>NW_027397070.1:22181531-22609571 GCF_003265705.2 Callorhinus ursinus | reverse complement strand
GGGGGTGGGAGGGATGGGGTGGCTGGGTGATAGACATTGGGGAGGGTATGTGCTATGGTGAGCGCTGTGAATTGTGTAAGACTGTTGAATCACAGATCTGTGCCTCTGAAGCAAATAATACATTATATGTAAAAAAAAAAAAAAAAGAAGAAGAAGATAGTAGGAAGGGAGAAATGAAGGGGGGACCTTGGAGGGGGAGACGAACCATGAGAGACTATGGACTCTGAGAAACAAACTGAGGGTTCTAGAGGGGAGGGGGTGGGGGGATGGGTTAGCCTGGTGATGGGTATTAAAGAGGGCATGTTCTGCATGGAGCACTGGGTGTTCTATGCAAACAATGAATCATGGAACACTACATCAAAAACTAATGATGTGATGTATGGTATTAACATAACATAATGAAATAAAATAAAACTAATTTGGAAGAGGTTAAACGTGAGTGGTTTATATGTTAATATTTTGACAAGGAGAAAGGGAAAGAAAGTAAATAAAAAGTAGCTCCAGGATATAAAGTTGAGGGAGGGCTTTCTGTATTATTTAGTTGTTGTTGCTTTGTTTTAATTAATGAGGGGATTATGATCAAGTTCATAGATGCATGGGAAGGACCTTGTTGTGAGAGAGAATTTAAGAGAAAAACAGAGGAGAAAATGGAAGGTGTGTGATACTCCATGCAGAGCTGGAGCTGAGATCAGGAGCACAATTTAAGATGTTCACCTTGAAAGGAGGACCAGACTTTCAGCCTGAGAGACTGGAGGGGAATGGAAATGAATGGTTGAAATCACGGAGAAGTACATTTTGTGGAATCATGAGGCGATTTGCTAGAATTAGTGAAAGCTGAATTAGAAACAGGTGTTGGTACAGTAAAAATCTCTGTTCCACATACTCATGATGGAATCCACTCTCTGAAATGATTTTTCAGCATCTTAAACCCTGTCTTCTTTTTCCCCTAATTCTCAGGCCTTCCCTGCCTTCTCCATGGTAACTAGTGGTGTTTGTTTTATATTCCCTTCTGTAATAGCTAGTACTCTAAATCCTTGTCTTTATTGCACTGTAAACAAAATTTATCTCTATGCTTTTCTCCACCACTAGCCTCTTCATCTCTGTACCTTTTGCAGCAAGCCTTGCAATAGATACATTGTGAGTCAGGAAACATTGAATAGAAAGCAGCTAACATCTACTGTTTGCTGACTCTGTTGTTGGCATCAACATACCCAGAGCTTCCTGGTTCAATTTTATGATCATTTTTCAGATTTGGGAGACTGAGTTAATTGCACAAGATCACATTTAATAAGGGGTAAAGTCATATTAGACCACAGGAAGTCTGACCCCGGAATACTTAGTCTTCACTGTTATCTTTATTTTTTTTCAAGATTTTATTTATTTATTTGACAGAGAGAGAGAGCACGCACGCACAAGCAGGGGGAGCAGGAGATGGGGAAGCAGGCTCCCTACTGAGCAGGGAGCCTGACGTGGGGCTCCATCCCAGGGTCCTGGAATCATGACCTGAGCCAAAGGCAGATTCTTAACTAACTGAACGACCCTGGCGCCCCTCCACTGTTACCTTTATTGACTCTCCAAAAAGTCATTGACACTCAGATGAAAGTTGATGGGCTATGAATTTCTCAATCCCAAATTATGAACATATTAATTCTTTCAGATTTTCCCAAAATGAGAGTTAGGTTCATAATACTTGGAGAGTTAGAATTTCTTAGGTAAAGAATGGTGACCTTAAGGTACTTAATATTGATCACTCTTAATATCTTTATCAGTTTGTGAAGATGTCTGTAAATCACTGGTTTTATGAAACTTTCCTTAGGCTTTAGCTATGTTGAAAAGAAATAGTTATATGCAAAATTGTGTGAGGTCAATTTAGATAATTTTTTAATTAATACTTACAGGAGCTCTTCCTTAATAATATCTCCGGTGTTATTATCAGGATAAACACTCTCTTGAGGGTCTTGTAAAATGAAAGGAAAAAAATCTGCTGTGGCCACTTTTAAGCATGTCCTTTAATAACTCAGTCCTCCTGGATGAGCTGATGACCTGCCCTGTTCTCTTCTGGGTCTGCATTTCTGGAAGGTGGAAAGATAACTGTTTTCTAAGACAGTAGTTCTTAAACTTGAACATACATCAGAATCACACAAAGGAGTGGTTACAATGCAGGTGGCTGTGTTCTACACCAATAATTGTAGACTTAGTGTGAAGTGGACCCTACCCCGGGGGGTGTAGCTTCAGTGGGAGGTAGTACCCAAGAACTTGCATTTCCAGTAGGTTCTCAGGTTACACTATTGTTGCTGGCTTAGGGTCCACATTTGGAAAACTACTGTTTTAAACTACAGATGTCATAGCTTCAATTCTCAATAGCAGTAATAACTTTCATGGATTACTGGCCTTATCATCTCATCATTTCCTTTGAAAGTGAGCTCAGATCATCTCTTTCTACACAAAAGTCATTGTTTCTAGTAAATATGTTCTAACACTGAACTGGTTTATATCCAGCAACTCAGTAAGCAATGCAACAGTTAATTCAACATGGGGATATATTGTGAAACCTTTTTTTTTTCTTAAGTGCTCAGTGTGTTTCACTTCTTTAAAGTATTTTCACTGGATGCCAGTGCATGTAACCCTCCCTGTCTTCTTATCCACAGGTATTCCTCTATCCACCTTCACAGAGCCTGACTCCTCATTTAGCTTTTCTCCTTTCGAAGATAATGTGAATCTTATTTCTATGTCACTTAACACATAAAGTATATATATTCATATAACCCTGAACATATAACACCACCCTAACCACAACCATCGGTGACAACTTCCCTGGTCATTCTCATATAATATAAGCTTATATTCACTCCTGCTGAATAGTGACCAAGATACACCTTTGGATTTATCTTTGACTTTAATCTGAGCATCTGGACCATACTCTTTAGGTTCCTATATGTAAAATTGCTGTAATTAAGTCACCTTGAGGGACAGATTGACAACTATTCCTATGAATTACATTGTCCTGTTCACCACAGGTATGGTTTAAAAATGTTGCTTATTGTGTGTCTTGTTTATACAAGTTCAGAAGATAAATTTCATTCAGATCTTGAACCAGGAATCTTTTCTTTTTTCATTTTTTGTTTGTTTAAGAAGTTGGAGTATGTTTAACTCACAGAAACTATGAAATATGAAATTAGTATTTCTTTCCTTGCTTTGTTCTTGTAAAGATCAGAGCCAATTTATGGCCCAACTACCAACTGTATGGGCTGTAAAAACATTTCTCTGCCACCATCAAAATGACAGTGTGCCATTTGTTTATATGCCACAATTTTCTCATTAAAAAGAGAGAATAAACTATAATACGTATTTCTAAAATTTGCTTTAAAAATTTCTAAACCCAGTAGGAGGTACATTTTGAAAGTGACTATTATGCATTGCTCTTTATAACATATATATTAAAGTTACTTAGTTTTAGAGCCCATCTCTTCTACTTCATTTTAGGAGTCCTGTCATCTGTTAACCCACAAATCCAGATACTTGTCCTGGAGTCTAATATCAGAAACTCTACATCTCCAGGGTATTATAGATTAGACAGGGTTTACTACTTTGGAGGAAGCATGCCTTCATAAAGGGATTAAATTAACCTCTGTGGCCCTCAAATGCACTTGTACTCATGTGACATTTCATCTTTGAACAACATACTTTGTGCGCGCACGTGTGTGTGTGTGTGTGTGTGTGTGTGTGTGTTGTAACCATAAGCATTATTTCCTTGGTGTTTGAAACTTTGCCTCAGTGAATTTTCTAGGTTGATCCTACTTTCATCTGTTTCAATAATGCTTGCAACTACATCTATTGGTGTGAAGGAAAAATTTCACCAGACATGTTATAAAACAACAAGGAAGACTGTATTCAAGACTATTGAAACAGGGGTGAAGACTACTGGAATAGAGGAGATGGATTAAACTCAACTCCACTGAAACAAAAGGTGGGAGGATTTTTAAATGCTGGAGTAGGCTAGTGGAAAAGTACTAGAAGGTATTAGGAGGGAGGACAGTCAATGGGATTAAGCCATCTGTGCGTCAAAGTGGTCCATTCACTTTTCAAAGTTAGGCTCCTACCCTCCTATAGAGACTACGGGATAGATGCACGATCTTCTTCAACGATTACTTTTTTTTTTTTAATTTTTTTATTGTTATGTTAATCACCATACATTACATCATTAGTTTTTGATGCAGTGTTCCATGATTCATTGTTTGTTCATAACACCCAGTGCACCATGCAAAACGTGCCCTCCTCAATACCCATCACCAGGCTAACCCATCCCCCCACCCCCCTACCCTCTAGAACCCTCAGTTTCTCAGAGTCCATTCAACGATTACTTTTTAAAGGGATGGCTCCCAGATGCTTGAGAAGGACATTTCTTAAGATATTCTGGTTTGTAGGAGATTTACATCTCAGAGGGGCAGAGAAAGAATTTACAGTTGCATGTTTTCTAAAAGTAAATTTAGCTGTAAGAAAAGGGAGGTCAGGGACCTAGAGTTAGGAAGAAACCTGTCTAATATTTGGTCATGCTGAGGGGAATATTTAGTTGGTCTCATCCATGGTATTGACTCTTCAAATTTTCACAGGACAAGAGAAGATAGTTAAGATAATTTATGGGCGCCTGGGTAACTCAGTCAATTGGGCATCTGCCTTCAGCTTGGGTCATGATCCCAAGTCCTGGGATTGAGCCCCGAGTCCAGCTCCCTGCTCGGCAGGGAGCTTGCTTCTCCCTCTCCCTCTGCTCCTCCCCCCTGCTCATGCTCTCTCTCAGGCTCTCTCAAATAAATAAATAAAATCTTTTTAAAAAAGATAATTTGTATAAATTTCTAGGGAATACAAATATTTTTTTCTTGGTCATTTAATATACCCAGGTTATTTTTCTTGCTCTTTAATGTTAAAATGAAGGAATATATGTAAATGATGTAACCCTTGTTTTAATTTAAATTGAAATGTGCATGGATCTGGTCATAATATTTTGTGTATCAAGAAACAAAACGAACAAAACAAACAGTGATCTCATATCACCGAACATGGGCAACAGAATGGAAGGTAGTAGATTAAGGAAAACATCCGTGGCCTCCAATTATGGCAAACTAAGTTACAAAGATTCTTTCCTTCTCAACAAAAACTTGCTTTACATCTATATATGAATAATAAAATCCAAATGAACTAGAAAGAACTAGATAACATGTCATGACAATTGTGATGCAGGTGAGCAACGCCAACCGATTTATTTTCATAAATATTATCTCATATTTTGCCAGTCATAGAAACCAGTAAAAAAGAGATTTTCAAGAAGGAAGAAGGAGTCAATAATGTAAAGTGATAGGAAGTACAAAATGTAAGTGATACATAAAAATGGAAGAGAACTGGAAAAAATCATTATGTTCATTGGTTAAGAGGTTATTGCTAACCTTTGAGTCTTCAATGCTGTAATAGCACCAGTAAAACCCGTGTGTGAACTGGCCAGGTGAATGAGTGCAAGATGAAACAGTGAGAGTAACTGGTGTTTCACTTTTTTTTTTTTTTTTTTAAGAAATATGCCACAAAGAGTTTGAAGGACTATTAGGGTTAAGAAAATTTTTCTAAGTTTAGATGTGACCTAAATAATTTTCTACTCTAAGAGTAAATAGCATATGGAACAGAAAATATTGAAATTTCAAAAGCAAGTGGATAACCAAAAGAATGCTGGGCATCAGGGTTTAGTGAGAGAGGTTGGCAGATGGGCAGAATGAGTTTAGAAAGGGAAAAGGCCCCAGCTTTGAGACATAAAATAAGGAAAACAAGAAAGGTAAAGAAAGATTTTTAGTTTCAGTTAGTCTCATTGTTTTCATCCAGTTTTTACTGCTAGGTGATCGATTCCATAAATATTAAAGGATGTACTATTTTCAAAACAACTTCAAAAGAACTGTATTTAGCACAGGCCTTTCAAAGCTGCACTTCATTTGATAACTGTTTCTAGTCCCGGGTCTTTAAAAACTAACAAAAAATATAATTCACCCTGGATACATTCTTATTTCTCATAGTGAAAGGGTATTATTAAATTTGATAGGAAAGGTAAACTCTACCTGCTAATTTGTGACATCATAGGGAGGTAAGTTGTGCTGCTTAATATTCTCTTATTCAGATAACTGGTGCAAAGACATCATGCTGTCAAATACCATTTGTGTTGTAGCTATTGTATGAAAATGTTTGTGTTTATTTAGGACATTGTATAGTAATTGATTGATAATTGGTAATTGATAATTTAGGTCTGAAATGATAAGAATGGCAAAATCATAATGATATGATATTGTTTGAGTCCACTTCTTTTCCCTTTTCTCAAAGTAGGGTTTACATCAAAAAGCAAAATTTGTACCTATCTAAAAGATCCTTTCTTACTTTTAATTCCTACCCAAAATACTTACCTGCAGTTATTTTATTGAGCAAGGACATTTAAAAGACAATTAAAATTCAACCATACTTTGCTTAAACAATTTGAATGATTAACTATAGTAATTACCTTTGAGTAAATTCATAAAATAAATAGAGCCTTGCTACTTCATAATTAAGTAGAACCCCAACTTCCTTCATCTCATTCTTCATTCAGATGATCAGGGGTGCTATTTTAAAGTGCTTTCAGGAAATGGGTGTAATGATTTTGTTGTTGTTGTTCTTGCATTATTAATGAAATTTCATTCAGACTACAGATTGGCAATTGGAGTTGTTAGATAAAGGGAAGTGAGTATACGAATTTTCCTAATAATATATACCAAAAAAAAGGCCTCCCCACTCCTGTCCATCCTCTAGAAGCTTTACTTCTTATAATAACATTTTAAGTGCTTTTTTATAACAACGTAAAGTGTAAATAAGTAAATATTGTTATTTCCTCAAGCAACTGAGCTAGATTAAGCCTTACTAATTTATATCAATAATTGCAAATTGTTTAGAAGCTAGTACACTTAATTCCTTTTTAATGTTATTTGCATATTCCAAAATGTGCATTTCCAAGATAGGAACAAACTGATATATTAAATTTTTAAAAATGCTGGTTGGCTGGGAAAGGAAAGAGATGACACACTGCTGTTGGTGCAGATAGGTTTATGACATGGCTCTGAAATATGTTTTATAACCTCAGTGTGCCATTAGATACATCTGAGCTTAAAGATATTTCCCTTTCCTTTAGTTTTCCAGTCATAAATTTTATTTTCACAAAAGAATCACATCTTGTCAATTATTTTGTTATGCTCATAATGGAAATTCCTGAAACATCAAGAATGGAATCTGATTTTAGAGTCTTTTCAGTGATTCTCATCAATTTATAGATTATCTTACTTTATTCTGTGAGATACTGGTCCTGAAAGATGGTCCATAAATAAAGGTTTTTAAAAATATATGCTAAGACCCTGTCTAGGAGTATTGCAGTGTGCATGTTACCATGTTCAAAGCTCTGAGGAGTTCTGCAGGAAAGCAAACTTTTATTCATACAGTCAGCCCCCAAGCTTTATTTGTTGTGCTTTCTTTTAACATGATCCCTCTTGACCATTTTCTGAAATGTTTTGGCCAATACTATTTCAGATAATATAACTGTGCTTAGATGTCAATTTTCTTCGTTCTTTCATCTTTCCTTAGAAATGATTATCAACTGAACTCTAAAGCATGTAAATAAGCCCTTTTGCATGAAATTCAGGCTCCTTACAAAAGAGGGATGAGTAACAGATATTACATTCAATAGCTGACGTCCCTGACACATTATATGACTAGGATACATAACTAGCTAGTCAGTGGCCATGATGGAATGAGGTCTCCTGAGTTTTCTGTACAGAATCCCCTTCCTTACATACATCCCTATATTAATACTGTTTATTCACCAAGTATCATTCTGCTCCCACAACAAAAGCCCTGAACCTTAGAGGACATCAAATCTCTTCTCTTTCCTCTATCCTATTTCTGCCCCGAGGCATGTCAGAAGACAGGACCACCAAACAAAGAGTTAACATGGACATATCGTACTGAATAGGAACAATTGGGATTTGTAAAGTTAATGCTTTGAAATGTCAGCTTTAATTAAATTTGACAAAACTCTTGAATACCAACTCTACCAAGGAACCAGCTTCAAAATTTGGAACAATAAAGAAGAATAAGGCATGACCCCACCCCTAGGTATTCACAGTCTCCTCGAAAAGAAAGACAGACATCTAATTATAATAAGACATTATATATACTATCATTTGCTATTTCTTAAGTTGCTTTGACGATGTAATATATTCCCAACTGTTTATTCATTTGGCATCATGTGGGACTGGCAAATACTCGTTTTCCACTTAAATATTTTATTGTCTTAAACAGAAAATAAGTAGAAAATCATTTTTTTTTATTTGTCTGATGACATGATTAATGATTTCTAGATCCATTTCTGTCAGCAAAATTTTGCCAGTTTTCATGTTGTCCAGAATCCTACTGATATTATAAGAATTGGTATACTTGGAGATTTTTAACTACTTTAACTACTTAGAAGAGTGGACAGTGGTCACTCTGTGTCTCATCGTCCTCCTAAAAGAGATTCTTAGCAGAGGTTAAAAAGCTGACACCTGATATTTCATATATGCAAAGAGATGCTTCCTCATTAAAATTTAAAACATGTTTAATGTCATTTAATTTAATATCACTTTTTTTTCTATCTACAAATTATATTTTATTATGGAACTACTGTGTGCTGTATACTTGTAGAACATTTGACAATCAATCAGTGCATTTAATAATTTTAAGTCTATAGTTACAGGCAGGATACAGTCTCATAGTCTCCTCTTTGTCTTCATCTGTATTGAGCTTATATTCCTGGAAGCCACAGGCGTAGACTTCTCCAAAGCCAGTAGTCTCTCTTTCAAAGATAAACTCAAGAAGTAAGCTAATTTTAAATAACGGAAGTCTTCTTCAGAACTGTAGACATTCATCGGCAAAAATACACTTTTACCTCTAGGGAAAGGTCAGCAGCAAGCCCCACCCAGATCTTTGCAGTGGCTAGAATATCCTCACAACTAACTTGTCAAAAGTGAACGTGGGCCAAGTTTGTATTCAGTTCTCACAATATTAAAAAACTGGAGCCATGGGGTATATGGCAGTGTTTCTAAACTGATCCAAAATAGAGGCTCAGCTTGATGCCAGTTCTTTACATGAACTGCCAGACTAAACAAGTACCTTTTGAGGTTCATCCATCACAATTTATGATACATTAAGCTAAATCTAATGTTCTCTCAGGCTGGTGTTAGGGGATTTTCAATAGTCAGACTAAGAAATTGCATTTGGGGAAAGGGATTTCTCCTTTCTTTTTCCGTAGAATTTCTTTAGTTCTATAGAGTCTTGTTATGTCTATTGGATTCTTGTTATACTCTGGTACTAATCGCAGATTGATTTTAAGCATTTGAAATCTTAACTGGTTAGCAGCAAATGACTTTTAACATTGCATGAACTACTGTAAATTGTTCGCTGAAAAAGAGAGTGTTTAATTATAAATGAAGAAACCTGCTTCCCAGTTGATTAACTATATTAAACACTTTATATTTTCAAAGCTCTACACTATTGCTAATAAGCTGTTTTTCACAATGGGTCTCAGAGGGAACCTAATACTATCACCTCTTATTTTTATAAATGATGCACTTGACCCATAAAAATTAGATTTTCTATGTTGGACCACATAGAAATGAAAAACTAGAATTAGGTTTCATGATCTTAATGTACCTGTGCTTAGTTTACAGAGCCACGATTTTAGTTTTCTGAGGAGCCGAAGTTAGAAAATCAAATAAATTTAACTGTCCGCACTTACTAGAGATGGTGACGTGCACGCACGCACATGCGCGCGCACACACAGAAACGCGGGATTTCCTTTTCCTTAGAACATTTCTGTTCTGTATGCGAAAGTAGGTATTCTGTTATAGGGTAACATAAAACAAGCTCAGTGAGATGGCTCTCCAGTCAAATGATCCATGCTACTTATTCTGATGTTCCTTAACTTTAGCACACTTGCCAGACTGACTTGTCCCTCTTTTCCTTTTTTAGAATCTGTCATTTGGAAGACCGATGCTATTGACACTGGCCAAGTTATAGAGTGGTCTGATACTGAGAAAAACAAATATTTGTAGCAATGACTTCATTTTAAAAGCCCACTTGATTATATTGCTTTTTATAAAAAATATAGTTGTATATCATATTGAATTTTATTTATTAATCATTAGATTTATAATCTTTAAATTTTTTTTACTTTGGATTTTAAAAGTTATTTTCCATGAATAAAGCAGTTTTTAACACGTAATATATACTGGGATTTTATGTTGTTTTTTTTTTAATCTGAGGTTTTGGATTGTTTTTGTTAAGTCTATCTAATCTAATGAGTTTTCAGTTCTCTCAATAGCAGTATCAGTTTAATATGTTATTATGCAGGGAACAGAGCTAAACAATAGTAACTGCCTAGTAAATAAATGGTAGTCACTAAAACATCAGAATTTTTGGGCGCCTGGGTGGCTCAGTCGGTTGAGCGACTGCCTTCGGCTCAGGTCATGATCCTGGAGTCCCGGGATCGAGTCCCGCATCGGGCTCCCTGCTCAGCGGGGAGTCTGCCTCTCCCTCTGACCCTCTCCCTCTCGTGCTCTCTATCTCTCATTCTCTCTCTCTCAAATAAATAAATAAAATCTTTAAAAAAAAAATCAGAATTTTTGTTTGTTTATGGCCACCGACATAATTTTGGAATGAAATTTATTCTAACTGTACCTCCATATGAAGCTATTAATAAATTAATATATACATTTAAACTTTGAAAATTAAGAATTGTCTGTTTAAAATTTTTATTTAGGCATATCATTTTTCTATAGAAATAGAAATGGGAAAGTAAGAGGAAACTCATTTGAGTATTATGGTGCTAACAAAAGTAACTGCTCCTTGACATACTATTTTTTTAGGACTGTTAAAAAAAAAGAAAAAATATTATATGATATGGTTTACTTTGTGTTATAGAATTTTAATTGCAGGGCTGACTGGGTGACTCAGTCAGTTAAGCATCTGCCTTTGGCTCAGGTCATGATCTCAGGGTCCTGGATGGAACCCCACATCAGGCTCTCTGTTCAACGGGGAGTCTGCTTCTGCCTCTCCCCCAGCTTGTGCTCACTCTCTCGCATGCTCTCTCTCTCTCAAGTAAATAAATAAAATCTTAAACAATTGCATTTGAATTACATGTGTGCAATGTGCTACAGAAATTTAATCATCTGAATTACATGTGCACAATATTATATACCAAATATAATATACCAATATTAGGCATTTTCAGCACATTTATCATCCTAGATACAAAGTCTTATTTCAGTGCCAATAAAAATATAAATGTATGGCACTGGATAATAGAATGACATAATTTCTCCTAATTTCATCTTACAGTCATGTACTGATAAAGACATGGTTAGGAATAAATTAGGTTCATAAATTGCATTTTATTGTGGAAAAATGTAACAAATAACAATAGGAGAATGTGATTTAAATATTTATTTTTTGGTGTTTTCATTAAGATTGAAGCTTCACACCTTTTCTAAACAATATATTTTTTAAGATTTTTAAGTAATCTCTACATGCAATGTGGGGCTAGAAGTCACAACTCTGAGATCAAGAGTCTCATGCTCCACCAACTGAGCCAGCCAGGCACCCGTTCTAAACAGTATTTTAAAGGATTCTCTGACAATCAAATTTCTTCACACTTCTAATATATACTATGTAGAGTGTGGTTTTTCTAGACATGGGTATCATAAATGTTGGATGGGTAAACTGGACTGTAATCGATGAGTACACAATTGGCTGTACCAATATATGAGGGTAAGGGTTATATCTACTTTGTTCATCGTGTGTAATAAGGGCCTTATCTAGTACCTAGTCATGAACAGGAGCCCTGTAAATTTTTCTTGAATGAAAAGAAAGATATAAATATCATTTTTGATATTCATTTATCTCTCCTCACTAAAATGCAAACAAAAAAGCAGATGAAAATATTTGGGGCTGACGAGCAAAAAAAAATTAAAAGCAAAAATTTTTAAGATTAAAACTGTATTAAGCTCTAGTGCATTCTTACATAGTTCTATAGATTTCCATGGTGTTTCCTGGCCTTAATGGAATGAACTAAGGAAAATCAGGTTAAACTCAGCAAAGGTTACCCAGAATACAGTTAGAAGGCCTCCACTATCCATGGGCCTTCTAAATTCACGTCATTTTTGCTAGTGTCATTTATATATGGTTTGACGGTAAAAGTGAATGGTCAGTATTTTATTCTAATAATTATGTTGCCACACGTATGCTACATATTGTCCCATAAGGACATAAAGTGATATGAAGGGAAAGGGAAATGAATAGGATATTAGTAAGGAGAAGAATGTGTGTCTATGAATCACTGCCAGGAAAAGGAACAAACCCTGTTGTTTATTGAATCCCACGGTATCACTCAAAGTTCAGAACTGGTACCCTTAGGAGACCAGTAGATGCTTCTCCAGAAGCCTCTGGTAGTCATCACTGCTGACCCAGGCTGTGAGAACAGTACGGACCTTGCACCCAGAAAGCACTGTTAGGATACAGACACAGCATGTTTTCCAAACCATCTGCCGAGAGGTTCCTCTGGCCATCTGCACGAGAGAGCCAGCAAACAGTTTCAACTGGAAACATCTATGTATGGTGGAATAGAACAGTCACAGGAAATGTTTTGAAAACAATTTTCTTTTTCAATTCAGATTATTTCAGTCTATGAAAATGCATTATGAATGTGAACTGACTCAATTCTTACCAAACTAGTTTTGGTCAGCATGTAGGTAAAATTGTAGAAGTATTTTCTTTAATCTGACATTTGTGCAATATTTGAGTTGTCTGAAAAATTGTGCCATCATTAAGGGATGGCATAGATATCAAATTGGGCTTAATGATCCATATTATTACTTTTAACTCTAATACTTGATGTTATATAAACAAGTTGCATCATTTGTTCAAAATTCAATGGCAACAATGTTTAAGTATCACATATAGACTTAAAGCATCTTCTATGTCACTGGAAGATATTACCCAATTTATAAAAATCACTGTTTGGAGTCTCTAAGTGACTTAGGTATTCAGATATTTCCAGATTATTTGAATGAGGTTTATTGACATGCACCCTACTTGGAAATAACAAAGAAACATATATACATTTTATTTCCTTTTGTTTTACTTTGTTTCAGCTCAGAGATGATTACCTAAGTGAATGAATCCTTAACATTATGGAAGTAACACTAACTACGTATGGAATTTTTATGTTTTAGCATTAAAAAAAGGACGATTTTGGATCACACCAGATCCTTATCACAAAGATGACAACATCCAGATTGGGCGTGAGGTGAAAATATCTTGCCAAGTAGAAGCTGTTCCTTCTGAGGAGTTAACATTTAGTTGGTTTAAAAATGGTCGCCCGTTAAGAAGTTCTGAACGGATGGTTATTACACAGACTGATCCGGATGTCTCCCCGGGAACGACAAACTTGGACATCATTGATTTAAAGTTCACGGATTTTGGGACATACACATGTGTAGCATCTCTGAAGGGAGGAGGAATATCTGATATCAGTATTGATGTTAATATATCCAGCAGCACAGGTAAGAAGCATGTTTGTGATGCAGAAGATGTTCACGCTCGGAATGACTTCTTCATGTTTAGCAGACAAAGGTCTTCAGCCAGGCTAAGGCCATTCTTATTCTTTAAATTTCCTAAAACCAAAATCTAACATTCTGAATGCCCAATAAATATCACGTTAAAAGTGATATTTTTATTTTGATTTAGATTTACATGAGATTTCTATTTTTGTGATTTCTACTTTGATTTAGAGTTACATGAGATTTTATAGAAATACTGAAAATTAAAGTAGTAACATTGACTATGATAGGTATCGGCTTCCAGATTAAATGACAACAGTATTTTTTAATTAACTAGGAAACCTCTATAGACTCTAAAATTATATTAATTAATAAAGTTAAACAACAAATGCCTAAAGAGCTAAGACAAATTTTGGAAATGTTAAACAAAATATTTAATCCTAAGGAGAAAATACAGATTTATAAGAAGTGTATTTTCCACCAATGAAAACCAGCAATAAAGGTGTTAAACTTGTAATCAGAAATAACTTTCTGAAGAATCTCAGTCTCTTCACAATGAGAATGATTAAATAAAAAAAAATATATTGGAGTGAAATTCCTTCTTTTAAAGTTAGAAATGAAAAATGTTATCCATTTTCTCTAAATGAAATGTATAGATGAGGTAAATTACAGGATTATGGCATGGGAGGACATGCTAGCTTACCTCTTAGGGTGTTTTAAAGCCTGTGATTCTGTGAGCTGCAATCAGTGTGCATCCAGACAACACCAAAATAGCTTTATTTGTTTTGCCAGCTTGTTACCAGACTGAATTTCAATTTAGGATTTTTATATAACTCGAGGGTGAATAATATGTGTTGAAAACATAGAGCACACATGTAGCCAGCAGACATACTGTTTTGAGAACATTTAAACGGCTTTTCCTTTCCAGTCAGGTGGCATTTTGACTTTCGTCCAATAACAGATTGACCTGTGATTTTGTATCTTCTCATGATTCTAAGTTGCAGTGCATGCTGGATTGATTTTACTCCTTAAGGGATATAGGTCCATTCTTCAGGCTGACCAAATGTGCTTACTTTTCACATTCTGTATTATTTCTAAGAGATAGTCCATTTTTATCAGCTACCATTAATGCAAAAGGAGGTTAGAGTGATGAGAGTTACTTGTGTTTGGACAGAAATCCCTTTCTAGGAAAAATAATAATAATTAATAATTATTATTATTATTTGACTAATAACTATTATCTAACCTTTATTTCCAAATCAGTGCTAGCACCAGGTGATGGACTTATTTTAGGATATCTAATAGAAAGCTCTTGATGTGCTTGGTCATCATTCATTGAATTTTTCATTCAGTCCACAAATATCCATTGATTGCCTACATTAGTGTGCTAGGTGATATCCCACAGTGGTATCTCCTGTCAGAGTGACAACAATTTTGTAAGATCCAGGATTATCTGTCCTTATGTATGAGGGAGGATTTTCCAGAATTATGAGCATTGCTTTATTTGTTTGCTTGTTTGCATGTTTTTGTTTCCTTGTCATTGCTGTTGTTTTCAGAACCAGTGACACAAACCCAGATCCAAAAAATTCAGGCTGCTTTCGAAACAGGCTTGTCTGATGATAGCACGGTTCATACAACATTCAACTTAGACGAAAGAGGAAGCATAGAATGGACAGAAGAAAGGAGCATTATATATCTACAAAATTAGTTAATATACGACTTACGTTACCCACTTCAAACTGTACTGTAAATGGCAGAGAAGATAATTAGCCTTGATTCATGAACTTTCTAAAAATCCTAAAAGAAAAATGCCGAAAGATGATCAGAAAAGCAGAATATATTCGAGAAATGCCTCTTAGTAATAAAAGTTTACTTGTAATAAGTAAAGTTTCTTAAATGATTATTATTCTATCTGGTTACCAAAAGTAGCAACACTAGAGATAAAAGAGATAATATGAAGTCCTCTTTCAAAACACTCCCCTTTGCTGCCCCCCACCCATCTTAGACAAACCTGGTTATTATCTGTCTCCTCCTTGGAGTGGAAGCTCCCTAAAGCCTGGGTCTTTGTCAGTATTGCTCATTGTTGTAATCTCTGCATTGGAACAATACATGGTACTTTGAAGGTACACAAAGGTAATGATTAAATAAAGAAATGAGCTAATTTATTCACATAACTTTCCTTTCTAGGTTTTCTTTCCTCCTATTCCCTCTGAAACGTAGGCATTTGGCATCTCTCTTCCCGCTCTTGTAATTCCCTACTGACTTTAAGAAAAGTTGTTCAGCATACCAATTTATACTGTAATTTAAGATGTTATCACTCTTAAGGACAGGAATGGCTCCATCATTTGTGGTATCCAGTGAAAATATGAAGCAGACTCCTTGTTCATACCTTGCTAAGAATTTCGTGATGGCAACATCAAAGCATTAATTTAAGCGCAGGACCCTTCCAAGTGAGTCTGCATAGGTGGCATGGTCATGGGGCTGGTGGTCTGAGCAGGGGATTGTATTCCGATAGAAAGGCCTAGAGAAGATGTTTAACCCAAAGGATGAGTCACTGAAGGCAATCACATATTTTATCTTTATGCCAAATCTAGCTTTGATGTTCTGTTTTGATTACAGTAGAATGGAATACCAGATTATGATATAAAGATTTATAGATCTGAGATTGTGTGATCCAACTGGTATTGAAAAAATTATTTTCATCCTCACATAGTAGAAGACTACACTTAAAGCAGTGCTTTAATATGAAATACAGAGATATTCCTGGGGATAGAGTTTGAACAGTGAGAATGAACAGACTATAACATGGAGGAAAATCTTGGACTCCATTAATTCTGTGAACCACACAAGAGGATTCAGAGGAAATTCCCACAGATTGGACGAGTAAAGTCAAAGAGAAAGAAACTACTGTTAAGATATAAGTAAATATATGGGGACCTCTTAGATTCTGGATTTTGCTAGTTCTATTAGTACTATTTTAGGAAATTTGGGATTGACCAAGTGGTCAGTAATTTTCTTATGTGTTAGACATTTTCTGTATGTTAAATGTATGCTATTTAGGGTGACATCCTAAACTTAAAAAAAAAAAAACCTAAACCTTTTGTTTGTCATACAAAATCTTACATTGAATCCTAGTTGCTCCGATGTTTAAGAGACATATAAGAAATTTACTAAGATGAGAGTGAGGCCCCATAAGGCACTTATGCCTAATACAGTTAGAAAACCTTTTTTTTTTTAAATGACAGCCACATCTCTAGATATACTTTTGAGGACTTTTAAAACTGAAATATAAAATATCTCAGGAAGGTAAATCCTGAGTAAATCCAGGTAAATCCTAGTTTACAGAATTATTAGTATTTTTAAAACATAATGATTTGATTTTAGAAATACTGAAGAGAAAGGCTACATGTATTTTGGAGTTTGTCTCATACATTTGGTTGAATAATACAAACTATGATATGTGATGATAGATTATATCTTATTTCCACATTAATTCAACATTAGCTTTTTTTTTTCTCCTAACTCTGTAAACATTCAAATTATTTTATTGTAAGTATTTGTTTTGTTGATTCAAAATCCATGTTTCTGGCAGATTCTTCTACTGCATTATTGCTCTGTTTCTGGTTCCATGTCATATGATGATGGACAAATGGGCCTTACTCATTAGGACTTTGCTACCTAAGTTATCAGATGACATAGAAATTAGGCCCAGTATATAGTGGGAAGGAAGCTGTACTGAAATTTGATCAGACTTCTGTAGTAATTGGGGATGTCTTCTTCAATATTGGCTGAGGAAAGTTTCAGAGGAAAATGACATTTGAGTTAAATCTTGATGGAAGTAGCATTGTGATAGAGACAGTGGAGGGAGGGGACAGTTGGCAAAATCTACAGGATGAAGAAAGTCCCAGGGATATTACGTGATTCTTCATGTTCTGCTTTTGCTATAGGATTCATGTTAATTGATATTAATATAAGCAAGTTATATTAATGGAATTAACTAATTAATTTATAGTAACTTATCAGTTAAAAATAAATCTACTGAAAATCTCATTGTTACAATTCAATTTTGTTAAATGAAAATCTTCCACACTGAAAAATGCATGTGAATTTAAGCTTAAAATTTCAGCAACACTTAAAATCAACCCTTAAATTATTTTCACCTGATTGTTATTCATTTGAACAAATATAATTGTTATTGTAGATATTTAATTTTCAGAAGGTTTGCTGAAAAATATTCCATTGCTTCCTCCAGTGTTGTTCTGTGGCAAAGTCTTTACGTACTTGTTAGCTTGCATGTTCTCCTCTGCATGACCTGACAAACTTAGAGGTTTATAGGAAACTCGGAAGCATCTGCATCATGCTCAAAAATATAAACTGTGAGACTGGGTGGAATTCCCAAGGTGAGACATCTGGTGGGCAAATAGAGCAGAAGACTCAATACAGATCTGATTATTTTTTTCCTTGGTTGTTAGAATACAGGAGCATTTTGTATGCAGAATATTGAACTAGACTTAGGGAATTAAACCAGAGGCAACAACATAAGCATAGGTGCACAGAGGTGACCAATTGAGAAAAGCAGTTTGAAATTTTAGCTTTGCTGCTGAGTACCTGACTGGTTACTATAATTGTGAAGATTAACAAATGTCTGTACAAGTATTCACATCAGTGAAATAAAAGTTCTTGATAACATAGGGAGATGGTACACAACTAATAAGAATAGTTAATGAGCTGGAAGGCAAAAGAAAAATGATTTAAGTCTAATTCACTGATTTGCTCTTTGCCCTTTTCCAGTTAAGGAAGAATAGCAACTCCTGAAATTCTACTGAAGTTCTGTAGAATGACTATAGGTGAATGATAGATCCTTTTATGTAACAGGAAGCCGTAAGTAAGTGTTACATCCCACACATGTAAGATCTGACAGTGCTTTGATCAGAGGAAGCTTCCATGCAGTCAAAAGTTATGTAATTGCTTCCTAAACTACTGGACCCAGAAAAAAGCATTTTCTTCCTTGACTCCAAAATTATGAAGTTCAATCCATAACGTCTAAATTAATGGTGAAGAACAGAGGCCAGCCATCTTTTTCTGTAAAGGGCCAGATAGTAAATATTTTCGGCTTTGTAGGCTATGTGGTTTCTGTTGCTACTATTCTACTCTGCTGTTACTGTGGGAAAGCTGCCACAGACAATAAAATGAATGAGCATGGCTATATTCCAATAAAACTTTATTTACAAAATTAGGGGGTGGGCCATAGTTTGTCCACAGGCCATGGTGTGCTAATCTCTAACCTAGATTTTGGAACTCTATTAAGAATTAAAATAATAACAAAACTGAACTCTGTGGACATATTAGGAAACTCAGTTAAACCCACAAATAACTGTTATTCGTGTATACAACCACTAATATATTTTCTATAGATTGACAGAGAATCTCAGTCTTTCTCTATTACTCATTCATTTGTATATCTTATTGAGTCCCTTGTTAAGCTGATCGTTGTCTGCTAGAGTGGTCTGAGTTCTAGAATTATACATCAGGGTCTCCTGAGATTACTTGAAATTGCTCAAGTCTCATTCCTAACATACAATATTTTCTGCTGCCATTCTATTCTGCTTGTGAACTCTTCCACCTATCTTGTATCTGTTTCTACATTTTATTTCTTTTTAATTTTTTTAATTAATATATAATGTATTATTTGTTTCAGGGGTACATCTGTGATTCATCAGTCTCACACAAGACACAGCGCTCACCATAGTATATACTCTCCCCAAAGTCCGTCACCGAGCCACCCCATCCCTCCCACCCCCCTCCATCTCTGGGCTGGGCGACTAACTTTCAATATAGTTCTTTTTTTTAATTTAATTTTATTATGTTATGTTAATCACCATACATTACATCATTAGTTTTTGATGTAGCGTTCCATGATTCATTGTTTGCGTATAACACCCAGTGCTCCATTCAATACGTGCCCTGCTTAATACCCATCAGCAGGCTAACCCATCTCCCCATGACCCTCCCTCTAAAACCCTCAGTTTGTTTCTAGAGTCCATAGTCTCTCATGGTTCATCTCCCCCTCCGATTTCCCCCCCTTCATTTTTCCCTTCCTACTTTTTTTTTTTAACATATAATGTATTATTTGTTTCAGATTCATCAGTCTTACACAATTCATAGCACTCACCATAGCACATACCCTCCCCAGTGTCCATCACCCAGCCACCCCATCCCTCCCACCCCCCAACACTCCAGCAACCTCAGTTTGTTTCCTGGGATTAAGAATTCCTCATATCAGTGAGATCACATGATACATCTCTTTCTCTGATTGACCTATTTTGCTTAGCATAATACCCTCTAGTTCCATCCACGTCTACCTTTTAAAAAAATTTTTCTTTGAATGGCTGAGGAGACAATGAAAAAAACATAACTTTAAAAAAATGAGGCACACTCTGAACTTCAGAGTCTCCTGATTATGGAGTCAGTTTGCTTTTTTCTGAATGGCTGATTGGCTACTTTTCACACTGGCCTCAGGCAGGACTGGTTTTTACAGACTAAATTTACTCTCAGTGCTGAAGCTTCCTCTCTCAGTTGACTCTGGTGCTTATTGGAAGGGGTATTATATCTGTCCTTGATATGGGCCAGAAAGAAGCATTGCATTCTGAGCAGTGTGTCAGTAGGGAGACTGTTGCTTTAAAAAACAGTGAATTATCTCTTCTACAGCCTTTCCCAATTTCTTCTCATTGACTGTTTTCTTCTCTTACAGCGTTGGGACTGGAACTAAATGTGGCTAGCATATATCTTTACTGTGGTACTTAGAGCCTTAACTTGCTGTTGTACTTCGTGAATTTCTGAGAGAGACACTGATCTGCAACATACTGTTTTTAAACACCTCACACACAGAACGTTCCTTAGGAAATATTGGGCTATGCATACTCATAGAGATACCTAATTCCTTTCATCTGTGCTTTCAGTGAAGGATGGTCTTACTGGTAGCCTGTATGGTGGGCATGGCTATAGAATTCATATTTAGGTATAGTAAATTTTAAAAAGAAGAATATTTTATGCTTAACATTGCTTATTTGAAAGTAAGTTTTACTCTTTAAATTAAAAGTTTTCATTTTAAAAATTAATTAATAATTTGGAATTATTTCTTCTCACTTATGTGAATCTTGCACTGTTCAGTGGCTGATGCAGGTTTTCTGCAAAGGAGACATGTAAATGCAACAATCTAGAAGTGTTAGGAGTGGCTAGGGAACTTGTCTGGAATCTGTGTTCGTATAACTACTATGGCTTTTATTTAGATTGTATGTTTAAGATAATAAAAGTAGTAGAAATAGCAAAGTTTTGTGAAGATGTTTATACTCACTCTTAAGTAAGTTTAAGAAAATATCAGTTGTCCATATCAAATATTATTATTTGCATTCCCTCTTATTATTGTCATTTAGTTTCAGGTAGCATTAATAGAGACTGTAGCATTTGGACTTATGTCTAATTCTGTGTTGTCTTTGACAACAACCATTCAAATAGTCAAAAACCCAAGCTTGAATATTTTTAAGGTTGAAGGTACTTTCATAAGGCTTACCAAGTACCATATTAAAATGTGATGAAGGACCTAAGAGAGAAATTGCTAAATTACACAAAATTAAGGCAAAGACCTTTACAGAAACCTCCTGAAATTTCTGAAGTTTTCTTAATGGAGATAGGAACACCACCACAAGGAATGTACACAGTATTTATGGCTCATCATCAGTATTTTTCCCTTCCATCTGGTATATCTGACCTTTATTTCACAGTTTCTCAGCCTAAAGAAACTGCCCTGGGTGGAGGAAGATGGAGGCTTGGAAATTTAAATTTGAGAGGCAAGGTCAACTGACAGTGTAAGCAGGAATAAAGTCAAGTGTCCTAATAGGGCAAAGAGAAATTAAGTATAGCTGTCAACCTGCAATTCTGGGATTAATTCATGAAACAGAGCGCACATTCAATCCAAAAAAGTTTTATTCAACAACCACTATAGGAAAGGAGATACAGGAAGAAATATAAATGGTTAGGATCTCATTCACAATTGATTTGATATCCTAGTGGAAATACACTTGAAAAACTTTAATAACAGATGAAGTCTAGTGTTGCTTTACAAATGATCAGAGGAATATAGAAACATGTAGGATGAAATTATTGAATCTGGTCAGCAAGAGTTTCATAGAGCAGGTGGCATCTGAGCTAGATTAAAAATAAGGATTATATGTCACTAGATCTTAGAAGAAAATGAATATAATTAGATCTCATTCACTCAATCAAGAATGATGGAAGAATTTTATCAAGGGGGCAGTATGATCAGATTGGTGTTTGGGGGCCTAGTCATTGGATGAATCTTCAGAGTTCCAAAAAGAGACAGAGAAGGAATGGTGGAGAAATGAAACAGTTTCATTTAGAGATAATGTGAGAGAGAGAGCACAGAAAAATTTTATTAGGAAGTGATAAGGCAGTGGGGATGGGGATAGGCAATCCTCTGTCGATGTGTCCTGAGATAAGGAAAGATAACAGAAGGCTTAGGTAATAGAAAAAGAAGGAGCTTCACTCAGGAATGTCATCTGAGGAGTCAGTAAGCCTCTTTGCATCTTAGATTCCTTATCTCTCCATTATAGCTTGGGAATATTTTTAAGGAAGAGTTTGAGGAAAAAGAATGGAAAAAAGGAACATTTAAAAAAAAAAGTACAGATTGGAGGGGTGAGGGGAGGACTATTTATTCAACTGAAGAGATTGATAGGAATCAGATGAGGCACTGAGGAGCACTCATAACCTCTCCCGTTAAGGCAGGTTAGTCAGTGGCCAATGGTCTCCAGTCAGTGTAAGAGAGCCTGACTGACCTCAGGCAGTGTATGTTATGAGCATGTCCAGAGCTCATGGACTTAGGGCCATGGACTTAGGGCTAGACCCATTTTTACCACTTAATAGCTTTATGACTTAGGTCTGTCTGCAACTCAAAATTTTTCATTGGTAGAATAAAGGGATCAACTGGGTAAGTGGTTTTTAAGTGGTGTTCTAATGACAACTAGGGATTTGGAAGAAATATTTTCAAGGGCTACTGCACTGCAGAGGGACAGTAAATAACCAGAGAGAGTTTACCCCCCGCTTTTTTTTTTTTCAACTTCATTCAGAGCTAAGCCTATATCTCTCTTATATTAGGACTTCTATGTAAGATTATATTAGGGTAAAGATTCTGACCCAAATTCACACACATATATGTGCAAATGGTATTAAACACACATAGTGGAAAACTATTTGCTTCTATAAGTTCTTCTATCCCTTCCAAAGTATATTGTGCTTTTGTGATTCCCAAATGTTATAACCAAGTTGTTTAGAATATGGTAATGCCATGTTCTGAGTGAAAGATCTTTGGTTGTGGGAGAGATTTAAGAGGGCAAATTGATTTGGGACTATTTATAGCTGAGGGGCTGGTAAGACATCCTTGTGTTTCTGGTGACCAATTAAAAAATCAAGTTTGATGACCAGGAGAAAGGTCATGAGTAAAACATGGATTTCACAAGCAGTTGCATTAATTAGAAGGAGATGATCTTACCCAAGGAGAGATTATAAAGCAAAGATAAAAGATACCCAAGGAAATGTTGGAAAAAAGCAAAAACGATGAAGAAAATGAGAAAAAGAGTGGTCAATGGAAACCAAGGAAAAAGAGCTCCTCAGTTTGTGTGGAACAAGGGAATATCCAGGGGAAAACGTATGTATTTGCAGCATCTTTAGGGCATGTAATACCTCTTCATTAGCATGAAGAGGCTTGTGAAAGATTATAGTTGTCCCAGCTACTTTAATAATGATGCATGGATTTTGATAATGGAAGCAACTATTATTTTCCTTCAAGTGAAAGGATTGTGGATTGAGGGAGGGAGAGAGGAAGGGTGGAATGGAGGGGGAGAGAGAGAGAGATTTGTAGAAAGTAACATTTACACTAATTCTCTTTGCAATAAGATCATTTAAAGGAGTGATAGGGAATATTTGAAATGGTTTTAGTTGGCCTTCTTAGTAAGTTATAAGTTGTTTTGAGAAGCATGAATTGTATCAGTGTTTCTGCTATTTATTTTTTTGGGAGGACATAAATGCAAAGATTTGCTGCATTAAATTAATGTCCTATTTTCTAAAATAGTTCAATAAACATTAATCATGTTTATAATTAGAATTTTCTCACATAAAATTAAATCTCTGTAATTATGGAAATAACATTGGATTCATAGTTTTCCTCCAATTATTCATCTTAAAATGCCCTTCTTTCCCCCAAAAATCAAAACAAAGTTTCTACCTTACAGGTTATAGTTTAACAGAGTTAATAGCTATTGTATAATTACTATTCTATGTGTTGAGTATTTTCTTCATTTGACAAAGTTAAACACTTTTTGAAATTCCTGGATTACAATAAGATAAGAACAAGTCAATGAGACATACGAAAGAATACCCAACCTATGCTTCCGATACTCTTCATCCTTTTAAAATGCAAACAATGGGGACATTGGAACTATTGAATTTTAAATCACTAAATGTAAGTTTCTCTAATCTAATGAGGACTGAACACCATTAGTTAATTTCGTAATTTGCATTTTTTATAAAGATTTTTGTTTATTTATTGAGAGCGAGCGAGAATGGTAGAAAGAGAGCATGAGAGGGAAGAAGGTCAGAGGGAGAAGCAGACTCCCCGCCGAGCAGGGAGCCCGATGTGGGACTCGATCCCGGGACTCCAGGATCATGACCTGAGCCGAAGGCAGTCGCTTAACCAACTGAGCCACCCACACACCCCTATAATTTGCATTTAAAACTATAACTATCAATAATTTACTACAGTTAAAGAAAGACTTATGACAATATAGTCATTAACTGATGAACAATAAATGTCTCCATCAAATTTTTATTTAAGGGTGGAATATAAATTAGGATATATTATTTAAAGCTATACTACCAAAACTCACTCTGGATCTTTTGCCTATAGGGGAAGAGAATTGTGGGAAGTAACATTATATGTACTATTTATGTAATTATGATCACACTTTGGAACTTTATGTTTGTAGATGACACTACCAATTTACCATTATCAGCTGAGGAACAGAAAAATGAATAAAAATAGCCATGGAGACTAGATCCATAGACTTAATAGTTTGCTCACCATTTTGCTCTTGTGGAGCAGAAGCTCTAGAATCCTAGATCTTTTGGCATCAGCTAGAACAATTATTTTAGTGATTTAATTTTGTTTGTAGTATGTGGGTTTCATTTTACAGTTTAGAATGTTTTACATCAAAGCTATTTCTTTCAAGAGCTCCAAAATAGAAATTAGAATTACCATTAGTGCAAAGAACTTTCCCTAAAGAATATGCTTACAAATGAATATATTTTATTAGTAAAAGGACCCCATTAATTTTCATAATCGATTTCTCATCCTTCATTGTGGCATATCAGTGAAGTTAAGAAAGAGATTAAATAAATTTAGAAAATCATTACAACTGGAATTTTGGTGATGTAATTTGGGGATAATTATGAATTATTAATATCTATTTTTAAAATAAAAGATTATTGGGGCAGGTCCCCAGACACCTACTTTGTAAAACATTTTTAAAATATTTCTAAATGTCTGATTTACTGGCATAGTTTTTAAATATTGAGGACACTTCTCGATTACCTAATACTTTTCATTTTATAGAGAGGGAAATGGGCCCCAAAGGTACTTGCTTATTTCCTAGAGCCACATTCTGATTTAAGCTTACAATCTCAGATTCAAAATCCAGTATAAGGCTTGCAGCATGCTGTACAATGTTATATATCATAAATGGATACTTCTCAGTGATTCTGAATTCAGTTATACTCTTTGACAAGGGTTTTGCATGAAAGAATCATTAAAGGCAGGTCTTAAAATATTCCAGAGGGATTCAGGTAACATTCTAGTTGGATCATGTGACCATGCCCTCTGTCAATGACGGAACACAACATTCTCCCCTACTCTGAGAACACCACTCCAAGGAGTGTTAGGATGTTAGGTCCCATTTACCAGTCTTATATTCCAGTCACAAAAGCAGAGTGAGGCCTTACCCTATTCCAACCAAGGCACATAGCTTGAAGAGTATTCATTTCACCAAAGAAACCACTTCCAATGTTATGCTATGTTAAAAATCCTCTCGTGAAGCTCAACATAATTATACTTATCCTATCTTCCTGAGAAGGGTGCACCCAGGGTTTGAGTCTTCAAAATACTACTTAACCACATCTGGGGTCTAAGTGGCATAGTTTAAATATTAATGGTAACCCTAGGATATACATTAAAACTTACAGCACACAAACATAGATCACATTGTTTATGGTGAAGCATTTATTTTTAATTTTATTACAGCATAACAAAATCACAGAGAAAGCATGGATGTCAGCATGCAGCCTCAAAAGTGACAACACATTATCTAACCACACAAAATTTAAGAAACAAAGCTTTACCGTATGCTGAAGATTCAAAGTAAATTACAGAGCACATAACATTGAATACCTACTTACAAAAAAAAAAAAAAAACACAAAAATCTAAGATGTTTGGAGTGCTTTTTATATTCCAGTTGCTGGGATAAACACTTTTTTTTTTTTTTAAGATTTTATTTATTTGAGAGAGAGAGAGAGAGCACAAGCAGGGCCAGGGGCAGAGGGAGAGGGACAAGCAGACTCCCTCCTGAGCGGGGAGCTCCATGCAGGGCTTGATGTGGGGGGTCCTCTCTGGGCTCGACGCCAGGACCCTGAGATCATAACCTGAGACAAAGTCAAACACTTAACCAACTGAGCCACCAGGCACCCCTGGGCTAAACACTTTAAAAATGAGAACTTCACTGAATCCTCAGAAAACCATTTGAAGTAGGTACTACTGTGAATATACTCATTTTGCAGATGAGAAACTTGAGCTTTAGAAAGCATAAGTAACTAGTAGGCCTCGGAGTTTCTAAGAAGCGTAGTAAGGTGTTGAACATAGGTCATTTCTGACTGTAGGACCCAGGTCCTTTATAGAAAACACACAGCCTCTCAATGGAATGAAGTATGCGTAATGAGATTTCAGGCTCCTGAGATAAACTGTGAGAAAGGTATTTTTTGATGAGTGAGTTCATCTCACAATTCTCAAATCGTATTGTGTCTGCCTTTCAAATACATCTTTGACTAAGCAATTAGGGCCTAAGAAGACCTGTTGGGTGGAAGTCAGCCTAAGCAATAGCTTAGGATCAGGATGAAAGCATTAGAAAAGGGACGTGACAGCGTTTGCAGGGACACCACAGAACTAAGGACACTGGGCTGCCCTCAAATGCCTGACAGGCAAATACGTCAGAACTTCCCAAATTTTAGACATGTTCTCTGAGTGATGACTAGATTAAAAAGACGTGAAATGTGAAGCATATCACTGCACTTTATTTTTTTAATTTTATTTTATTATGTTAATCACCATACATTACATCATTAGTTTTTTTTTTACATCATTAGTTTTTGATGTAGTGTTCCATGATTCATTGTTTGCGTATAACACCCAGTGTCCCATGCAGAACCTGCCCTCTTTAATACCCATCACTAGGCTAACCCATCCCCCCACCCCCTCCCCTCTAGAACCCTCAGTTTGTTTCTCAGAGTCCATAGTCTCTCATGGTTCATCTCCCCCTCTGATTTCCCTCCCTTCATTTTTCCTTTCCTGCTATCTTCTTTATTTTTTTAACATTGCACTTTAAAGAAAGGTGCTATGTACAACATGAAATATACTGGTAATTTAAATACGTGAAGTAGAAATAATAAAATGACAGGCAGTTCAAATGTCTGCATCTAAAATGCGTTTAGTATGAATTACAGTCCACTATAAAGGAAACATAAGAAGTCCACTTTCACCAAGTCTGTCTAAATAATACTTGTAAACAAAATATATTTAGTTGACATTTAAGCAGAAATATCCTTGCTTAGGAATAAAATGCAATGTAAAACCATATTAATAAAATGCTATTAAACTCTGTTCACACTCACATATTCGCTCAGAATGAGTTATGTATCATTCCAATCAATGGCATTATATGAGTTTTTATGTTTTTTTAAAAATTAGGCTCATATTTTTATTGTATCATTCTATACTTCTACAGACTGGCAGAAGGGACCATAAAATGCAATCATGCATTGGTAGAGTATTTGTTAATAAAGTATTCATGTGTTATAAAAAAAAAACCCTCTTCCTATTTTTTAATTGACCAGTTAGTTACCTACTAACAGATCTGTTAATTAAACCTCATTTGCCCTAAAGAACATGTGGCCTTGATCTGTTGATGGAACATTGTGTTCACTGATTGTTTCATTTTGCTCTTGACAAAGCGTGAAAGAGCCAGCTTCATTTTATGTCAAAATGTTTATTAAAATGGCAGTAATGTCTATTTCTACAGGATAAGGCATATTCAGTGATACACAATCAGTGGTGTAATTAGGGAGTAATTAGGGAGTAAACCACAGGCATTGTCCAGAGTGATCATTTATAAGGGGCCTAACAATGTCACATGGATTCTACAAGTAGACAAATGGCCTTTTTATTATAGAAGCAAATTGATTTTTCTAGCCATTCTGCATTGAAGAGTTTACCACTGTGAGCAACAGTTGCTCAGGAAAGTAAAATAAATTGTGGATTGCTTTAAAGCATCTTTCTTTTGCTATGCTTTCATAAAATGCATTTGATACATAATTTATAGCTTATCATCTTTTTAATTTAGAATTCCTTCATCCACAGGAAAGCAATCACATAATTAACATGATCAGACAGCTCCTTTTTACTTACCAGTCTGTGGTTTTCATGGCAACACCCTGACCTTTGTGAAAATGGACAGCACTGACATTTTGTCATCCTCATAAGGGAGGAATAGATGTATTTCGGAATGTCTAAACCTCTTTACTTCATAGAAGCAGATTGAGAGCTGGGATATCTGTATTATGTGCCATTTTAGGATAATATCCAAACACACGGATCAAATTATTGTGTCTAATGAAAGAAATTTGCGATCTTCTTTCCTTGGATGTCAGTGGGAGAGACCTCTATTCAGATTTTTAAAAAGTTCATTCCTGTCCTTTCTAAAATGCTATCTTCTTCAAATACTATTCTCATCTGAAATGAATATATATCCAATGGTCTTGATCTTTTCCAGGAAAAGAACAAAAGAAATGCATATATATATATATATCTCCCAAACAACTGACAATGGCAATGTAAGGTTTATTTATACATATGTGTGTATGTATATGCATATATATATACACATATATATCATATCATATCATATCATATAACATAACAAAATATTTCTTTGGCCCTGGATGTACCCATGTTCAATACTTGAGATGTCATGGGCATAAATAAAGCAAGACCTTTGCCTTCAATTTAGAAATATATGTATAACAATAAAATACAGTCATTGATATCACACCAATAAAAGGCAATGATAAAAAAACATAATAATTCACATATATTGAGTATTTACTAGATGCCAGACCTTGTGCTCAATATTTTATGTATATTATACTGTTTACTCTCTAAAAATGTAAAGTTGCTATTATCATGCTCACTTGATTTAAAGTAAACTGAGAGACATAGGTTAGAGAGATTTCCCAAGGTCATGCACCTACTAGGTGGTAGAGCTAGGATCTGAATTTGGGCTGCACACCTGAACCTTGCTCTTTACAAGTATATTATACAATTCAAAGTACTTCACAGTTCAGGGGATACTCTAATGTGCATTATACCATTGTATCCTAAATTATCATTAAAATCTCCTTTTCATCAGCCTTGTATGCAGATTAAGAGAACAGATTAAGATGACCCAAAATTGCACAGTTGGAAAGTGAGCTGGGTTGAGCCCAAGTAAGATTTCTAATCTTGTACACTTATAACTCTTTCAAACTCTCCATGTCCACTGAAAAGGGGCTTCTGATTTCAAAATAATTATGAGCAATTACCAGTTACAAAGAATCCTCCCTATCTATCCATTTCCATAATGCATAGTGCACTTTTTGAAGGTAGCGAATGGCCTAATTTATCTCTCTTGCCCTTAGTCTTAAGGACATTTATCTACTGAAGGGGCTCTAAAAGCTGTGTTAAAATGAACTGGTGTTAGTTCTAAAATAACACATAAGTTTTCAGAATGCAATGCTGCTTTTGTTATTCCCAGGATGTTTGCTATTGATTTAAGGGATGGTACACATATATAAAATGTATTTGGATAAACCATTTTAAGAGCAAGTAGACAAGGACACAAATATGTTACAGAATATAAGAATTGCAGGAAATTGATGGTCTCTGAGTTAATTTTATAGCACTCTCTCCTGCTTGTTATTTTTAGTTTCTATAACAAATGTTTAGAATGCAGTATTCAACTTCTAAAGTTGAAATTCTTAATCGATTGCTTATGCCCAAATAACTGTCATTTTCCAGCTTTACTCTGCATTATTAAAAAAAAAAACTACCAAAAATGAAAGGGAATTTGAATAATAGAAAGTTGAGTTGAAGAATTAGTCCCTTACTTCCCAGAAATGGTTATGGATTGATTATCTCTTCATCAGATAACCTAGTCATAGTTTAGTAAAGATCTTAGTACTTTATTTGATGTGTTAACTCATAATACCTCCTTTCTTATTACAGAAAAAAAGTAAGTGCTTCTTTTGCAGTCCGTATTTCTTCTAACATTCTCAGGCTAGTCCAGACTCCTACCTTGCTAAAATTTTAGCATAATTTGAGTGACTAGCAAGCAGAACTATCTTGCTCCTGTTTTTTCTTAATTTAGTTTTTTTTAAAGGTTTTCTACATGAGAGAATTTACATGCTTAATCAGTGGCCACTTATTTCTATATTTCAGCACTTGAGAAACACATACAGTAAGTCAGGGAAGGGAAATTAAAAACAGAAAAAAAAAAGTATCCTTTCATGTCTTTCTCCAAAGAGGTAAGTAGAAAATTCTCTTCTTGATACAGACTTATCTTAATGACTCTAGAAGATATTTTCTTCAAAGCTCGAGTCAGAAAAGCAAATTACACGAAGATTCTAACAATGCCAGATACTTGAAAACTGCATTTAACCAAATGCTACATAAGCAGCCCTTCGCTTCAGTTCCCATTCACTTATGTATTTCTGAGGCAGCAAGAATGGAACCTGTGTTTCTTTGCAACTGGCCTTGTAGCTTATGTAGCAGGGAAAATATGAATGCCACTTAGAGAATGATTTTCTATTTTGTTCTTTCATCTTACACTTTGTGTTCTATTGAATCCCTCAGAGACTATTCTTGTGCCATAGCAGCACCTGCTGGGAGAGGGAAGTTGGAACAGCCACACTGTTGCCTGCCCGAGTTGTTTTACTGATTGAATGGCACTGCATGTCCTCCATCTTCCAATACTAAACCCTCCAGAGTTGCTACCTTCCAAGATCCTGCCACTCCCCATATGTTTCAAATAACTAACAAAGCCATTGTAATAAGATTTTTTACAAGTCTTTCAAAAATAAGCAGTGTTATGTGTGTCTGGACGCATGTACATTCCCCCATAGAATTTCCAAATGCAAATGCCGTGGTATTTCAATCTCAAGCTGGTTTTTAATATGTGCTTTCTTCCTGTTTTATTGCTAGATTTGTGAAATAATTGTCAGTTCTGTTTTATTTGCATCTCCTGACTTATTATAGGTGAGTCAGGAAAAGAAAAAATTGCATGTTAGTGCAAAACGAAAAAAAAAAGGGCAGTTTTTATTTACAGAGTGTGATAGAACTATTTATGCGTATTCATATCATGGACAAAAACAGTAGGCTCACCATCTGGTGTAAGGAAATGTTTAAAAATAAGTGCCTGTTTCATATATCATTTACCCACAAGACTATAAGTAATACAAGTCTTAGAATATGGGTCCCCGTGGACATTCTGTTGTATAGAGCCAAATATAGCCTCTTCTTTACTGCTAATAGAGGAAAGCCACAGAGAGCATGGATAAATTCCACAGTACTACCAAATGCTTTTGATATTTTACTCCCTGTATCATTACTGTGACCAAATTAAAATCTAGTAGAATTGCTAACTTTAAAGAAACCAGTTGGTTTTTTTGTGGTTTTTCTAATCAAAAAATAGAGTTCATGTGTGAAAAAAATGATCTTGAAATTCATATGCTTTATAATTAAGCCTTGGATAATCAAGAGGTGATTCTTCATCAATGGTTTTCTCACTTTGTTTTCTTAAATTCTTCCCATTTCTGAATTGGTGCTCCATCCATCAATCAATAATTTATCAAGCATCTCTGAAATACTTTAAAATGTCACATGGTATGACAGGTACCAAGGAAGTAGATAAAACGTGGTGCTGACCTCAGGACATTTGAGCTACATTTGTAAGGGAGAGGGCATTTTGTCCTGGCATCTGTAGGATAAATTAGATATGCTGGGATCAGAGATGTGGAGAATAATTAAAAGATACAGAATTCAAGAAGACTTAAGGACACTGGAAAGTTAAATTGGGCTTTAAAACAATGGGGAATAATTGGATGGGTATTATGAGAGTAATTTCTGGAGAGAAGGAAGGAAGGAAGGGAATGAGCCAAAAATGTTAGGAGAACCCGAAGACCTGCCTAAATCCAATAGAGAACTTTTCACAGAAACACTGTAGCTTAATAAAGTTTGGCAGGTAAGAAGGAAAACAAGCAATGGGATTTAGACCTCTATCCTAGAACACAAAAACTACTGAAGATACCTGAATGGTGGAATGACAGGATTTTTACTAAAGATGAATGCAGAAAGGGGAAGAACTTTTTAGGAGGGGAGACATTAATCAATTACATTTTAGTAATTCATTTGTAAGGGGAAAAATAATCCAGAAGGAAGCACGGCATTCAGTATATTTATATTATATTATAGATTAACCTCTGCCTCAGAGAAGTTTGGCATGTTTTAAAATAACTATGAAAACATTTTATGTGCTACATATCACATAACTCACCATATTATCTATCTCTGTGATTTTATAAAATAGGAATTGTTTCCAATAAGTACCCATTTGGGGATTTCTATTCCTTTCATGAGAAATGAGGTATAGAGTGTTGCTGTCTTTCATCAAACATTTTATGTTACCATCATGGTTCCTAAAAGGAAGCAAATATTGGCAGGTTCATTCATAAGTGAGAAACCTTTAGCATGCTGGATTTCTTTTGTCACCTGGAAAATCTTTTAAGCATACCTTACTAAATATCTTAATTGACACATATTAGTTAAGAAGATGGATCAAGCTTATTAGTTTTAAAAGTGTTTTGCTGGCTTCGATTGGAATTATTTTTAAGTTGAAGGAAATTCTCAAATTTCCCTTATATAGTCATATGAATATTCCCCAGTAGCCACAGAACATCACATTCTTATGTTTCATGTCTCAAGGCAGTATTCCCACTCTTACTTATGTGTTAGTATCTGCTGTGAGTTTTAGATTAGATTAGAATATTTCCAAAAGTAGTGTATGGACATTTTAAAATATGGATTAGAGTAATGATATTTTTCTCACTTATATTGCATATACTTTTTTTGAATGGAAGAAAAATGAGTAGTTACAGTAAGCATGCTGACAAATTCACTTAACTAATGTCTTTTCCTTATCCATAATCCATTATGAGAAGTAATTAGTGATCTCCCATCAATAACTATTGCAATTGCAAACTATTTTGTTCTTTACATCCATGTAAAATTATTTTGTGATTTTTCAAAACTTCGAAATTTGAGTATATCCTTGCACCTGTCTCATGCTTACAAAGCTAATCTGTAATGAGTTAGCAAAAAAGAGATTGAGGACTGTTGATGTGGACACTGAGAAAGCTCTCGAGTGTCATAGAATATCTTTTCTTTAAAAATATGTGGTCTGAAATAAGGATGTTACTAACCTAGGAGTCTCAAGGATCACCAAGGATGAAACTCACATCCAGTCTGTAAAAGTTTTTAAAATTTACATGTTGTTTTTGAAGATTACCAAAAAAAAATAGATGTGGTTCATGTAAATTAGTTATATCTACAAATTCAGTATTTACTTAAGTCTTACCTTTTTACATTTCTTTATATACATCTGGTCAGCTTGAGAATTCCTGAATTCTGACCTCTAGGGGTCATTTTTATAAACACACTTTTTTTAAGTCTTTTATTTATGTTTTAAATATAGATTATACATTTTAATTTAAAACATACATAGGTGTTATAAACTGTTTCTCCGTAAAGTTCAAGTATAATTAAATTAATGCCATACTTAGTTTAGGATTCTTAAAAGTGGGAGTGTGGTTGTCCTTCTGGAGAAAATTCTTCTTATTACTTACTTTATTATAATTTTTATGTTAAAAGAAATAGATCTTTTGTTTCAATATCTACTATTAAAGTACACTATAAATAGTTATGTGTTTTAAGCCAATAAGTCCATAATAAGCATATTGTGATGTCTTTGTTTTAGACAGCATGATATTTTCTCCTACAGTTCAGATGAACTAACTTTCCCCTGCATTCTTTTGAGTGAGGAAAATAGACCAGTCATTTTCTGAGTAATGACTAAAGATTAAATTTCCTCAGCTTCCTTCCCAATGAAGAAATAAAAACATTTGAATTTTCTGTATTTGTTTTGTTTCACAGTCTGTGATACAATGGAAATGTTGACAGAAAACCAGTTTAAATTACTTGTCTATGTATTTATGTTTGGAATGAGAAACTTTGGTGTCATATCATGCTCTTCAAGTTTCTCTGATTATAGCATCTTCTACAGTAGCATTTCAGATAAGAAAAATCAAAATCGGGGCATGTATAATCTATATGTCATAAAATGTACCTTTGTGTTTTCACCAGGAGGAAATTTTTTCTACTGAGTGCACTGTGGATAAGTGTGGATCTCACAAGGTGCAGACATTTCAAAATTTTCTACTTAGTTTGATGCTTTCACTGGAGACAATATTTCAAGAAAAAATAATTTAATTGATTGATTAAAAAAAGGATGTAAAAACATCATGACAAACGATAAATGGCATGTCCTCAAGCTAGTGCTTTCTTTTTTTTCCCCTTTTAATTTACAGCTTCTCTATTCAGTTTTTTTTTTTTTGAAGGGCTTGGAAATCATATCTTCTTTATTTATTTATTTTTTTATTATGTTCAGTTATATCTATTTGGATTTTTAAATGAAAGGTGAAAGAAAAGAAAAACTGGAAGAGTCCTTGTTTGACTCAACTTTCTCATACACCCACACCCATCTCAAGATATACTGCATCTGAAATCTATACTAACAACATATTTTGCAGAAGATTCTGCTACTTCTATGGGCTACTAATCATTAAAGAATTGCATTTCATTATTTATTGCTTTGGTTTTAAAATCTTTACAGTTTACGTCTCATATTTATTTCTGTTATATACACAACCTTTTACCTCACCTTCTTATTCTTTTCGCCCTTTCTCCCTCCCTTCCTTCTTCAGTTATTTCCTGACTTCCTGGTTTGTGCCAAGCAGGAAAGCAGGGCACTTTAGAGGTAGAGTGACTCTCTGCACTCTGTGCCTTCAAGGAGCTGTCTGGTCAGGGATATAGATGTGGGAGAAAAGAGAGGGCAAAGCCGAAAGTACAGGTCAAACAAGTACAGGGTGTAATACGTGGCCAGGAAGAGTGAGCAGCAAACCCAGTCTAGGGGGTAGGCAGTTACCACAAAAGTGGTAATATTTGAACTGAATCTCAGCACATGAGGCGGGCAGGAGCTCCTGGAAGTCAGCCAGGACCAGATATGTTGGACATAGGAAAGAAGCGCTTGTTCAAGAGCACGGAGATTCACCAGTCACTGAAACTGCAAGAGAATGAATGTTCTGGGAGTGAGCATTTCTCAGACTGTGTCATCCAGAATACCGTGCCCAGGTGATACATTTGTGTTATTACAAAGTGGAGTTTTTATCAGATGAGCTTTGGAAAATAGATTGCATTACCATTTTAGTTTTCTCTAGGCTTCCTGGAACCTGTAACAGGCGCATATGCATTGCACATGTTGTAGAAGAGTGAAGGAGAAAGGGAAATATACAAAGAAAGTAAAATTCATCAATAATCCCACACTCTGAGAGAACCACTGTTAGTGTTTTCATATAGTTCCTTCTGAGTTTTCCTTTCCTCTATATTTTTCCCATATATGCCTCTTGCTCTTCCCTGAATCAGTGCACAATTGCCTCCCTGTCTTCATTTGTACATTCAACGTAACATGTTTTACTGAGTTCCTATCACATGTGAAATAGAGTGCTGGATACTAACAATATAAAGTATATGTTTTCTTCCCTTAAAGAAGCTCCTTGCTAACATTCATCTTCGTATGTCTTTTTTTATATAAAAACTTGATCCTACTGTTTGGATTGCTCAGTAATATCTTTTACTCATTTAATCATAGTGGTTATAGCTATTCATACTATTCACTAAGAATTAGACTGGTGATAGAGACTACTTATTAGTGTCACAAGAAGAGAAAATGATGAATTCTACTAAGCAATCTACCGATAGCCATGAAAAGAAATAGGCAGTTATGAGAGACATTTTAATGAGGAACCAATGCAGCTGATTGGAAGTGGTGGGCAAGAGGAGATGGTAAAACAAAGAAAACTCTATGGCTTTCAGTTAGCAGATGCTGTGTGTTGATAATTAACTACCAAACTAAGTCAAGAAAAAATAGCACTTAGGTTTGGGAATTTGAAAGATTAGAATTTAGCTGCAATCGTAGACTGAAAGAGCCTCGGGATAAAGTTAGAATTTGTATTATCAACATATAGGAGAGAGAAATCGGTGAGAAAAAAAAAAAATGAGAGCTCCTAACAGGGAAATTTATAGTAATATTTAAGAGAGTTGCCTGCAGAATTCTAGAGAATGGAAAATTTAAGGTGGAGAGAGAGGGAGAAGCTACCAAATCTTTGAGAAGTTATAAGGTCTTCTTCACCAAGAAAGATGCAAAGAAAGATTAACTCTGATTCCAAGATTTTAAAAGCCTCATGGAAGAGATGGTAAATAAACTATATTTTAGTTGGGCTTTGCTGTTTAGCAAAAACTGGGCTAATTTTTTTTAAATCTATTTTTATTTTAATCTAGATTAAAACTGAGGCTTACACTTCTGTAATTTCGATTATGTAGGGAGGAAAGTTTACCTAAATAAATAACACAAATAAACATTTAAAGGGAGTTGTTTGAACTACGTAGTATGATAAACTCAAAAAATTTATTTAGCTAGTCCACCATCTTTTTTTTATTAGAATTGCCTAAAGTATTAAGGTCTTTGAATACTCATCTTATTAAGTCAGGAAATAAACACTTTCATTTAGCACCATGTCTGTCCTTCACGTTCTACTATTTGTTTTTATGGTCAGAACATTAATAGCCTTGGACCTCATAAAGTACAAATTCTTAGTTTCAAAAATGAAGAAATTAAAGCTCAGAGTGACTAAAGTTGGCCAAGGTCATGTGGCTTGTTTTTGGAAGGGATGAGGAAGAAAGATTTCAAATAATAACATTCCATTAAATAAATAATCTTTTAAGTTATCATTTATTTTCATTTCTTTCACAAAGATTTGTCTGAATTTGGATATATATTTGGCCTGGGGTATTTTATAAGCAATTTTGACATACATATGAAATATTCTAATATAGATAGAAAGGTATTTAAGATAAATAAAGATACATAAGATATAAAATGGATCAGATAATTTGCAAAGAATGTGTCATTTACCCCTTCACATTTCTACCTTGGCACTTTTTTATTGTCCCTAATAGAGTGACCAAGAGATAGGCAGGGAAGATTGCTCCAGTTTGTCCCTGGGAGCACAGCAGTAATGATCAGGAGGAGGGAGGTCCAGTGCTAACTCAAGTTATTCATTCCAGACACCGTAGTTTACTGGAGATTGCTGCAGGGAGCATGTCGCAACATTGGCCACCTGCTATAAATTAGCCTCAATTTGAATTTTGTTCAAATCAAAGCATTTGTCCTCTCTTATTCTTAGTGTTCTCACTTGTTAAATTTTAATATGAAATATTTGATCCTTAGGATTATCAAGGGAATGAAAATGTAAAACCTCTAAGTATGCCTGGCACGTAGTAGGGGCATAATTGATGTTAAATGCAGAGGTTACTGCTGTTGTTCTTTATACTTTCTCATGGAGGGTGAGTCAGTATTACAGCTTCTTCCCCATCCTGCCGCTTAGAATTGTATCATTCCCTTGTGGTTCATTTCAAAAAGAACAAATTATTTGACTAAATCATTTACTTTTTTATATTTACAGAAGCTAATAATTTAATCTGATTAGTTATGTAGATTTTTGAAATGTAACCATTTTAAAAGATATATTTTAATGTCAAATTCTGGAATGTATGTATCTACTTCAAAAAGGTGGTGGTTAGTGTTTCATAATTTCTAATTTCTAAGATGTATGCATTACTTAACTAGTTTTTTAAAATAAGTAAATGAAGGAATTAAATGAAAAAATAGACATGAAGATAATTAAATAGCAAGATAATCAACTCTCCTGTCATTTTGGACTTGAATATATTTTTCTCTATGAGTAATAAGAGCAATAAGATTTCAACATGTGTTGAAAAATAATTTAAAAATTATGTTTGCTTTTGTTCCTGGGCACTGGAACACAGTAATGCTAGAAGTAAGAGTAAAATTGTGCCTTTTATCCATATATGCAGTACCACCTCCAAGCAGAGCACCTGACATTTATCAGAATAGAATTATTCAAGTATTTCTGGTTATTCTTATTCTGGCGTTCTAAGTTAGCCATACTTTTTTGATAGATGTTTTATTGCACAAATACAATGGATTTCATGTACATTTGTATAAGAAATAAAAGTCTTCAATGGGGACAGGTGATACCCTTTGTAATAAAATACTTCGGGTACTACTTGCCTCTTAGTGGTTCATGCTTTTCACTAAACCCTAACATAAATATACTCTAGTTCAGTAAAGTAATTTCCATTAAAATGAACCTCTCATAAATATCTTCAGTAAAATCGGAAATTAGCTTTACCTGAAAAAATTACAATTCTTACATCGTTGAAATATGTTTTGGAAAGTTCACCTGGAATTAATTCTACAGAAATAGAGGCAAATTATGACAAACTATTGACAATGACCTCAAAATGTCTTAAAAGGCGATTACATGAAATCCAAATGTTAAAAAAAAAATACTAAAAGTCCAAGGAGAAGAATATGGTGAGTGGATTCTCCGAGTGTGGCATTGTAAGTCGATTGTTCCATTCCATTTCCATTAAGGAGAAAACAAACCCTAACCTTTAGCAGTTTGGCAACAGTTTCTGTACCAGGGTCAAAACTTATGATTTTATATCAGAGGTTCTTCTTTTTCTTTTTCCTATTACTTGTGTATACCGTGCCAGCTAAGTTGATAATGTCTCTTATCCCTTTCTTTTAGCAGCCTTGGGTAAGAGATGACAGCATAGGAAACAAGACTGAAAAGCTGAATCCTACCTTCAGCAAGCAGGATCACTCTTCTGTGAAATGCAGATGTTAAAAACCCAGTTAATGGCTGATAATGACATGTCATTGAGTAGATTGTTCTTATGTTGACCATTCATGTTCCAATTTAATGCTTTATTTATTTTGCTAATGTTTGAAGACCTCATTTGTGAGAGTTGTAGGAAAACAATTCAGAATTCTTTTAAGTGAGAGTATGTGCCACTGACTCCCAGGGTCTCTATGATTTTTGTCATCTGAATTGTCACACTTCTTCAACCAGCAGAAATTGTTTCCTTATGATTTTCTGTGTTTGAATATGCTTTACCAGTTTATACTAACCTTGAAAAATTTTCTTTTTCCCATTTCAAGTTCCACCCAATCTGACTGTTCCACAGGAAAAATCACCTCTGGTCACCAGAGAAGGGGACACAATAGAACTGCAGTGTCAAGTAACTGGAAAACCTAAACCCATCATCCTCTGGTCTAGAGCGGATAAAGAAGTTGCAATGCCTGATGGCTCGATGCAAATGGAGAGTTATGACGGAACACTGAGGATTGTGAATGTATCTAGAGAAATGTCAGGAATGTACAGATGTCAGACCAGCCAGTACAATGGATTTAACGTGAAACCAAGAGAAGCTTTGGTGCAGCTCATTGTGCAGTGTAAGTAATATTTTTTTCCATGTGTTCCATTGGGGGACAAGGGAAGAAAGGATGCGATTATTCTGCTAGTAAAATCAAGTGAATTTTGGAATTGGATTAGGATAAAATGTTTCTAACCTTGTCATTAGCCAATTGAAACTGTATTTTTCCCTAAATCTTCCCCTTGCTTGAGCTAATACTCATAGAATAAACAGTATCAGTGTGTGTGTGTGTGTGTGTGTGTGTGTGTGTGTGTGTGTGTGTGATGATTATGTGTGTGATGATTATGACGGTATTACATGGTTGGTTAATGCCAAAGAATCAACAAATCTAATGTTTAAAAACTGGCCATGTGCACTGAGGCAAAGTAGAGATGGGAAATAATTGCGATTACCATACTCTCTTATTTTCACCGTTCTTGTTTCTACTTTAGGCATTTGCATGCCCTTTCCCCAAATTATCCACCTATTTCAAAGCATCCCTTTGCTTAAATTGTGGAGACCTAATCATGGAAAAGCTATGTTTCCATATCTGAAGTTGTAAGAGTAGATTACATAATTATCTAGTAATATTGAAATAATTCAAATATTAGGTACTGAATTTTTGTTTGATTTTCTTAATAGAAAATGGTTTAACCGTGAGAGTTAAATATGATCAATTATTTGTATTGAAATCACTGTTACATTTCTGACCAAAAAAAAAAATTGTAGACATTGTGTGCTTTGAATTTGCTTTTAGTATTAAAAGAACATAATTTCTAAATGTAAAAAAAAAGTTGAATGTTGTCCTTGACGTTAGGTTATTAGAGGATGCCCTGGTAATTCGGATGGGGGGTGGTACAGATAGTGCCAAAAAGAGAAGCAGCAAACTAAGCACAATCTCTTCGAACCCCAGTAGTGCTGCTCTAAGTTTGAATTGATGTTCAATTTGTTAAATACCTGATGGCAAAGTCTTTAAGAATATGAATGAATTAGATGAAAATATACACTTTGATAAGCAATGATGTTGTTTCCTTTCTATGGCTCTCTAACTCAGAAAATGGAAAATAGAATTTAATCCAAAAATGTCTCTTTTTATATTAGATTTAAGGATGTTGGCAGATTGGATTAACTGACTTTAAATTTGAAAGAATAATTGAGATACGGAAGGATTATGTTTGGAACTGATACCAAGTTCATTTGTGACTGAGTTATGTGAGTGGGGGGCGGGCAGAGAGGAACAAGATTCTGGGCACTGCTTAACCATTCCCTGTCCCCATTCTTTAGAAACTCAGATTCTAGTTTGCTATTTGTCCTATATATATGCAAACTGATAATTTGTCAAATACTTTGGCTGATTTCCAATTGATTATGAGTTTGTCTGTTTCCAAATAACACAGCTTTTAGATAGCAAGTTGTATTCAGCAGTTTAGTATTGCTTTTTCCTCACTGGTCTTTGTACCCATGGCAAGCTCATGGGTAGGAGGTTCATGTGAAAACAGGTTCCAGACAGAAAAAAGAGAAAAGAATTAAAAAAGAGAAACTTCTCCTCAATTCTAAAAATAAATAAATAAATAAATAAATAAATAAATAAATAAATAAATAAATAAAAAACTTTCCAGGGACCATAGAGGAAACTGATACAGTTTGGAATACTTTATTCTTGTTGGTAATCACAGAGTTCTGTGCTTCCTCTGGAATTAGGCACAAAGCCCTGGTGTTCATAAAGCTGTTAGGGCTACTAGTATTACTCTGCTCACACCTCTCTGGGGACGCTCTGATACAAATAAAAGTTAGGGAGCCCATTGATTCTAGGGAATTTTGAATTAAAGTTTTAAAGAACCAGGATCTCCAAACTCCATAGAATATGCAAACTTTCAGAATTCTATGAGTGTGTGAATTTTTTTTCTTTCTTTTTCCTTTTTGCTTCTTAATAAGTCCCATAGGAAACATTAAGCTCAGCACAAGATTTAAAAATTCAATCCTGTAATAGTGGATGAAGATAAATACTGGCATGGTTGTCTCTAGTGTCACAGGATGTAATCAACTAAAAGACACCGATAGACTTTAGGCAAAGTTTAGTTCATTTAATGTAAATAAAAAGATCTGCATCCCAAGGTGACTTCACAGAGCAGGAGATGTAATCTAACAGCACTTCCTCTCAGAGGCAAGCTTCCCTGGCCTATGAGGAAGCCAGCTGGGTTCCAGCAGCCTTGCCAGTTTCAGGTGAGGATGCCATTATGTCTTTCGAGAAGCTCCCTTTGATGTATTCCCAATTCTTGTGAAGAATCTGATTATGTGTCTGAGCATTTGCCAGGTACAAATAACTGGAAACAACTCCAGATTATTCCTGAGTGAATCCAATGTTGATTTTCTAGGCACATAATCCCTGCTAGCCAAGTCCAACCTGCATGCCTAACTAAGGCTTATTCCTGCAAAACTAATAATGCAGGAATTCTGATATTTTTTAAATGATAAACATTCCAACTTTTATAGTGATTTCTTAAAAGCATGAAAATAATGTGGGATTTGTGCTTAATTTGCAGTCATGCTACATGTGAGAAGTATCCATACGAATATAAAATACTAAGTTATTTCATACACGTGTGCACACGCATCTACATACATGTGCATCTGTTTATACTATCTTCAGCAATTAGTTACATCACTGCAGCTACAAACTTTGCCTTATATCTATTTTGTATTCTCAGCATAATATATTTTGCATTGTAGCTATTCATCAGCTCTGTTGAGTAAATGTAAGTTATGGTAACAAGTGGAATAAGAATATACATATTGCATACTCCTTGCTTCTTACATGACTGGTTGTTATTTATTTAGGTTTCAGGAATATCTGAGGACTTGTTGCACAGAGTGTGAGACCTGAAAGTGTTCAAGTATATGAAGAAGATGTCAAATTATTCTAACACTTATCAAATACCTTTTTCAGGACTTGAACTCTGTACTGTAGTTTATTATAATTTCCTTTCTTAAAATATTTATTAGATTGGCAAATTCTGGGACAGTCTGTTTTACACACACATGCACACATAATGCACACATATTTATATATAATTTTATGATTTGAAATGTAAAAGAATGAAAAAAAGATCTTCATAGTAAATAAACAAACAAAAAACTGGTATCTCTAAGGCACATTTTTTTCCTCGTTTAGTTTTACTGTGTCCAATTAAACAATAACCCAGCAAAAAGACTAAAGGAGCATAGAAATAATTGTATGTAGGACTTTGATGAGATTGTATGTGCCTAAATATAAATAGCATATATGTCTCCATAGTCTATAAATGATGGAATACTTTATTTAGTTTAATGTTCTAAATTGCCTAATGAGATTTATTGTTACTTAATGTTGAATTAAAATTATAAGGCAATCATTTTATTAAAACGTATTGAATTATTTACTATCACCCTGTTAATTTGCTTCTTCTTAAAAGGTATAAAGAATGATATAACAAGTGACAGAAAGCTCAAGGTATTTTACACCATTCTATGTCCTGTTAAGAGTAGCTAAGTCATCAAAATGAAGTAGAATGAAGTAGTTTAAATTATTAAGTTCTTGTGCATATTGCTCATTCCTGGAAAGCAAAAAGAATATATATATATATTTTATTATAATATTTTTAAATTCGACAATTGACAGTTATCACAAATGATATGGGCCAGGACAGGTAGTTGCAACTATAATTCTAAAAGTTTGAAAAATAGTGACTCAGTATTAATTTAAATTTTTTTAAAAATTGCTAGATGAAACTACAAAGTGCAATGTAAAGTTTTAATAACAGACCTTCAAATTTTTAGCCATTACTTAATTTCATCTCCATGTTTTTGGAACTGTAATAATTCTTTTGTTAACTTTCCATCTCATTTTTATTCAAAGCAGATTTATTCCATTACAGTGGATTGTTTGAAAATAAAATAGTTATATATGTCAATTGATCCATATCATTTAAAAATCATAGTATGTACAGAGCTTATTGAACAAAACTAGAACAATCTCCTAACAAAGTAACAGTAGTAAAATAATAAAAATTAAATAATGTTTAACTTACTCATTAGAGTACTGATCATTTGAATATTGAATATTGATCAAATAAAAATGCCATTGGATGAATATATTCAAATATATATATTAAAAGAAGAAACTAAAATAGGCCTATTGCCTTCCTAAAGGAAATTATTGTTTTTCTTTTTTTTTAAAGTACACAAGATTTATTGGTGTATTTCTTATATTGGTATTATATAAGTATACTTTATGTACTATGAAATGAATTTCATAAACTAGAACATTTTATTTTAATAAAAGCTATCCTTTAAATGGTTTCATCTCAAAGCACTGGTAATATCTTTTAGTAAAATGAGTATATTTTGAAATACATTTTCTTGAAAATTAGTTGGAGAAGATATATACTGCACTGAATGTCACTTTTATTATTAAAGCTTCATTATATATATGCACACTTGTTGTACCTACAATACAGATTAATAGGAGAAAATCAAATGTAATTTCATATATACAGGGAATCCATACAGACATGGAAAGTCCAGAGACAGTCAGGCAAAATAAGGTACCTACGTCATTCAGAATTAAGAAGTGGGTGGGGATCTGGGACTTTAAGGGGAAGGAATGCAATCACAGGACGATGAAAAAGAGTAAATGTTTGGTAAGCGAATGTTAGGTTCCTGGGAGACAATAGGACATAGAGGACTTTGATCATTTGAACAAGCCTTGCTAGGTTCTTCCCTGTCTAGCCTAGCCTAGTTTATGGCATAATGTAGTTATCTGTGGTGATAGCTCTCTTCCTGGAGCAGGTTCTCTATGTAAATTCTTTGTGGGGGAGGTAAAGAGTTTTTCCTGAATCTGCTAGGGTTTGGATTGTTTTTTAACTCAAAATAATCTTCATGCCAAAGTGGCCCATCTTGGGGTGGCCTGCCCTTGGCAGCTACAAGATCATGGACCTTATAAAGAAAAAGAAAGTTAAATACAGATCAGAAGGTACTGGGACATCTATGCTTATTATTGTTAGACAACTTACTGAGTAATTTTCTGTAGTGTTGAGATACATAGAATGACTGTATTGAGTGACTATAACTACTTTTTGGATATTTTTAAACAGCAAAATTGCTCTGAAAATAGCAGTGTGACTAGAGATTAAAGCTAATACAAGAGACAAAGTAACTACTGACAAAAAAAAAAAGAAACAAGGGAGCATTTTGCCTTCACAGGGGAAGATGTTACAGGCTATCCAAAGGAATTTATAAGTGAATGGACAAGAATTTTAACTTATTAGCAGAACAGCAAAAGGGCTTCCAGCTCAGTAACCTACTTACCCAGATGCATTTCCTATTTTCCATATTTATTCAGTCTATCCTTTCTCAGCCTTACAGACAAGATAATTCAGTGGTGAGTCTAGCTAGGCTCCTATTCCTCCCTTCTCCTGTTCCCACCAATTCCTCAACTGCTTTTCACTCTTCAAGTCCTGGCTATGTCCCACCTCTTTAGAAAGTCTCTTGGTACTTGAGAAGGGCCCTCCTTGATAGTCTTTCGGACATGTGTTTAATCTGTTCAAGACAATTAGGACTTCAAAGTGAAACGTTGTTTTGAACATATACTTTAGATGATACACTGTTTTCAAAAGCATTGGTTATTATTTCATCATTGCCTTCCTCTAAACTCACTTGTCAAATTGATAGATTCTTGATTACTGACCCATTTCTAGAGTCTCTATATTGGGAAAAGTTTAACGCTAAAGCTCTGCTTGGTAAGAAATTATTGACTCATTTATTATCTTCTCACTGGGAAAATTTGTAATATACTTCACTAGAATGCAGGTTGGGAAAAGCTTTTAAGTTACTAAGAATATAATATTTAAGCATTTATTTTTCATATTTTAGCCTTAATGATTATTGAATAGAACTTGGCATTTATTATACAGTGTTCTTTTATTTGAATTAAATGGCTATGCTTTTTTGTTGTTGTTTGCAGCAGTTATTAGAAATATTAATCAACTGAACCTAAGATAATGTTAATATGATGAAAACATTAATATTTATGCTATTTTCTCCCACCCTACCTTTCCCCTCCCCAAAGTAGTTAAGATCTCTTCTTTGGAAAGAAGAAACAATAGTTTTATAAGGTGGTGTACAATTTAAAGTGTCGCATTTCTACTTCAAGTCAATGTGTCCTATAAATATCTTACCTCATTTCCCAGTGGATTTAATGAGGAATTATAATGGAGCTGCCCTGAAAACAGATTTGTTTTAACATTTTACTTTTATATTACTCCTGAATACTTGAAAATTGAACTTCACAAGGGGGCATGTTATTCTGCAGAAAGCCTTTTTAGAATGAATTTACTTTAGCTGAAATGCTCCTGCCCTCAGCTTGCTCCCTGTTTTCTCACTGTTCCAGAGAAGGTAGCAGGGTAGATAACCATCTAAGGAAATTGTCAGAGAAAGCTGAAACTCTCTTTCTAAAGAGCTTCTCAGTGTAGAACACAGATGTGATGTCTTTATTGAGCAATGAAGTGCAGATTATCTGGAAAGGGGATAGGTTTATCCAGTATATAAATCATGTAAAGAAACTAAATTCATATTTTTTTTCCTTGTTGCATCTCTGGTTCTCTCTTGATGTAGATACAAACATAGTTTAATATTTAGAAAAATTTATCCATTAAAAGTTTTGTATTCAGTGTCTATACAAAGAAGCGGGATGAGGACCAGCCAGCTTTAGTAGAATGATTAAAAGTTGTCCAAATTTAACCCAGCCAAATCTTGTGTTAATTGATGTTGTCAGTTAAGTACTTATGCCCACCCCTGTAGAAGTAGAGTCAAGGGAATGATTACAGCGTTTCCATAACACTGAAAAGATATTTTTTCCTTGAAAAATCTTTAGATCTGTGATTAAATTAAATGCATTTTGAATGAAGAAAATTTATGCTCTCTCTTTTCCCAGGAGCTTGTCCTCACCTCCTCCCTTTCCCACTTTATGGAAGTATATTATCTAAGAGAGATGAACATAAACACATATATAAGCATATATGTGTGACCATAAAAATTCTGTGACTCTTTTCTCTTTCTTAGTTAAAAGGGGATTTACTTCTCATCCAAAAATAAGTGTATTCTTCCCAAATATAGAATTTAGACATTTTCTTTTTTTTTAATATTTTATTTATTTATTTGACAGAGACAGACACAGCGAGAGAGGGAACACAAGCAGGGGGAGTGGGAGAGGGAGAAGCAGGCTTCCCGCAGAGCAGGGAACCTGACGTGGGGCCCGATCCCAGGACCCTGGGATCATGACCTGAGCCGAAGGCAGACGCTTAACGACTGAGCCACCCAGGCGCCCCAAGAATTTAGACATTTTCTAAATACCATGCTCTTCTCACATGAAAACAAAAAGGTAATAATAATAATCCATTAAAATAAATCATGCATAGAAGTTTACAATAATATACACCATGAACATGCCTGTGACTTTATCAATTTATCTTAAATAATATACCACCAATAAAATGCTTAGTGCACAGGAAAATATAAAGTAGGCAGAAGACATGGGTCTCTGGTTAAGAAAAAAATGCATAAGCATTTCAGAAGCTAGATAACAATGTTAGAAATTGAAATTCAAAAGGCATTTCATTCATTGTACATAAAACCAATCAGGAAGTGAGAAGGGATAGGCCAGTATTTTGAGAGAAAGGCATGACTTCCTGTCCCTTCATCAGAAGACTCACATTTAAGCAGTATTTAATCCACCAGCAAACAAATGGAATTCATATAGAAGTTTAGATTATGTATTGTTAACAATTTTTATCTTTAGTGGTTATCAATTGCTTGATCCAGTATCAGAGTTTGATATTTAATTCCACCCCAGATTTTTTTGTCTTGGCATGCATTATATTATTTGGGGTTCTATTGTATTATGTTAATAGCTTTTAACCTAGTAGTAAACTCCTTTACTGTATAACCTACTGGAAGGTCTTCTTAGGTTCAGTTATATTCAAACTCATGGGACTACCATAGGCATATATGGCATCGAATTTACTTTACAGATATAAAATTGGAACCACAGCTTGTCAGCATGCCCTCTCACTCCCCACTCCTGGGGACACTTGAAAATTCTGAAAGCATGTTTGGTTGTCGTGACTGGAGAAGGTGGGATGCTCTTGGCATCTAGTGCATGGAGGCCAGGGATGCTGCTAAATGTCCCAAGGCATAGGACAAACTCCCAACAAAGAAGTATTCTGCCCAAAAATGTAAAAATTTGTTGTATGTGGGGGTTATCCTATTAATTTTAGGGTTTTTAGAGGAATTCCTGGCCTCTAATCTTGACATGCCACTAGCACACCTCTTCTCATGTCATAAAAACAACAAAAATGTCTTCAAACATTGCCAAATGTCCCCTGATATGCAAAATTACCCCAGGTTAAGGCCTACTACCTACACAATGGTTCATATATATAAGGAGAGAAAAGCTGTATAATTTGGGGATGGGAACTCTGGCAGAATCCTCTGCCCCACAAGAACCAATGTCTCTTGTAACAAACCTATAGATAAAATTTCCAGTGCCTAAAATGACAAAGAGTCATTGCACTAAGCTCAAAGCTGTGGCATCCTATTAGATAGGATTCCTCTGTTCCTATTCCTCTCGATTCAGAAGCAATTTAACCCAGAAATGTTGCCTAAAACCATAGTTGACATTCTTCTTTTGTCAAGTTACCAGGGAAGCAGAGTAGAACTTTAAAAGAAGGTCAGATTCTCATGCAGCAGGGAAAAGGGTTTTGTCATCCTTTGAAATGCATCTACTCTTCATCTGCCATGTTAAACTTTCTTAGTAATTCTTTTGCTTTAGTACTTTTCTTTGATCATAATAATTACAGTTGTGTGTATTGAGCAAGTATGTTTCCAACATACCTTACTTTTATTTATTTATGTATTTATGTATTTAATTTTTTATTGGACTCTTCTGTGAACTGCTGTGACTATATTCTTTCTTTGTAAGTTTTTTGGCTTTGTATCTGGGTTTGGGAAGGAGTAGCTATATTTCATGATGTTCCATCAGATCATTTGATCTCATGAATTCCTTTTTTCTGGCAAATGAAGATTTCCTTGAAGCCTTAAAGATTCTAGTAAGAAAAAGCGAAAGTTGTTCAAAAGGAAACTTTGACTTAAGCTGACCATGCACTGAGAAATTGAAAGAAATTCTCTCGATTTCACACTTTATTAGACTTGTTTTAAATGGGGAAATTACTCTTTCTTCTTGATTCCAAACTATTTTCAAAGAGAAAGAAGTCAAATTCTTTTCTTGAAAATTAGTGAATATGTGGATTTTGTTCTTTAATACTGTTTTTCAATGAATGGAATAAAATGTTTTCCTTGAGAAAGATTGTTATGTAGCTTGAGTAATTTCTTTTCAATTAGAGTTTAACTTTAAAAAAATAATCAAGTGTGGAAATATTAAAAATTAAGCAGGAATTGAAAAATACTTAAAAATGAGATGCAGTTTCTTAGCATTTTAACTAGTTGCATTGAAATTCATGAAATGGCAGGGGTGCCTGGGTGGCTCCTTCCGTTAAGCAGCCAGCGGACTTGATTTCCGCTCAGTTCTTGATCTCAGGGTCCTGGGATTGAGCCCCCCCTTAGGGCTCTGCATGAAGTAGGGAGTCTGCTTATCTGTCTGAGGATTTCTCTCCGTCTTCTTCTGCCCCTCTGCCCCCCACTCAGGCACACTCTCTGTCTCCGTCTCTCTTTCTCAAATAAATAAATCTAAAAAAGTATGAGATAGCCGGATTATTCTGATGTTCCTTCAGTTATTCTTAGTTTCACTGTGTCTGTCAGTGTCAACATTTTTTCCAGTGATTCTAGCATTTGAAGATAAATGTTCTTAAGCACAAGCTAAATGCTTTGTGTACAACATAGAATGATAAATATAATACTTTATTGCTGAGTTAAAAGATTTAAGTAATCTGAGTATGTGAAGTTTTCACTGTAAGTACTGATTTGAAACCCTAAGGAGTAAGGCACAAATGTATGCAAATATTTAGAGAGATATAAATGTGTATGATGCATGCCTGTCTGCCTGTCTTTCTACCTTTCTAGCCATCCATCCATCAGTCCATCTGTCTGTCTCAGTGTTGGCTTCATGCAAACTGCGTGTTTATTGAGTGAACACTCATTCTTACTAGTGCATTTTTCTTCTTTGCCTTTTATGATGCCATATGTGCTAGCTCTGTTTTTACTTTCCACTCGTGTCTTTTTCGTTTGTTTGTTTGTTTTAGAGAGAGTGTGCGAGCAGGGGGGAGAGCAGAAGGAGAGGGAGAGAGAGAATCTTAAGCAGGCTCCACACTCAGCATGGAGCCCAACATGCAACTCTTATCTCACAACCCTGAGTTCATGATCTGAGCCAAATCAAGAGTTAGATGCTTGACTGACTGAGCCACACAGGTGCTACACCACTTATATCTTTATTTCTGTATATTCTTCCTTTCTCCAAATCAGGTTTTGTTCCTATTGTTCCACTGTTCTCTTACTATACACCCCATTGCTTGGCAATATAAGGACTTAAACTATGACTCTGTGCAGACTTCCCTGCATTTGTATCGGAGGCATTCAGCCAGCTTCTGTGAACTTCAGCTTAGTTTCCTGATTTATTCTAAAATCTAATGTAGCCAAAATTAAACGTGTAGTGATTCCTTAATTATTTTTTTCTTCTCTTGAGTTCCCTGCCGCTCTTAAGAAATCTCTCTCCTCTCTGTTATCAGAGTCGTCATTCTATCCCAACATGTATTTGAAAGTCAGGATATTGGATTCTGAAATTAGAGACCTGGTTTAAATTCCAGCTTTGCTACTTTAACTGTAATTTCTCTCAGTGTTTATTTTCCATATCTCCCATAATCGAGATTTATTTTCATCCATTATATTACACATATCTCTGAGAACTGAATTAAATGATGCCAAAAAGTGTTTAGCCTAGTGTTGACACATAGATAATACTTCCTAATCATTAGCTCTTAGTTTTCAAAACCTTCTCAGAATCCACTCCTCCTCTCCGGTCCCACTGTCATTTTCAAAGCCAGACTCTTTCATGTCCTGCAAGAAATTCCTACTATTTTTCCCACTGCTGATCTTCCCTTTCCTCCTCAGAACACTGATGTCAAATGAACATTCCTTTATGAGCAAGAACACTTTCAGTTGCAAGTGACAGAAAATTCTTATCTGATTATTATGGCCAAGAAACTGTAGTAGATTCCAGGAACTTAAACAACATCTTCTCAACCATCAGCTTGAGTTTCTCTTTGTCTGCTTTATATTAGGGGTTCTCATTATTTCTAGGTACACCTGGAGAAAAACAAAAGTGTTCTTTTTTACCTCTCATCCAAGGATTAACTCCAGTGAGATATGATTCACTTGGCTTAGGTAGTCATTCTCTTTAACAAAGGCATGACTGCAAGTATTCATTATTTCCTCTTTGTTTAGAAATTCTACATAACTACTCATTATCCATGATTCAAAGTTCAGACTCCTAAATTGGCAAACAGGACCCTCCACCCTTCTCTGAGATCATATAACGTATTCCAGTCAAGGTGAACACTTCATTATCCAATGCACTTTTGAATTTGGTACTTTTTGTAATTTTATTTTTTTCCCTCATGAATATGCTTAAAGTCACCTCTTCTGAACCCACTCTTTACCATTTTTAAGGCAACAGTTAAATGCCATTTCTCTCATAAAATTTCTCTCTGAAAACTCCAACTATGTCTAATCTTTTTATCCTCTAAATTGACACCTTTTTTCTGGACTTAGCAGTTTCAGCATTTACTCCTAAATTATATATATATATATGAGATATCTATATATATCTGTATCTATCTAAATATAGAGATATAGATATATTTTCTTTTCTCTTTTTTTCTCTCTCCCTCATAAGAGAATGTAAGTTTTTCATTTCATGAATCATAATTGCATCCTCCAAAAGGACCTAGATCAGTAAATGCATAAACTAATGACTTATTTGAAATATGTACTTATGGCTTTGGTCATGTTTTCAGCTGCTGTTTTGTTAATGAAGATATAACACTACATCACAGTTTTTACCATAACTATGAATATGGCTACACTTCTAGGGGAGAAATAGACTATAAATTTTAGGATAGATTCTGATTCTGCACTGGATCTAATTCTAGCTCTTTTTAATATGTGACTAACTCTGTCTCTACCACCAATTTCCTTATGCATATGAAGAATTTAGTACGATGATCTCTAAGTAACAAGTGTCCAATTCATAATTAATGCATATATCACAGAGAACACATATTTTAGTAGCCATTTTAGGAATCTCCTAGAAACTGCTTATTTGAATTAAAAAGATGCACGATGATATTTCATAGCAACAAGTTCCCAGTGTTAAAATGTCTGTTCTATGTGAAAGATGAGTAAAAAATAAAAAAGGTAACCTGAAGACAAGCAGCACATTAATTATATCTGCTTTACACTCATTGCATCTAGAGAAAATACATTTAAAATCACGGAAAAAGCATTCTTAGTACAGGTAATGACAAGATTTTTGTGCCATGAATTAAAATCTTTAAAGTTTATTAAATATATTGTCCTTGTGAATTTTACCTGAATCTTTCCTTTGCTTGGTTTATGATTAACTTCACTTTAGAATAGCAATGATCAGTAGGTACCATACTGAATCCATATACTGGTCCAGATATCATGCATACAGATATGTGTCATTTTGCAGTTACTTATTTTTAAAGGCTGTGGATCTGCTATCTTATTAAGGATACTGCTGTTTGGTTCCTTCTTTAGGAAAAAAATCATAAGAATACTTGCTCAAGCAACTTAAATTATTTTATTTTTGTTTGTATATCTGTTTCTATGTAGATATCCTTTGCAGCTTATCTGTAAAGAAAATAAATTTTACAAAGCAATGGAAAGATATGGTAGCTTGGAAATTAAGACTTTTCTCTCAAACACCATTTCATCTCAAATGCCTCATTTAAAAAGGAGATCGCCTGTTTGCTTTAGCAAGGAGCTTTTTCAAAAAAGTTTCTGAGCCTTTTTTTCTTCAGAGCAATCTGTTAAAAAGTTCTTCTTCCAGTGTTTGAATATATTAGACCAGCTCATTTGGGTTAGAAAACTCAATTTGTTCAGCATACACATTAGTATTTATCTGGAGTTGAAAAATATTTTAATTGAAATGGCCATTTTGACTTTGAACAATATTAAAAGTAACATTTAATAAATGATGTGACAGTCCTACAGTATGTGTTTTGGCTCCCTTCAGAAGTCTTGGGAAAACGTGATTATTTTCTTTTTTTTTTTTTAAGATTTTATTTATTTATTTGAGAGAGAGAGAGAGAGAGAGAGAGAGAGAAACAGCATGAGAGGGGAGAAGGTCAGAGGGAGAAGCAGGCTCCCTGCTGAGCCGGGAGCCCGATGCGGGACTCGATCCCGGGACTCCAGGATCATGACCTGAGCCGAAGGCAGTCGCTCAACCAACTGAGCCACCCAGGCGCCCCAAACGTGATTATTTTCTGAGGCAGCTTTTGAACATTCTTACCTTCAGAAGATCTCTCTTCCTCCCTCCCTCTCACCTTCCCCCTCCCTTTCTATACATACATATATCCATACATAATTTTAGGGAGTTATAATTTGTCTATTACTCTTTCTTTGAAAATGGAACACAACTTGTCACTCGTCTGTTTTCAGCAGATTGGTTTTCTCTAGAATTCTACATGAGAAATTCTTGATCTTTTCCCTTTTTCATAGTGCTGAAGATGAACACCATGCCATCCCATGCTATGGAGTACACTTGATCTCAAATTGCAGCTTAACCATAAGTCTTGGGTTTTTACACTGATGACTAAATAAACCAATGTTTCTTAAGAATCATATCTAAACTTAACCCCCAACCCTAGGCTCATCTAATATTTTTATATTTCATTAATTCATTTATAGAATTGCTTACAAATAATGTGTTTATTTTTGTGATTGTTAGAGAGGTTTCCATGAATGAAAAAAAAATAAATTTGGCAATCTGTATATGTATATTCTTTTGTTGACACTCAATCTCAAGATAGTGCCTTGAAATTTCAGGTTTCGGGTTGAGTGGGGGCCTGAAATCTTGGGCTCAATCTGTCCATAAAAATCAAATAAAGTTTCTACATTCGTATATACTAAAATTAATAGGAACAGAAATGCATATTATTTCCCTTTTAGCAATAGTAATGCTACATAAATTCAGTTTAGATATGATACAGGTTTTCTAAAGTGTTTCATTTCTTTTACCATGTAAATAATAATTTTGCTTTATTTTTCCATAAAAATGTTGATTGTTACAAATGCCTTTCCACATTGTTAAAACAACATTAACAACATAACAACATACGGTGAACAGACTTAAAAAGTAAAGCCAAATTACAAAAGAACATCTACTTGTAGTGTATTTTTTATGCCTCACCATGATTGTTTTGTATACTTCCTTATTTTTTTCTAATTTGGTCAAAATAATGACTATTTTTCCTGCATTATAAACTCAAAATATTGGCATTGCTTTGATTCTTGACATAGTTATGTTTAATTTATTGCTAAATGCATTCTTTTCCAAGGTAATGAAACTATTTCTCTCTCTCTCTCTCTCTCTCTCTCTCTCATGTGAATCTGGCCATCCCACCTGAAAACAGTGTTTATAATCTGTCTTTTATTTCTCTGCATTCCTTTCTTTACTTCATTCCCTTGCTTGACGCTAGTTTCTGCATTAGCATCGTGGTTGTTAAGCTATAACTCCAAATGATCTCCGTAGTTTGACCTACCTCCTTGCACTGCTGTGATGTGTGCTACCAGCCTTGTGATGGTGGTTTATATGGGCCTTTGTCCTTTCTTCCCACTTTTTACCACTGAGGAGTCAGTTGTTCTAGAGAGCCTTTCTTTTTTTTTTTTTTGGAAGTGCATTATATTCAAGTGTCAGTGTATTTTAGTTTGTACAGCATCACTAAGTCTATAAAATTGCTGAAAATATGTGTGTGTATATTATAGAATACTTTTTTGAACCAAAAGACATAGACGAAGCTTGAATAGTTGGTGTAGTGTTATAATGAGATACTGATCTGTTCATGACATTTAACTACACTGAATAAGACCTTCTGGGCTTATGCATTGTGAGTACTTTTTTTTTTTTTTTTTTCTTTTTTGTTTCAATTTTTAATTTAAATTATAGTTAGTTAAGATATAGTGTTAACTAACTTTTTTTCTTAAACAATTGCTTTTTGTTGTTGCTGCTCGGTGAGGTGCCACATTTACTTATTTATTTTCACTCTAATCGTTACTCAAATGGGAAAGCTTTAATTCTGTCAATAAATATTTACTGATAGTCTACCAATTTTTGTGCTAGAATAAGGGAAATTCAAATAAGAAAGAAAAATAGGGGGTGCCTGGGTGGCTCAGTTGTTAAGTGTCTGCCTTCGGCTCAGGTCATGATCCCAGGGTCCTGGGATTGAGCCCCACATCGGGCTCCCTGCTCAGCGGGAAGCCTGCTTCTCCCTCTCCCACTCCCCACCCCCCACTTGTGTCCCCTCTCTCGCTGTGTCTGTCTCTGTCAAATAAATAAATAAAATCTTTAAAAATAAAAAAAAAGAAAAATAGTCTGTGTGCTAGATATGATGTGGAACCAGACAAAAACTTTCAACATGAGTGACCCAATGCATACTACGTGAGCATAGAAGAAAGGGTGGTGGTATCTAATTATGCTTTGCCCTGAGAGTGTGTGTGTTCGGTACGTAGTTTTACATTTGAGTTCACCAGTATTGACAGATATGGATGTGAATGTGTACAAAGATTTTCCCCAATTTTCTCACTTCATTTTGATTCTCTCAACTTAAACTTCTTTATAAAATGGCTTGAGCCCTACAATTAACTATGAGGACTTTGTAGCCTGTCTCCCTAATATTTCTGTGGGTGCCTTGATTCTCCTTTGAATTTCTCACTCTGAATTTTTCCTGTGTGCTCAATATCCACTCCACTGCCATTCCTCCCTTAGCAAATTTTAATTTTCCCCACATGTAATTTCATTGAGTGGAAACAGTCTCTTTTTATAATTTCCCCAAAGCAGCCAGTATTAATCTAAGGCTAAGAGGCTGAGAGGAAAAACAGATAACTAAACATTTCCAGAAACTGGGGGAGGGGGCAGATAGAGATGGAGATGCTGAGAATGAACTGTCAGTGTTTCCAGATAACTATCATTAGCATTTCTGTCCGGTAGGTTTAGATCTTTCCTTAGTCCCCTTTGGTGAGATCTTCACGTTCTAACCCTGAGCCACTGATAGAAAACACAACTGATATATATTATACTTAACGATGTATAGTAATTTACTTCTTTTCATGGTAATGATCTCTTATTTAGACTCCCCTGTCACAATCGGAAAGACTAGTAAAAGTGTTTCTTTTAAAGGGAAAAGAAAGCCAATTGTCCCAGCAAAAATATATGATGTTTCCCAGGATCTATCAATCTAGCCTTCAAAACTACATTTTCTTACTTTCCTTCTCTGTGTGGTGTGTAAATACTTGTTTTTGTGTGTACTGGTGTGTGTTCATCCGCATATATTTGTGTGTGTGTGTGTCTGCAGGAGTGCATGTCAAAGATAAAGTAGGCAGAGTACATTCAGGAAAGAACAAAGAATAGTAAATGCCACAATTATTGAGTCTGAAATTCAACAGTGATTAAAAGGGTAATGCCAAAAGCAAAGGCGACATTTTTCTTGGGTGGCCTCTTAAACAGCTTGACATCGTGTAGGTCCTATTTTGCACAATGTTTTAAAGGTTGTTAAGAGCAATATTCAGATCTAAAGGAACACAAAATGGTAATGCTAAGTCACTTATGTAGAATCCTTCCCTTAAACTTGAGAGTCTCTACTTCCCGCATTCCAGAACAAGTAGACACAGATTGTCTCTCTAATAAGTGAGAACAAAGGAAGATTTTTAAAGTTTTATTTTTCAACATTATGTGGAACTTTAAAACCTTTTTCGTAAGAAATCATCAATCTCGTCTTTTCTTTTTTTCCCTGAATGTGGAAGATTGCATGTACGTATATAAATGTTTAAGCTCTGATTTTAGGGTCTGGTTAAATCCTGTGTCATGTTTCTTTCTCTGGTTTCTTCACTTTCTCTCTTTTTGTGTTGGTATCTCTTTCATACATAGTTAGACATAATATAGAATTAGAAGATATTTTACTACCATTATATATTTTTCCTCCTTGATTTAAAATACTGATTAGTGGAATATTTTAAATTTCTCACTCAAAAACAATGCAAAAAATATTGATACAACTTCATTATATATAACTGAATCTAAATTTTATTCCTTTTCTTTATGTGAGCATAGATTAATTCTTTATGACTCTTTGGGTAGAGTTCTTTAATGGAACTAGGTTTCCCTAACTAGATCTAAAATAAAACCTGTCTCTATGGGCAGCAAGAGAGGGTGAAGTCAGGAAATACTTTCCTTTGATAAGCTTGAAAAGTCAATTTCAAGGATAAAGTACCTTGATAAAAGTGAATCAGACTAGATAAACACAAATGGAAAACAGGAGAAATAGAGACATAAATAGATATGTGGTTTCTTCTACTTCTCCTAAATAAGAAAGGCGGTTAGATGTAAAATGCAGGTGTTTTGCAAGATGAAAGAGAGAGACAAAAAAGGATAGAATGTGGATGAAAATAATAACTAGTACAAATGGGAAAGATAACATTGTAAGCAAGTGTTTCAGAGACATTTATCTGTGAGTTATGTAAAATTTCAATAATTGTCTATTAATTTTGAACCTATCCTGGGTCTATTAACAAAGATGTCAGAAGTTTAGATTCTTACTTTGGTTTCTTTAATTTTTCAATTAGAAGCATATAATTACAGGAAAACTAATTATGATAAAGTTTCGTTTAAAAAGTACTCATGCTGGGGCGCCTGGGTGGCTTAGTCATTAAGCGTCTGCCTTCGGCTCAGGTCATAATCCCAGGGTCCTGGGATCGAGCCCCGTGTCGCGCTCCCTGCTCAGCGGGAAGCCTGCTTCTCCCTCTCCTACCCCCCTGCTTGTGTTCCCTCTCTCGCTGTCTCTCTCTCTGTCAAAATAAATAAATAAAATCTTTAAAAAAAGATAAAAAAGTACTCATGCTGGCAATAGTTTCTATGAATTTTTGTGGTAAGACGTTTTTCAGAGCTCCAAAAGCCCAGTTCAAGTTGCATCATTGCAGACTCCGAATTACTAGAGTAATAATGAGAGTTTCAGGCTACTAATTCTTTTTCCAGTGGAAATTTTAAAAGATATTCAGAGTGAGTCACTGAAATGCATACCATCACAACTTCCCTAATGCATTTATTTTAATTTCATATTTAGATAATTTTTAATTAAATGATAATCTATGTTGACTGTACAAAGTGAAATGTAGAGAATGAACGTTGATAGAGAAATTAACTCACCTAGTGTGCTTTGTGCACCCTGAAAATCTGACAGATTTAAGGATGATACATAATGATGGATTCCAGATTACTTAAGAAAATATTTGAGATATTATTAATAATATAATTTGGACTGTATGTTTATAAAAAAACTTTCTCTTGTTCTTCAGAGCAATATTGTGAGGAACACACACCTCACTTTTATTTTTTTGTAATGACTAGGGAATTGCGAACTAGAGAGTAAATGTTTTAACTGAATTGGCAAATGTAAGCAATTGAAAGAGATGGAATCCAAAAGACATTTTTCAGACTCTTTCTGCTATATCCCATGCTGACAAGATACTTTTAAAATACATAATTAAAGTTACGAAAATTTTTTAAAGTTTTAAATGAATTTCTGTCACCATCCTACTAGCAATGTTGTGACTCCACAAAACAAACCAACATGCAGGGCCATTTAATGCTTACCAGTGCCACGTTAGTGGTTAGTCTGTGAGACTCCTTTTTCTCCTTTGTCATCTTTCATCTCCACTCTACTTAATTTTCAAAAAAATCCTGGTTTCTTAGGTTTCTGTAATTCTGCATTTTGAGAGTTTATCTTTTTCCCTGTCTAGTTTTATGAGTATCTTCTCAGATTCCTCATCCTTGAAGCATATGCTACATTCTTTTTTTCACTTCCCACGTCTTAAGTCCAGACCCTCCTTGCCTCTTGCCTACCTTTGCTTTAGTCCTGCTTTCAATTTCTGGGATTCCAAAATCTTGGGGTCCCACGCTACTCATTGCCTCACAAATTAATTACAAACCTTTTAACCTGGGTTTTTGGCCCCATGCTGTTCGCCTCAAGCTTCTCAGCTATTACTTTTCTACACATAACTCTTCATCATGGACAACTCCATTTTCATGGCTCTTGTTTTCATGCTTCCATCCATTTCTCGTTAGTCCATGTTTGATTTATATCTCTCTTTTGCTCTTTTACCTACTAGAATACCTGAGAAAATTCATACCAACTCCTTCAAAATACTGTACCAATCCTCCCCACTGAAATACAGTCTCCTGAACTCGAAACCCAAGTTAACAATGAAAACAACATCAGTAATAATAGAAACCAGCATTTGTGGAATACTCACTTTATGCTAAGCACTGTAGTAAATGACCTTTTTGCATTATTTGACTTAGTCTTTAAATCACTCTCCAACTGTACATCATGTATTTTTATATTTGGTTGTGTGTTTGTTTGAGCCCATTATGTCCCTTTTCTAACCTAGAAACCTTAAGAATGTTAAAGCTTGTTAAAGGTAAAGTCATGATCGATTCATCTTTGTGCTTTCTGCTATAGACATTTCAGTGTTAGGCACTAAATTGGTATTTGAAAAAATTATATAAAATGATTAAATTTTATAATAAATCAATGGACAATACCCACCCTGAGAATTCAGGCTCTGAAGTGTATGTTTGAACTGATTTATCATTTGCATCATAAATGTTGATTCAATTGAACATTTTAATGACAAGCCCATTAATTTTATGTAGTTCCCTGTTCTCACAAACAGCTATACTCACCTTATTGAGAAGCGATTTTCACAAGATTTTTAATGAATTTTTGATTTTTCACTACTTTACTTTTATATATTTTTCTCTGACCTTATCATCCTACACAAATAATTTTAACACAGTCAGTCATGTACACACGGAGATTGAAGAAAACAGCAGTATCTTAATGTTAAAAGCAAACAAACATGCAAATGACTAAAAAGCTAATGATAATATAATTCAAGAAAGTGCTGATGAAAATAGCATATAGTAGGAACTCCTGGGTGGCTCAGTCGGTTAAGCGTCTGCCTTCAGCTCAGGTCATGATCCCAGGGTCCTGTGATTGAGTCCTGTGTCAGGCTCCCTGCTCAGTGGGGAGCCTGCTTCTCCCTCTCCCACTCCCCCTGCTTGTGCACTCTTTCTCTGACAAATAAATAATGTGTGTGTGTGTGTGTGTGTGTGTGTGTGTGTGTGTGTATAAGAGAAAATAGCATATAGTCAACTGAGAAAATTGGCAAAGATGGAACTGAGAAGAATTGTATGTTATTTCATTGTTTCTACTTTTAAATGATCTGCAAAACATATCCCATTTAGAAAAGCAGCAAATTATAATTAATTGCACTTTATCCCAGGATTAAATTGTCATTGTTAAAACTAGTAAATGTTATTATTATCCTAACAGAATTCAGTTATGTGATGTTGATATTCTTTACTCTTTTTCAGAACCCTAATGTCGATTTTTATCATTGTTATATAGTATTAAAAATATACCGTTGGGGCACCTAGGTGGCTCAGTTGGTTAGGTGTCTGCCTTTGGCTCAGGTCATGATCCTGGGATCTTGGGATCAAGCCCCACGTCTGGCTCCCTGCTCAGTGAGGAGTCTGCTTCTCCCTCTCCTTCTGCCCATACCCTCCCACCACCACCCGCCCCCCACCCTGCCCATGCACTCTCTCTCTCAAATAGATTTTTTTTAAAAATCTTAAAAAAATACACTGTTAAAACATACTTGCATATAGCAGAGGCAACTTATTTTAAATATGCATTTTCAAACCAATGATTATTGTCAACATGACATTAAAGAAATTTTAAAAATTATGCTGGTGCAGAACTAATGGACTCTACACATGTAGCTAGTGGATACTGAGAAAAATTCATCTCTAGAACTCCCAATACACTGCTTTGAAACGTTTTGATGGAATAGTCTGTGGGGCAGATATAATATGTAGGTTCAATAGAATCACCTAACAAAACTTGCTACTCCCTTCTCAACATAAAAACAGAACACAGATTTATTAAGTTACCCTCTAAAAGTTCATTTACAAGACAATATTTAAATTTCAGAATATATGTCCTCAAAGAAATAATATGATGAATGGTATGGACATTTTTCAGGCAGTCTACAGATATATGTAATGTTCATGTACCATAGCAAGGGCAATGTTATTTCAAAGTCATAGTTCTAACTTTATGTTATGTGGAAAGTAAATGCTTTTTTTTTTTTTTCCCTGAGCACCAATTCTGGAGTAGTTTAACCTTTTCTTCTTCCTCTTCTTCTTTTTTTTTTTTTTGGCATATTTCTGTCTTCTTTCTGATTACCTTTGTCTAGCTCCAAATTCCTTTTTGCCTTATGATGCTAAAAAATTATCTACTACCTTTATCTTCCAAAATGAATTTCCAGTCACCAACTTCAAATACTCTCTTGAAATAAACAAAATGTAAATTATAAATTAATAAGATAAAACTCAACTTTCTTAGTGTAAATGGACATTAGTAAGAAATCTGATCAAATTGATTCATATGTCCATGACTTATATTCATTTAATAATAATGAAACACTTTCATTTCAAAACACCAAGCTTAATTAAAACAGTATTTAGGTGGTGAAAAAAAGGAAGTTAAGCATTCTAAGCATTGAGTGAGTTAAGTAAAGACAATTCTATACAATTCTTTATATTCAATGACTAGAAAAATTTAAATTTTGCATTATATTCATGCCTTAAGGAATATACCCCTATTCATCTTCACCTAATTTTCAAAGTACTGTGGGCAGCAAAACTGGATTATTAAGATGTAGTTATGAATTGAGGTAATTAGTTCCACGATTTGCAAATTAAAAGAAAAAAATTGATTTGTTTACAGGAATATGTCAGAGAGGCGAATTCTGCACTTATTTTAACCAAATAGGTGCCTCAGTATTCCACCTCAGAGTATATACAGTTAGCTTTAATGTCTAGAAATTTATACTATTTTTCATATCTAATTTAATTTCCTTCCTAAGAAGATTTCAAAAGCTTATTTGATTAACCTATTTCTTTAGATCTGTTCAAAAAGCATATCTGGAGCATCTGCTATGCTAGCAATTGGACTAAGTGCTGAGAATACAAAGGTTATTAAAGTCTAATTCCTATCCTTAAAAATTTCCAGTCTGGCTGGGTGGTCAGAAACAGTCATGGATCATTTGCATGCTGGTCTGCAAGGGGAAGGATTCTACAGAGACTTGATCATTACGGAGAACTTTAACAGAGATTCAGTCTTGTCTAGTAGGAGGGAATCAGAAAGCTTTCTTAAGGTGAAGTCTAAGCTGAGTTTTGAGAAGGATATCCAGGACTTAGTTGGTTGGCAAGGGTGGAAAGGGCAGAGAAACCAGCATGAGCAAGGCTCAGAAAACTAGACACAGCATGTTGTATATGAGTGACAGGAGATGGACTCAGTATCGCGAGAGTGGAAATTGAAGACAGAAGAGGCACACCAGTGGCTAGAGAGATACGTAGGGATCACGTCCTGGTTTGCTCCCTCTTGTGGCTTAGCTAAAGGGTTAACTGTCTCTTACTACTGCTGTCCTCTCCCTGGGAGACTGAATTCAGAATTCTCACCCACACCTGATCGGATTCAGTAAGTATGTCCAACAGGGAAAATTAAGTGCACAGCTTACCAGGAAAAAATAGAATCACAATTTAATGTTGTACAAATAATGCTATTCATTTGTATTACATTGGTCATAGCAAAACAATTCTGAAGTCCTAGTCACCATAGGTCTTCTTTTTCTTTAACTTGATAATATTGATAGAACTTAAAATGTCTGCTCATATGTACTTAGCTGGAGAAAAGTATATGTTGATTAGATGTTAAAGATTGGGAAGCAACAGGCCAGGGAGGCCAATTAACAAGTCAAAAGATTCCGTAATTACCAAAGGAGGCAGAAAAGATTTGGGTAATGTGATCCGAAAGGCACATGGGTAAAGAGTGGTCAAACTGGGATCAACTGTATTTGTGTTTTTTCTAATAGTGACCTTAAGAAAAATTACAGCATATTAAAATAACCAACTTTATTAGGACATCTAATTTTATTTGAACATTTCCATAATATGTTATTGCTCCAATGCTTATTCAAGAGAAGAGAATAATCTAATACGAAAGTTAAAAAATCGTTGTAAGTGGCAACTCTATTTATTTATGTTAATGTAAACTGATCTGTAAGAGGACTATTTGTGTTCTATAATATTCTATTTTATTTATCTGTTAAATGAATGTTACATTAAATTGCATTGCCTGATTAAATAAACTTAACCTGGTGATATTTCCTAGGAAGTTTGAGTTATGAGTTGGGTAATGGGAATATTTTCTTATAGTTCCATGTTATTAGATTAAAAATAGAAAGATGTAGATACTAGTTTAATTTGCTGAATAAGATTTAATGATTAAAGAGCTAAAATGTGCTGAGGGAGAAATAAACCTGTGAATTAATACTTAATTAGTATCTTAGATGTTTTTAAGTAATATAAATATTATTGCAAAAAAGAATACAGACACTTTATTGAGGGCACTGTGAGATCGGATAGAATGATGTACAATTATAGTTATGGACTGTTTTAATTTTTAAAAACTCCTTCAAGTATATTATTTTATTTTATCCTTACTTCCAGAGAAGATATTTTATAGATAATGATTATAAAGATATTTTATAGATAATGTAGCTTGAGAGGTTAAGTGACTAAACTAAATCACACACCTAATTAGTGGCAGAACCAGGGCCAGAATTTCTAGTCCAGTATCATTTTTTACTTCATGCTGCCAAATTCTGTATAAGATTTAAATATGTAAATCTGTACTGGGCATAAATATAAAAGTCATCATGCTTTTTTAGAGCCCAAAGGATATGATAGGATAAGTACACTCAGATCAGATCTAGGAATTGGAGACTGATTAGCAAGGTGGTGCAAGGTCTATTTGAAGTCAAAAACTTACTTCCACATGCCGGGTATAGAGAAGAGTTATCTTTATGTAGCTGCTTGCATGAATCCAATACAAGAAAAATAGCAATAGACGTTGGCAAATTTCTCCAACACTACCTGTTAGGAATTTTCTCACCCACCTTTAGCTTTAAAATTTTTATTTATGCTATGTTTTTTTTATATGAATAGGTCTCATAATCATTCTGTCCTTCATATATATCCAGAGTGCCTCTGAATTGTTTTTGTTCTTCTAATATACATGTGTCTAAAACATAGGTCCCCTGCCTTTATAATGTATGTTTAGAATGAGACCTCAATACATTTATTCATTATGGAATATTCAAGGCATGATTATATAGTAGTTGTTTAACATTTGCCATTTTATGGTAAGTAAACTTGAAATTTGAATTGTAGACATAAATAAATGTCCCAAATAAAACAAACATATTTGGAAACTGGATGCTTTCCAAAATAATTTTCATCATGTTACAATTCACCCTGTGCTTTTTTTATTTCCTTAGATTATAATTGGAAATGAATATAATTGAATATTTTTAGAATTTGATTCACCTAAACTTGATATAATTCCAGCAGAGAAAACAACTCACAGTGTTGAAATCAGCATCACTTACACAATAGACAAAGCAATCTGGTATATATTTATATCAGTTAAAGTTTAAACACAATCAACAAGATAATTGAGGAGCAATTGGCAAGATGTGGAAATCATTGAAAAGTATCAGTGCTTTTATTCTGTATTCCATTTCTCTCCCTCTCTTCTTTCACTGTCTAATCTTAGAGGAGAAACAAATAGACTTTCTGCAGTCATGATGGTAACATTCTGAACCATCCATGTAACATTCTGAACTGTCTATGTAGTTTTATGCTTTACTTCTCAGAGTAGGGAGGTGTTCACTGTATCTCCAGTAAGTGATCCATATTGTTCTCACGTAATAAGTTACCACAGTAATCTTAATGTTGACTGAAATAACCTTTATGTGTAGATGTATGGCAAGCAAGCACTTTCCAACCATCAGATTCATTCTTGCCACCTTCACTTATCAAATCCTGTAGCAAATACATCATAACATAATGAAAACAGAATATAATGAAAATCTCAAGTTTTGATAAATTAAAGATTGACCTGAAAAATGGTAGGGCCAGCAATAATTTTTGACTGGATCTTTTTTTCTCAAAGAATTTGTGTTAGATGTTTATAATTCCTCTTGATCAACATATGTTGTTCTCTATCATAAGATACTTCTGTGCATTAGTCCATCCTTCCCATAAAAATCTTGATTTAAGACTTGGATTTAAGTCACAAGACCAGATTTATCACTCCCTTGTGATACAAATCCTATAAGAAGTTCTCACTGGTCTTTCAGTCCATTTCCTTAATGGGTATTACCCGAGTCCATCACTTATCCAAAATGGTGAACTGTGTAAAGGAAATGTTGCTTCCTAAAAATTTCTTGGTGTCAGTATAAATCTATGGAAACAGGTGGTTGCATTAAGAAAGAACATTGCCTAAATTGCCCCCCCAAAAAATTTATCTAAGTCTCCAGCCTGCTCCACTCCAAATAATAGTATATGATACTATTCTCCCAGAATACTGCATACTTTCCTCCTTCACATCTACAATAGCTAAAATGAGCCACTCAGGTGATTCTTTTCAGACATAGGAACTCTGCTTAAAGATGAGTTTTCATATTCCTCTTTTAAGGAAAGGAAAAATTACCAACAGCTCATTTCTGGGAAAGAGCTAAATATGAGACATCATCAGCTTCCCTGACAGTGGAGTAATTAAAACATTTTTATTTTCCTTTTCTATACTTGTATCATTTAAATTCTCTGATGTGGTAGAACATTTGACTGAATACTCAGAAATTCACATTTTGTATTCATATTGGATTGATGTTCACTTTTAATGTTATTAATGATATTCTATGTTTGTAAACACATATCATTTTTTATCTTTATTATATGTCATAATGAGCCACTTTTACAGCATCGTTCTGTCTGGGGTGTGTGTGTGTGTGTGTGTGTGTGTGTGTGTGTGTGAGATGGAGATTGGGGATTTACTTCAAATTTAGCTATTGTAAACATTAATACTCAAATATCCTGAAAATAATTTGGGCTGAAATGAACTGCATCCTGATAGCTGAAATATACCTGAGATTTACTGATCAGAATAGTCCTCTCAATGCATGCTCAACCCTTAAAGATGTAATTATTATTAATAAAATACTATTTTTTGAAGAGTTACTAATCTTACATTTCAAATTCATCAACATAGTGAAAAATTTTGATTTACTGTTATTTCCCAGAAACAATCATATTTACTGATGAACACTTTATAGGACTCTGTAAAATCCAGCAGTTCTCAGAAAACATGTTGAAAAGTATGGTCTTATAGCAATCAGCATAAGTGCTGACAACATCCATTTGTTTAATTACAGAATATAATTTTATAGGTTTTAAAAATACCACATATTGTTTAGAAAACATATAACCAATGCAGAAATATATAAAAATATAAACAAATCACCCTAATTCTTAATATCCAGCAATTAGTATGAATATCATTAGATTGGCATCTATGCATATATTTTGAGATGAAAAAGATAAATGTATATACACAAAAATTTTTATCAAAATTATATTGTTATGTTATGTTATACTGTATTGTTATATTATATACAAGTTCTCACAGAAAACTTAAGAGTAGGAAATAATTCCCAACTCATTTTACATTCCCAGCATTATTCTGATACAAAAAAGCAACCTATAGCAGTACAAAAAAAAAAATCCACTACAGACTAATAGCCCTCATGAACATGAACACAAAAATGATAAGTATAATTTTAGTAATTAAATCCAGTAATATATAAAAATAATAATACATTATGATAATGGGTGATTTATCTTGAGGATGCACCACTGCTTAACACTCAGAAATCAATCAATATAATTCACCACGTTAACAAACCAAAGAAGAAAACATATGTTTCTTTCAGTAAATAAAGAGAAAGCATTTGTTGAAATCCAACAGTTTTTCAAAGCAAACAAGAAACCTCTTAGAATACTAGCAATGGAAGGGAACTTCCCAAACTTGATAAAACTGCCTACCCAAAAAACCTAGAGTTAGCATCATGCTTATAAGGAGAACACTGAATGATTTTGCTCTAAGACAGGAAGATGACAAGGATGTGTTTCTTACTAGGTCTATTCATTATCATACTGGAGATTCTAGCTAGTACAGGGCAGCAAGGCTAGGACGGTAAATAAATGGTAGCTATTTTGGAAAGAAAGAAATCAAACTGTCTGTATTGCCCTCACGATGTGATCATCTGTGTAAAAAATCTGATGGAATGTACAAAAGATCCTAGAACTACCAAGTGAGTTTAGCAAGGTTGTAAAGTAAAATACCAATATACCAAATTAATTGTACTTCTATACATGATCAACAAACAAAAGATAAAATTAGAAATGAATCTTATTTACAATAACATTTAAATGTGGTACTATATGATTGTATGGAAGAAAATTTGACAAAAGATGTGAAAGGCCTTCACTATAAAATATTGTGGAAAGAAATTAAAAACCTAAATAAATGGAAAGACATATGGTATTCATAGATCTGAAATTCAATATTGTTAAGATTTTAACTTTCCCAGTTTGATCTATAGATTCAAACAAGCTTCTTTGAAATTCTAGAATTTTTTTGGTAAAAATCAAGCTGATTCTAAAATTTATGTGGATATACAAAGTAACCACAATCACCAGCACAACTTTGAAAAGATGACTAACACTACCTGATCTTAAGGTTTATCATAAAGACAGGGTGGGTATTCATGTAAAAATAGACTGATTGGTAGAAAAGAAGATAAAGTCCACATGTATATGATGGGACACCTTCTTATTGGCAAACGTGTAAAGATAATTTAGTGGAGAAAGGATAATCTTTTCAGCAAATTTTACAAAACTGGATTTCCACACACTACAAAATAAACTCCAATCTACTCTGTGCTCCCTATATAAAAATTAGCACAAAATGTATCATTAATTTGTTATTTGTAATAATGTTGAGTTCTTATCATGTGATTATTTACCATCCATACATCTTCTTTGGTGAAATGCCTATTCATATCTTGTCCAATTTTTTATTAAGTTGTTTTCTCATTATTGAGTTTTGAAAATTCTTTACGTATTCTGGATATACATCTTTTATCAAATATAAGATTTTCAAATGTTTTGTTATAGTTGGCTTGTCTTTTCATTCTTTTTATGTTTCAATTTTTTTATTTAAATTCTAGTTAGTTAATATATAGTGTAATATTAGTTTCAGGAGTAGAATTTAGTGATTCATCACTACATACAACACCCAGTGCACATCACAAGTTCCCTCCTTAATGCCCATCACCCATTAACCCATCCCCCACACACTTCCCCTCCAGAAACCCTCAGTTTGTTTTCCATAGCGTTCATATATCCTTTTGAATTACTGTTTTTGTATTTTTTGGGTAAATACACAGTAGTGTGATTACTGAATCATAGGGTAGTTCTACTTTTAATGTTTTGAGGAGCTTCCATACTGTCTTCCACAGTGACTGCACACCAGTTTGCATTCCCACCAACAGTGCATGAGTGTTTCTGTTTCTCCACATCGTCATCAACTTGTTTCTTGAGTTTTTTATTTTAGCCATTCTGACAGGTGTGAGGTGATATCTCATTGTGGTTTTGATTTGCATTTCCCTGGTGATGAGAGATTTGAGCATCTTTTCATGTGTCTGTTGGCCATCTGGATATCTACTTTGGAGAAGTTATCTGTTCATGTCGTTGTCTACCCATTTTTTAATTGGATTGTTCGTTTTTTTGGAGTTGAGTTTTCTGAGTTCTTTATATATTTTGGATACTAACCTTTTATTGGGTATGTCACTTGCAAATATCTTCTCCCAGAATGCTTTCTTTTTATATTGGATAGTATTTGACTTCCCCATTTATTAGTTCCTTTCTGATTTGTAGTCTTTCTTTTTCTGTATACATGTACCCTGGTTACATTAAGTCTTTCCACTATGTTAGTTACTCAACTTCCAACCACATGCATTTTGTTTCTTCTTGTTTCTAATTTGTTTATTTATTTTATTATTGGTTGCTTTCTTCCTTATTTTGTTTCTATGGGGTTCGATTTCCCTTTTCATCCTCCCTTGTGGTCTGTAAACACTTATTTTACAGAATTTAATTTCTTAGCTAATTATCTTATTTTATAGAACACTTATATAAATTTTTTCTTCAGTTCCCGAGAGTATGTTTTTTTTTTCACTTAGTTGAGTTTCCTGTCCACATTTGCCCATTGCATTTATTTCCTGTTTTAATTTTTGCTTATACTTCGTACTCTTACTGTAATTGTGTAGTTGGCTTGAAAGTTTTTCCATCTTGTCCCTGATTTGGTAGTTTAGAATAAGCCATTTGTTGGTTCTGATATAGAGTGATTGGCTTCCGCACTAAATATACAGAATCTCTTCCCCGAGGCTAGTGTTTGAAACCCGAGTAATGTTCTGTCCACATTGTGAACAGCTGGGCTGGTAAGATGGCATTTTGTTATCACTTAAAATACTCTGAGAAATTAACCTATTTTCTTTAGATGTCACCTTGAAATAATATGGACTGTGCTTAGTTTTAAAAACAAACTAGACTTCGTTTAATAGTCAAAGGATTATTTAGGATTTAACTGTTATTATTTTTTCCACCTGTTGATGCTTGAAAGAAGATTATCCATGAAAAGTCACGTATTCAGAGCTTGACTTACTTTGGGATGCTAAGAAAATGTGGAATTAGGAATCTAAGAAATTCAGTTCTCTTTCATGATCTGCCACTATGTATTGCATGATATCAGGCAATTCATTTAACTACTTTGTGTGTTATTTTTGAACTTATCCAAAACAGAGAACGAGATAATCTTGAAAATTTTTGTATTATTTCTGATTCTAAAACTCTGTAGTTATTCTGTACTATTTCTTCATGAATTTAGGGGTTAGACTAACTGCTCTTCCTTTGAAAAACTTATATTTAAATTCCAGGCTATAATAGCTAACATCTCACAGTTAAGCAATTTAATTTGCAAAGATCCTGCACAATTTTTTATTATATATTCACAACTATCTGGAATGTAGGCAGAAACAGTATTATTATCCTTAATTGCAGTTATGTGCTTGAAGTCAGGCTTTCCACCCTTCAACTTTCTTTTGTATCAGATAGATGTCACAATATCTAACTCAGTGTTGTTGGGAGATCTAAATATGCCTGACATAAAGTATCATATAAATGACAGTCATTAATATTAGTGTAATGTCTTAGCTATAATAATTTTGCTATTCTTATACATATAATTGCTGTTACTTTTAGGCAGGAAAACTACAAGTTACAAAGGATAAATAACTTGTAAAATCTGTCCAGCTAGGATTCCAATCCAGGTATTTCATGTTAAACCTATTTATTATGTCTAATGAGAATATAGCATTCTTATGAAGCCCAACTACCTAGAAACGTGTGCAGGTAGATGATTTAGCATGTCCTACTTTTTAAGATATGTGTGCCCTTCTAGACAATCTCGTCACCAATTTAAATTGTCCCGGTGATTCAAATTTCAAAAGAGGGGTTTGATATCCACCAATAATCTGAGTGGGATTGAGCGGGGAGATTGCCATTTTTTTGTGGTTTCCAAGCTGGCAGAAGAGGGAAGACAGGACTTTCCTTATTTCCTTCAAAGTCCTCTGCCTTCTCCCATAGCCAATATTTTAAATATTTAAATAATGTTAGATTTAATAACAATAAATCATTTTTATAAGACTAAGTTTACATCCTTGTAAATGTAACTATCAATAGTTTACGAAGTGGAATAGCACGAAAAAAAGTTTTTATACGGTCCAATTATACTGCAAAAAACATATTTTTTTGAGATGTTTCACCAGCTTTAGAATTAGGTAATTTTATGCTTGTTTGGGCTATTAATGGTAAATCTGTAATTTTTAAAACCCTCTTTAAATACTTGATTACAGTGATTGTTTTTTAAAAATTCAAACAGCCTGTTATGTAACTACCTATAAGTACTGGTGTTCCATTAATGCTTATAATTTCAATTACCAAAAAAAATTTATACTAAAGATATCGTCTATTACTTTTATTAGCACTATCAGGCAAAATAGGTGAACTGCATTACAGCATTTTTTTTTTCTTGCTGTGATAGTGACAGAATTTTGGCCCTCTGATTCTGCAATTTATACTTAAATCATATTTCAAGTTGCTGTTTTTTAAATTTGGCAAAAAAAATCAAGAGTTCTATTTGAGCTAGGGAATAAAAATAGTGATAATTAGCTTATGCCTGAGATAGTATTTTTTTTATTCATTACATCCATTACGCACGCCTATTCCACTTTATTATTTTATTGATAGGTAATTTAGTAAACAGCAGACTATTTCCTACTGGGAGGGTTATGTTCCTGGAATGTCCCATGGTAGAACAATTTATAGTAGAAAAATTTAAAATTGCATGGGAAAAACAGGAGAAGAAAGATCAAGGTTATAAATGAAGGTATTAAGCCCTTGACCATTTTATAAACCTTAAAATAATATAAAGTCAACCCCCTAGTTTAAAACCATAGAAATATAAAAAAAAATAGTAAAAATAAAATCATGGGAATACTATAAACATATTTAATTGGTAATGCTAGTTAGTGGATAATGTCCATTTACTACTCACAATTGATAAAATAAATTTCAGACTCTTCTCAGAAGTTTGAAAGACTGCTTGAATTTATCTTAATTTGCAGAGAATACTACAAGGAATTTTATATAAGAATCAGATCTTCTACGAGCCTTTCTCACTTTAATTCACTGCTGTTGGTTTCCACCTTCTGGTTCTCTTATTGGATTCAGAAATGCAGAAGAGCTTGATCTTGCGGTTTTAAAGAGTGACTAGAGTTTATGTAACCTTTATTTAAGGTTACTCAGCTACTCAGCTTTATTAAACTTGTCGGGCAATCTATTTCCTAAACCTTTTTCTAATATGGATGTTTATATAACCCCAGCTCTCCCAAGATAGCTTCATGAGTTCCACCCTTCTTACAAGTGGCTTCCCTTCCTTACTCTTCATACACAGAGAAATGATTTTCTAAGCCTTATGTATTTCACTTCATATCCTTCCCCACCACCCCTTGAGGGCTCTTTTAAAACAACTCTCTTTTCCTTCTCTGCCATCTATTTCTTTGTCGAAATTTCTCACTCTTAGTTCTTATTTTTGTTATCATGATATTCAATGGGGATTATTCACAATCTACAAATAACAAAATCATTATTTTTCTGATAAAAAAGAGATATACTCAAAATATTTACTTTCAAAGACCTTTGAATTTGGAGTGTTCGCAGCAGGGTTAATTTTTAGGATACGGATATTTATCACACCTAGAAGTTATCCACCGTACTTTCTTTCCATTATCATGGAATTTCACAAATAATACTTGTGAAAACAAGCATTTTATTTATTTATTTGACAGAGAGAGAGAATACGCACAAGCAGGGGGAGCGGCAGAGGGAGAAGGAGAAGCAGTCTCCCCGCTGAGCAGGGAGCCCGATGCGGGGCTCGATCCCGGGACTCTGGGATCATGACCTGAACTGAAGGCAGACACTTAACTGACTGAGCCACCCAGGTCCCCCCCTTTTTCTTAATTTATTTTACAGAGAGAGAATGCGCCCAAGCAGGCAGAGCGGAAGGCAGAGGAAGAAGGGAAAACAAGCATTTCAAATTCCTTCTGCATTTTGAGTATGAGTAGTGTTGAGGTCATAGAGATTTAAAGCAATAATCCAAGAATGGAATATATTTTTCTATAAGCAGAAATTTGGTGGTAATTTGAAATTAATGGCAGAACTTAAAGAATAAAAAGCTTTTACTGAAACTTATGAAAATAATACTACTGTCTCATCACCCTTAAGATATCACTTAGGGACTTTACAAGCTATTTTCCCACCCCCTTGACCAATGACACATATAGTTAAGACATTGACCACTGGTTTAGAAGATGCTGGCCATAGACCAGTTTTTCTTTTTTTTAATGTGAAAAAATGAAATGGTATCCCACTTTGCCAGTCAACTCAATCAAATGTTTTACTTTTATAAGAAACATGTTAGAATTCAAGGAACTTGCTGTTTAACTGGCTCTAATCCCACATTCTTATTCCAGATTCTTATTATATTATCATACGAATAATGTAAGGAGTAGTTTTATTTTAATGAAACAAATATAAATGTTTATTGTTACATTAAAATGTTTTATGACAGCTTCCTTTCTTTAAGATATGGGAAGAACTAAATTTTCATATTCATAAAATTATGTTGAAGACGTTTCTGCTGAAAAAAACTGATTTAAATATCGCCAAATGAAACATTGAAACATTCAGAACCACTAGCAAGACTTCATGTCTGATAATGAATTCAGTAAAAGATGTTGTTAAAAAAATTGCCACAGAAATAATTTAGACCCATATATTACCTGACAAAAATCACAAAAATTAATTAAACTACCTTTGTTAATCAAATAGTATAGTGTTGAAATTCTTAATTCCTAGAATGCAACTAACTTAAATTCCACAAACATTTATTTATTGCAAAGCAGTGTGATAGTTCCAGTCTTCAAGAAATTTTTAATTTAGTTGATCAATAGTTCTTAAACTTTGATATTCAACAGAATCATTTAGGGAGCTTGTTAAAATGTAGAAACCCAGAATCCTACCCAATCTTTGGATTCAGATTATTTTAGGTTAGGATCTGGGCACCAAAAAACTCTCTCTAGTTCTAATGGACACTGACTTGACCAGTTACTGTAGTAGATGATGATGCAGTAGAATATAAATGGAAACAGAGTAAATGGAATTTTTAAATATTTTACTTTAAAATTTCAATTATAATTCATCAATTATAATTCATCATTTAATGCAGCTCAAGATTCTTTTCATAAAATGATTTTCTTTGCTATATAATGGTCTACCATCTCTGTTGACCAGAGAAGTATCATTCTACTCTGATGAAACTTAAGAAATACTGTTTTGCCCTGCACTACATAAGCTAAATTTGGAATTAGGAATTCCAAATACTTTTAATGTTAGTGTTGACAAATGTGGATGCACCCACAAGAATAATACTGTAATGAGGCAAGGTTTGAAAGTGATGTCTTCAGAGAACTGATAAAAAAACTACCCTTATGTTGTTTTTTTTTAACATTTTATATTTTTATTATTTTTTAAAGTTTTTTGTTTGTTTCAAGTTTTTATTTAAATTCTAGTAGTTAACATATAGTATAATATTGGTTTCTGGAGTAGAACGTAGTGATTCATCACTTGCATGTAACACCCAGTGCTCATCACAAAAAGTGCCCTCCTTAATACCCATCACCCATTTATCCCATCCTCCACCCACCTCCCTTTGTGTTTAAAAAGAAGAATGGAAAGGTTACAGGGAGTTATATTTAACTGCATTTTGCTACTATGCCACGTGGTTACTTCTTTTGTATCAAGACATGAAATCAGTGCTTTAATACTTTCAGTTCTAGAGGTTTTATATTTAAGGGCATTGGTGCTCTAATGTCTAAGGTTGTTTTGTACCAAAACTTGAATTAACTATTAAAATCCACTTATTTTATCAAGAGGTATGAGAGGAAGCACACATGGCACTGGACAGTAAGTTACTGAAATATATATGTTGATCTATAATTTGGTCTGTTGATGTCCATTTTTATGTTTGGACTGAGTTTCTGTGTTATGTATTTGAGTGCTCTGTGTGTGTGTGTATGTGTGTGTGTGTGTGTGTGTGTGTTGGCCTTTTAGTTAATGTATCATTTAAGCCCTTCTGCCTGGGATTTAGCCAAATTGCAAAGTTTGGGGACACAGGCCTCTGCAGACTGTCCAGACTCTCCTCACTTTTGACACCAATTGCAATGGTTGGTTCAAAGTTCTCCAAAACCATCCTTAAATTGGACAATTTCCTAGGAGGACTCATAGAACTGATTGAAAGCTACTGTATTCAACGTTACAGTTTGTTAAAGGGAAAAGAGATTAAAATCAGTCAGAGAAAGAGACACAGAGGGCTCCAAATGTGAAGCTTCCATTGACTTCCCCAAGAAACCGGTATGCTTTACCCTCCCAGCATTGATGTGTGACAATATGCATGGAGTATTGCCAATCAGGGAAACTTATCCAAGCTTCAGTGTTTAGAGATTTTATTGAGGCTCCCCTGGTTAAGCAGGATTGGTTGATTGAGTGATTGCCCACATGGCTGAACTCAGTCTCCGGGTCAACCAGTACTGTGTGACTCAAAGACTTCATGCTAAATCACACGGTCTTTCTGGTGTGACCAACCCAGCGCTGTCTGGTGTGGCCCCCTCCTACTCTGAACAAAGACATTTCTGTCAGGTATGGCATTGCTTACCTTACAGAGGCTGAGAATCCAGCCCTCTCTGTGAGCACAGCTAGATTCTTCACTTTTACTATATAGCTTCTTAAAGCAGAAAGATAAAAAGCTTGGATGAATCAGAAATAATCAACATGGACCCTAACATATAAGAACAACTTAGGAAAAAAGTAAGAATTGTATAAAATTCATTATAAATACTATTCATTAACAGTGATTTAAGTACACAGGATTTGGAATTGATTATTCAATATGAACTATTTGAGGATAAGAACCTAACTAGGTAGTGAAGGAAACTTTTGCAAATAAATGTTGATAGAGGGGGTAAATTTGTTTTCTGTTGTTTTTTTAATAATTTAAATTTATTTATGAATAACTGGGATAAAATTGAAAAATATGCTTAATAAACAGTACGGTTTTATTAAAAGAATACATTGCATCATCATATGACCAGAGAAAAATGTTTTTCTTTTCCTAATAACCAGTTTACATCCTTTTCATCAGAGGGGACTTTCCTAGTGTATGAGAATAAATTTATATATATAAATATGTGTGTGTGTGTGTGTGTGTGTGTGTGTGTGTGTGTGTGTGTGTGTATTACTGGGGGTTGAGTAATTCAGTTATTAGAGAAAGAGGTATATAATTTCAGGATATTTGGTTGAAAATGTTTTCATATCACTCATTTCCCCTTGTCAGTACTAAATATGTAAGTGATTTAGGGTAGGTGAATCATATTGCCGTGTCATTAATAAACTTCATGCATGGCTCAGGAGCCATCAGGACAATTCTGGAAGCTATCTGTGTCTTGCAATTCATTTCTTAGAGCTGAGCTCAAAATTTAATTTTTCTGACATATAAAAGTGACACAATTAACACAGCTATGCTCACTACCTAGTAGCTTTTAATGAAGTACAAATAAGTATAAGATTGCTGGTGGGTGCCCAGGTGGCTGAGTCGGTTAAGCGTCCAGCTCTTGATTTCAGCTCAGGTCATGACCCCAGAGTTGTGAGATTGAGCCGTACCTTGTGCTGCACCCTGGGTGTGGAGCCTCCTTAAGATTCTCTCTCTCTCTCTTCCTCTCCCTCTGCCTCTCCCTCTCTCCCTTTCTCCCTCTCAAAAAAAAAAAAATGTTGCTGGAAAACTCCAGTCTCTATCTAGCTACCATGAGAAATATAACAATAAATGATCAGAATATGACAGAATGTTCTCTTCAAGAGTGAAAAACATTGTACAAATAAAAATTACTATACTGCACTGCTGTAAATGTGTAATAAATTCAAGGCATAAGTTATTACCACCAGCTACTACAGCATACAAATTTTTAGTAAATTTTTCTGTAGCACTTTATTGTAACAAACATGAAGCTATAGATAATTATCTTCTCCTAGGAAGAAAATAATTGTGAGATTTTTAATTTTCCTTTAAAAACCTTGGCTAATTATTTAAATAGAAAATTGTCATGAATTTGTTCCCACAAGTTTGGTAGAATTTACCTGTCTTCTATCTACTTTTTAAATAAAAATAGAGATTTCATTTCACAGTGGACATTTTAATAACTTTCAGCCACCTCCAAATATGAAATTCCAAGTTAGATTTGCCATGGAATATCATTCTCCATTTTCTTTCTTTGCTCATGCTCATCCCAGGGATTTGAACTGTCCAAGAATTTTTAGGTCATTGTCACTGGGAGAGTTTTGTTGTCGTAGTGTGTACCTCAACTGCTGACCACAACTGTTGGTTTCAATTGTTAAGACAGAACGAATATATTTAGGGCTAGCTTTTCTCACCACGTCATGGAATCATGAGTTGAAAGCAATTATCCTATTTAGATCACACAATTATGCACTTTTTTGAGTCCATGGCAAAAAGCCAATGTCTAACAAGGTATTTTTGTATTTCAACCTTTGGATGGGATTTAGGAGAGTCTGATACCTATGTTATGACAGATAGTGATCTAGCAAAGTTAGTGTACTGAATGGACAAAGATATTTGAAAATTTTCTTTTAAGAGTTTATTCTAAAACAGAGTCACATTAACCATTTCGTTCTTGCAGTCATAAGGGAAAATAACTGCCTTTTAGTTTCACTGGAACTAAAGTTCACTTTAGTTGTTGTTGTTGTTGTTGTTAGAAGCATTCAAGCCTGAGGAGAAAAATTGATCAAGTATTATTGTAAGCTATATGTTTGGAATTGCCCTCACAGACATTGTTAAATTTTTTCATGAAAAAATATTATTGCTGTTTTCGTTTGTACCATATAGTAGATATAAAATTGCCAAATAATTTAAATATTAAAGCCATAAATTATTAAACTTTGCTTCTTGAAATCTTAGACACAAATGAAAAAAAGGGAGGCATTAGAGATTATTAAGGTTAAATCATTGAGTGATGGCTGGTGTTGCCATTTAACAGGTGTTCTGTTTGATAAATAGTCTAGACAAATCAACACTTGACAAAAATAATTGTTTTTTAAGTATCAAAATGAGAATACTGCTTCTTTTCTTTCTGAAAACTGTAAGATCTTCTTTACATTTCATTAAGGATTTAAATAATCCTCAGAAGATGACCTTTCTAAAGAAGAGGATGTCTTCCTTATTATTATTCTGTATCCTGAAGTTTCTATTGAAGTATATGACATTTCCACAGAACTTTAAATAGACATGTTAAAGGACAGAATGGGAAGCATATTCATTATAATAAAATAAAATGTCTGGCTATATGACCCCAATAAGACAAGTTTAAATATATTAACACTACTTATTTCATATTGAAAGACCAGATGGTCGCCAGAAAAAGTTACTGAGCATAAAGCCGAATTCAGTGTGTGTGCTGTAATACTTGTAGTCATAATCCCATAATCTTTTACGGAGATGATCAACCACATTTTCCTCCTATATTTTCTGCCTCTGTCTTATGTATATTTGAGGCCATATATGAAGACAAGTCAATAACTGGAATCATGATTTTCTATGCCTTGTCTAGCACTTAAATTGTTAAGCATATTACCTTATTTAACAAAGTAAAATTTGTTGTATTTTACAGATAAAATTTGTATTTAATTATCTATCTGTATCTAGTATCCTTACTAAGAATTATTTTAAATCTTTGATCTTACTTTTTTGTATATAACATTTCAAAGACACCATTTTCCAGCATGCATTGCATGCAACTCGAGACATTAGCAGAAACTCAAAAAAATAAAATAAAATAAAAGGAGTGGTTAACGTTTTTGGAAAATGTTTAACAAAAATAGACAGGTTTTGTTATCTGTACCTGTTTGTAGTACTTCTCAACAGCTTTTATTTGTTAAAGCGTATCATATATTCCCAACAAGAGAATAGAAACTACAGCACTTTCCAAAGTTTACTATGAAACTTTTTTATATCTTTTTATTTATTTAAGAAATATTTAATGAGTGCTTGAATCACCATAGTAAATAAACCTGAACAAGTCCTACTCTGGTGGAGTTTATGTTCTAGTAAACTAGTCTCTCAGGACTAGTGCTCTAGGGCGCCTGGGTGGCTCAGTTGGTTAAGTGACTGCCTTCGGCTCAGGTCATGATCCTGGAGTCCCGGGATCGAGTCCCACATCGGGCTCCCTGCTCAGCAGGGAGTCTGCTTCTCCCTCTGACCCTCCCCCCCCATGTGCTCTCTCTCTCTCGTTCTCGCTCTCTCAAATAAATAAATAAAATCTTTAAAAAAAAAAAAGGACTAGTGCTCTATAGAACCTGTACAAAAACTAACAAAGAGGGGGTAAGGGACTACATTAAATGCTACACTTGTGCTATCTCATTTAATTTTTAGGACAGACCTATGAGTTAAGTTAGCATCCTCATTTCACAGGCATGAAAATTGAAACCCAAGAGAAATTAAGTTCACATATTTTAAGGTCGTATGTCTAGCAAGTGATAGTCTGGATTTGAACCTGGGAGCTTTTAACCACACAGTATTATGTTAAGGACTGATCCTTAATAATAGCTCCCCCTACCTGAGACATGACAAGGTAAGTGTTTATCATATACATGAAATTTGGAGCTGTAATTTTAGTTTCATAATATGGATACATTGAATAGTAGGACATAGTAGCAGGAATGGGGCATTTGATGAGCAGTTGTTGTTGAATGGCTGATCTTTAACGTTTCTACCAACTCTGAGAATTCTGTGAGTTTTTGAAATATTCATGGTCCACTTGCTGAGTCACATTTTGTTGTCTCTGCTACCTGGTTTGGTCTTAGGGAACTAATCATGTAGAGCCTGTATAAATGTCTGTATCTAAGTGGAAGCTACTTTGAAAGAAAAAGCAACCCATTTATTCATATTATCTGCATTTTTCACTTGGCACAGCCACTCAGGAGTGAACTGGATATGCTTTGAGTAGCTACCGCCAACAGACTATTTAAGCTGCTGTTATATTTAGTCTCTCCCATTAGTGCTAACATTATGTAATTCTAGCCATGTTGAAAAAAAAGATTAGCTGCATACTGTCAACTGCCAAGATTAAAAAGATAGGCTTTCCACCTTGTATTTTTATTTACCTTTAGTTCATTCTCCAGTAAGAAATAATTTTCCCCAAGCATGTCTATTCTGTTTTCTTCACAAGTGTGCTTTTATTTCACTGCAACTGTCCCTACCTTGATATTTCAGGGAAAGTTCCATTTTCCCATCACTTTTCTGCAAGTATTCCTAACCCATAGACGTGTAACAAGCCATTAGGAGCTGCTAGTAGAATTAGGGCAAACTATGTAGTCACAGAACAGAGAGGGTTTGTAATGACCTTGGAATTCAGAGAGCTATACGGACAGATACAAAGGAAAGTAAAAACTAGGCGGAGAATTATAGGTGCATGTCATTACGTGTAATTTCCTGTTAGTAAAAGGCACTGAAATTTATGACTCGGGTTTGCTTTGTAAATGTAAATTAAAAGAAGTTAGAGCAAATTTGAAGTTATGCTTTGGATATGCTTTCTTTAGGATGAGGGGTAGAGTTAAGAAAAGCAGCCCAGGAACTACATATATTATGTAGCATTTTCTGGTTCTTACCCTGAAGCTGGTACTACAGGGGATTTTGTTGTGCATGAGGGTTTTATATAAGTATCATGGTGGAGAAACAATTGGAAATCATTCTTCTAAAAGGATCTGTTCTGAAATGGATGTTCTTCCTACTGGCAAAATTATTATGGAACACAAATTTCATTTTAACCAAGAAGAGATAGGTAAATCGGATCTTCCTAGACTTCTTAAAGCTCAGCTCCATCCATCCCTCTTTCCAGTGTATAGGTGATATCCTTTCCAGGACATTTGAAGGCAGTGCCTGCCCATTGTCTTCACTGTTGTTCAGTTTTCTAGGAGTCCTTCTGCTACTCATTAGCTTTTTCCTGTCCATACTATGCCTAATCCTGTGTCAAACTGCTACACTTGCATCTTCTGAAAGCTGAAACACTGCTGTCACCACACAGAGCCTCAGCAGCCTATCAGCCACCATGTCAGAATCAAACCTTTGCTTTCCTGGTGTCTCACTTTCCATTAAGGTGCTCATGTTCAAATTAGACTTTATGACAGCAGCTGTCTGAACTGTGGAGTTAGAATAATGCTACTTTACTTGATTTTTTTCCATCAACTCCTTTTTCCTATCCTGTAAGGTAAATATTAAATCCTCAGTTATTCTGCTTCTTTTTATTTGACCTTAGTTTCTCATTCCTATTTTTCATGATTTATGGAATAATCAATACAACTCTCCCACTATGAATGTGAGGACACATTTATCAAGCCCACAGAAAGAGGACAAAGACAAGCCTTCTCCCACACTGCTATATGTTTTTGCTAACTAGTACCATCTTAAAAAGCCACCTTCACTATGATGATAGTGAGACTATGTCGTAAGAATTTGAAATGTACTCTTTTTTTGAAAAGAAAGTTTATTGGAGTTATAGTAAATCAATATGTGTACTTTATAATGAAATAGCAACTTGCTTATCTCACCTTCAAGAATTATATTTACTCTTTTTATGCCTATTTGGAATTGTGCTTCCATTCCTTTTTCCTCTTATGCTAATAATGTCTTTATGCTGAAATTGCAAATTTCATTGAGAAATTGGAACATGAGGGTTGTAAGGGAAAAAAAAAAAGTAAAGGAGAAGAAAAATCCATGGAACAATTGAAAATAAGAGAGAAATGAGTAGGTATGAAGAAATTCAAGGTGTTGGACAGATGGAGGGGTGTAGGTTGATATGAATGGGGGAGGGTATGGTGGGCAGGTTAGAGAGCAGAATGCCTTTTGGAGAGTGAGTTCTTTAGTTTGTCCTCTTTCATATACCTCCCTGTCCTTCTATTTTCAAGATTATGGTCAGAGGAAGGGAGATGAAAGAGAGAACAAGTGTTTAGAATAAGGGATGACAAAGACAGGCAACAGGGAGTGTCTAAATGAAATGACCTTATTGATTTGAAGTATTCGGATTCTCAGCTTGCATCCCTTGAGTGCTTGATATCCCTTTGATGCCAATTTATGTTATAATTCTTCTCTAAAATTTTTTTGAGTATAGTTGACACACAATGTTACATTACTTTTAGGTGTACAATGACGTGATTTAATAAGTTTATGCGTTATGTTATGCTCACCACAAGCATAGCTACCATCACTCTCCATACGATGCTACTATAATACCATAGACTATTTTCCTTTCCTGTGCCTTCTATTCCCATGATTTATTCATTCATAACTAGAAGCCTGTATCTCCCACTCTGCTTCACCCAATTTTGTCCATACCCCACACCCCCTCCCTCTGGCAGCCATCAGTTTGTTCTCTGTATTTATAGGTCTGATTCTGCTTTTTCTTAATTTGATTATTCATTTTTTTAGATTCTACATATTAGTGAAATCATATTTTGAAACTTTTAATAATCTGGGTTTTTTTCAAAATTTGTTTTGACAAATATCCTTGTTTTTGTGGTTATTCTTTACTTCTTTTCCCTTTACGTCTCTGTTTTAAACTCTTGATAATTACCTTTCTGTTGGCCATACTGCTGGGTTGACAGCATTTTCTCCAAAGGGCTATGAAGTATATTCTTAGGGTTTTTTTCCAGTTAGTTGGTTGGAATGTTATGAGATTCTTCAAGAAATCCAGTAGTTGGCTTATTGAACAGTTTCAGTCTGATTTCTACTTTTATTTTTTTTTCCCTTTAAATTTTTTTATTGTTATGTTAATCACCATATATTACATCATTAGTTTTTGATTGATTTCTACTTTTAAAGTGGGGTCTTTCCCCTTAGGCTTCTTCTCTATCCATCTCCATCTCCATGACTTGCCCTCAGCTCCGACATAATATCACAGTTAAAATTTTCTAGTTTCTGTCCACTCTGGTAAATTCATTCTCAGTTTATCAATATGGCAAGTGTCACGTTGCTGCATTTTACTCCGGAAAGCTCAGAAAATAGATCTTATGCCCAGCTGCATAGAGGAGAGAATCTCTCTCTCTTTTTCTAAGATTTTCTATTCCTTTAATTTACAGAATTCAATAATTCCTCAGTAATTACTGATTAACAGTGCTTTTTTATTGAACTATAGTTGAAACACGATGTTACATTAGTTTCAGGTATATAACATAGTGATTCAACAAGTTTATATGTTATGCAATTCTCACAAGGGTATTATAATACACAACACTGTTATAATACCATTGACTATATTCCTTATGTTGTACCTTATAGCCCCATGATTTATTCATTTCATAACTGGAAGTCTATGCCTCCCACTCCTCTTCACCTATTTTGGCCCTCTCTCCACCCACTTCCTACAGCAACCATCAGATTGATTTATGGGTCCGTTTTTGCTTTCTGTTTGTTTGCTCTTTGTTTTGTTTTTTTAGATTCCACAAATAAGTGAAACCATTTGGTATTTATCTTTCTCTGTCTGGTTTATTTCAGCTAGTATAATACCCTCTACATCCATCCATGTTGTTGCAAATGGCAAGGTCTCATTCTTTTCTTATGGCCAAGTAATATTCCATTGCCTATATAGACTACATCTTTATCCTTTCATTTTTCTGTTGACACTTGGACTGTTTCTATGTCTTGGCTATTATAAATAATACTGCAATAAACAGGGGTGCATATATCTTTTCAAATTAGTGCTTTTGTTTTATTTAGGTAAATAGCTGGTAGTGGAATTATGGATCACATGGTATTTTTATTTTTAATTTTTTGAAGAATTTCCGTACTGTTTGCCACAGTAGCTGCACCAATTTTCATTCCCACCAACAGTGCACAAGGGTGAGGAGAGAGTCTCTTAAACTGCTCCATGGTTCTTGATAAAGAATAGGTCTTGTGGATATCATGATTCCATGGTGGATAATGACCTTTTTTACCTTAGATTTTTTTTTTATTTTGTTATGTTATGTTAATCACCATACATTACATCATTAGTTTTTGATGTAGTGTTCCATGATTCATTGTTTACATATAACACCCAGTGCTCCATGCAGAACATGCCCTCTTTAATACCCATCACCAGGCTTACCCATCCCCCCACCCGTTTTTTTTTTTTTTTTTTTTTTTTTTTTTTTTTTTTTTTTAGTCTCTCATGGTTTGTCTCCCCCTCTGGTTTTGCCCCCTTCATTTTCCCCTTCCTGCTATCTTCTTCTTCTTTTTTTAACATATAATGTATTATTTGTTTCAGAGGTTTCACAGACCTCTGTGAGTCAACAGTCTTACACAATTCACAGCGCTCACCACAGCACATACCCTCCCCAATGTCTATCACCCAGCCACCCATCCCTCCCACCACTCCAGCAACCCTCAGTTTGTTTCCTGAGATTAAGAATTCCTCATATCAGTGAGATCATATGATACACGTCTTTCTCTGATTGACTTATTTCACTCAGCATAATACCCTCCAGTTCCATCCACGTCATTGCAAATGACGAGATTTCATTCCTTTTGAGGGCTGCATAATATTCCATTGTATATATATACCACTTCTTCTTTATCCATTCATCTGTCGATGGACATCTTGGCTCTTTCCATAGTTTGGCTATTGTGGACATTGCTGCTATACTCTTCAGAGTATAGGGATAGAGGGTACATACCTCAATATTATAAAAGCCATCTATGAAAAACCCACAGCAAATATCATTCTCAATGGGGAAAAACTGAGAGCTTTCCCCCTAAGGTCAGGAACACAGCAGGGATGTCCACTATCACTACTGCTATTCAACATAGTACTAGAAGTCCTAGCCACAGCAATCAGACAACAAAAAGAAATCAAAGGCATCCGAATCAGCAAAGAAGTCAAACTCTCTTTGCAGATGATATGATACTTTATGTGGAAAACCCAAAAGACTCTGCCTTAGACATTTTTATGTCAAATTCTCAGTTACATTTTGTCAGGACAGATCACAAAAATAGTTTGTGATGTTGCCCCAGTAATAATGAGAAAGACCCATCACATGACTTAGAGATTAGCAATGAGAAATCCAGCCTCGTTTGCTTTGCCAGCTTTTTCCCAAAAATTCACCTTGAGCATAGTAATACTTTAATCAATTCCTTGAGAGAACTGTCATTTAAGAATGATACTTCAGATAAGCTTTCTCTGAATACCTTTCTTAAAATGAGTTGAGGTCAATGAATATGCTATGCCAGGTATTTTAGTATTTCACCATCATGAACGATTACAGATAGATAAATAAACAGGGACAGAATTGTGAGCATCACTGTAATGGCTTGAAATAACCAAGGCTACTTTGAGTAAATGTGAGCAGTTGCCTTTAATAGTCATAAAGTCCTTCTCCCAGAATGCTCCTGGGAAATCAGAAAGCTTTCTTAAGCAGTAATTTTCTGATAGAAAATCAAACATTCTTGACAGGTTATGCTAAGAAGTATAAAATAAGTTACTCAGTTCTACTGACTTCAGTAATTAAATTGGTCCTAGGCAATCAGTTATAGTTTACTGCTGATGATTTAGGATGATTTGCCAGTGTGTTTCTAAGATAGCATGCTAAACATCTCATTGTGTCTTTTGGGTAGATGATGTCCATTGACTCTAATTTTCTTTGCTCAGTACTCTGTTTAAGACTTTCTAGTATCTAGCAAAGTTAAATATGAATTTAATCAGCCTGTAGATGAGAATCAGAAAGAAAATCTTACATCAGGATTTTCAGGGAAGGTGGTTGGTAGATTCTGGGATCAGTGTTGGCAGATGCTCAGGTTGTCAGCCTTCAATATTATTCTTCCATTTTATGTGGTCATTAGTGTTGAGCAAAGCACCCCAGTGCTTTATAATTAAAGGGAGTAGCTTAACCTCAGAGAGAATCCCTAAAGAGGTTTTGCTGATACAAATAATAAAGGCACAGATGTAGAGGTAGCTGATAAAACTTCTTGTACAAAGGGCTTCTGTATCCATTTTTGCATAATTGAGTTCTGTATGTGACACTGTTCTTGAATGGAAAACAATTGATATCTCCATGCCATCTGTTATTTTGTATCTGTGCCAAGTGTCAACACCATAAGGTAAAAACAATAGTTTGTGAGCACTGCAGTGTGCTAATACTCACTTGGAACCTGATATTCCAGCAAGCTTCCTCAGGCTGTCAAAGCTATCATAATATAGTGATGCTTTTTAGTAGGCAAAGATAGTGTTCACAATGTTATCTCTTGGCGAATTTCATCTATGGAAAAATCTGTGAAACCCAAGAAAGCTTGAAGTTTTATTTTCTCCTAGAAATATGTCCCAATTGCAGATAGCTAATGGTTACTTGATAAGGTGGAAACAGCCGTGTTAATGCACTAGGATAAGTTGATAAGAACTGTGATTCTTACATCATCTGTCTCCTGTTTCACTTGAATACCTGATTATTGAGATTATGTAAGGTTCATGGGGGTGTTCCCTGAGTTCATCCTGTGTTATTTTATGATCTCTATGTGCTACCATCCCAAAAAAATTGAAAGCAGATTTACTGATGCCCAATTCTTTATTAGCTCAAGGGTGAACCATTCAAGTAGAGGTTTGCTCCGTTGTCAGGAGAGATGCCATGTTTCTTTTGCTTAACACTGAGAGCAGATTTACTCACTGTGGTTTATCTTGGGGAGTTTTTGTTTGTTTGTTTGTTTTTTGGAAGTGTATAGTATCCTTGTTGCTAGCACATGTTATTTTGGGTAGCTGTTAAGTCAGAGAGCGGATGAGTGTGCCCTCAAGAAAGCTGCCCTTTCTCCAAAACATTATCTGGCCTAACCATACTGTAAATCCCTGTAACATACTTACCAAGATTAAAACAAAGTAAAACATTAGCAGGAACTTACACAAGATAATACAAGGTACTGATGTATCAATTTAGCATTCCATGGGATCTAAAAACTTAAAACTTAAATGTATAATTATATAGAAACGTATACCCCTCTAGGGTCAGTGCTGTTCTTTTCAACAAATTTCTAGGAGAAACACTTGTATTCAAGGAACAGTACTGGATTTCTCAAACAAATCAAACAATCAGTAGAAATGATGTTGATAGAGAAATTATTTCCTGCCATAGTATTATTTTATATTTTTTGTTACTTCTTTTCAATCACTTTCACATCTTAATTCATTTAATGTTCATGAGAACTCATTAAAGGGACAGAAAGGTCTGCACTTAAAATTCACAAAGTAAAACCTAGGAAAACAAATCTGATGGAAAGTCTGTGGCTTCGTCCCAGTCACCTAACCCATCACCTTCAGCGACAGGAAGACACTTCCAGTTCCTTGTCTGCAGCAATTTCTACTCGATTCTTCCCTCATTCCTTTGTAATTATCCTCAGTAGGCCCCAAAGGGGAAATGAATGAGAAAAGGAAAAAAAAATACGCTAATTAGTATTAAAGAACAATTCTTACTTAAGATAAAATTTGAAGGGAAGCTCAGCAAATACCTACTTAGAGATTTTAGTATTAACTATAATTTAGAATGACTGTTATTAGTCGGCTAAAGTTTTTCCAGTGACTTCAGTATTCAGGATGAAAAAGCAGAATAGAAACTTCAGTTAACGTATAAATGTTGTATTTTTGTCAACAGAAAGTTGGAACACAGAAGCAATTCTTGGTTCTTTGGCAAGTTGGCAGTCATAACCATTTATCTATTGCAGTATTTTGATATGGTTGCCAGAGCAGATCCAGTTCAATACTTAAGGAGAAACTATAGTGTTATAAATCAGCTGTGTAAGATTTTAGCTGGTGAATTGATGGACTATGTAAAGATTCTTGAGGAAGGTGATGGGGATCATTGGGTACAAGTATCCACTGGAAACCATTGTCTTGATTTGGATATAATAGCATTGATTTGCTGGTTATGGATATGTGAGCAGGAATCATTTATTTTATATGTGAAAATATGATGGGTGATTTGATTATATTTTGTATATTTGCATGAAAGATAGCATTTTTCACTCAACATTCTTAAAGGAGAGAACACATATGTAAAAAAAGGGAGCAAAATCAGCAGATGATATATTCCATATTGCATGGACAAGCCTCAATGAAGCCTTTCCTTATAGTGTAATCCAAAACCTGGGCCAAAGTTATTTTTGAAGGATTATTGTTGGTTAAAGGTGAGCAAGGAATCTTGAGGAAACCATGTAAAATTATTTATAAAAATTCATAAAAATAAGTTAAAAATGGAAATATGACTGTTAACACTTCCCTAGAGATTATCATTCCTGATTTTTATTTCCCTAGGAACTGGAATGCATGTTTGAGGAATTGGAAATGCATGTCAGATACTGATTTTTACACCAGGAAAATTAAATACTGGGTATAGTTTGTTGTTTTTGATAAAATAAGTGAAGAATCTAGGCTGAGGATATTGAGGTTAGTTAGGAAGTCTTCTAAGAGTTGGAAGTCAGAGATCTGATTTGAGGTGTTCAGTGGAATCATGAAAAATATTTTGCTGTGTCTTTATTACAATAATATACTTATATTGTTACTAATACATTTATAGCCTTATATTTATACTTATTAATATTAGTGATACTATTAATTCTGTTTAATAATAAATCAATATTCAAACTAGTTTTATTGAACACTTCAGTGGGTATTGTGAGGGTAGTAGCATTTTGCTGGATGAAGAAGAGAGTTAAACAACACTCTCATCATCTCTTCCCCATTTTGAATGGCATGAATAACAAATATAATGTTAGTGAAAAATACCATGCAGCTGAAACTAATTTTTTTCAGTGTGTGGAGTGCCAAAAATTTCAACTTTTGAAACTTCCAGTACAAGGATGTTACTGTGAAAGTAAGGCTTGCAACCAGGAAAATATTGAAATTCATCCTTATGGAGCAAGAGGAGATTGAACAAATTAAAAGAGCACTCAAATGTATGACATTTAATTTTTAAATCTCCATTGGCACTTTGGGATATCTCAGCTTTTGGTAACAATATTTTGATGGTGCTCCTCTGGAAACACATTTAAAGAGACTATTTTCTTAATAGTAATTCTGATTGACAGAGAAAAGTCAATTGAATATTACCTTAATTCAAATTTATTAATCATAAAATACAACTGTGAAGTGAATTATAGGAAACGTTATGGAAAAATTCAAAATAATATGATCTTATGGAGAAATACATTTATTAGATAAATATTAATGATGTAAATATTCAATGAAGAAATTAAATAAGGTACATGATTATATACTCAAAATCATTATTCTGCTTATTTTAATATTCCTGTAATATAATTTTTAAATATTTCTTCATGAACGCATATGGATATGTGCTATACTTCTAAAAAATATTTTTATTAGTTTTTAAAGAAACTAATTTTTTATTCCATCAATATATTAAAACAAATTTGTAAGCCAATAATTAAAGATTTCAAAACTTATGTAAATTTAATAATTTAGGGACCTCTTATCCAAGGTTTGGGAGACTAATTGCATGAGTACATGGTTCTCCCACTTGTCTTCCTGCTAGCACTTGTATGATACTGTGTCTTACCTTATAGTCACTAAATAGAATATCTTATCTACTGAGGAAAATTGCAAGTGGGACTTGAGAGTGGGAATTGTGTCTGACATACCTCTGGAATACAGTGTCCAAAAGAAGATTTAATATTTGATTGAATTATCGAATGCATGGATCTTGTTCAATATCTATCAGATATTACTCAACTTCTGACACCATGCTGCACTGAAAATCATACCCTCCTGGCCATCGCTGTTGTCAACATGTTTTTTGGTTTGCCACCAAATTTTGTTGACAGAATCATTCACTTGTGTGGTCAGTTCCAATCTTTGAGTTAACTGAGACCCAGATATTTTAAGTGAAAGTTCAAGGATGGTACAATGTCCAGAGTTTCCATCCTAGCATCTTTCCACCGTGTTACTTTTCCTGCAATTTTTGCAGCTTCTTCGTCTCTGTATACTCTACAGTTCTACAACTCTACAGTTGTTTAAAAACTACCTTATGAAAACTTAAATGACTCTATCCCCAGTGATGCTCTCCTTTCATGAAAAACTTAAAGCGTTAAATCATTATACCATTCATTTCACACCCACTACTTGACCTTTCTCAAGTTCTATTAAACTTATCCATTATACTATTTAAATATTCATTTATTTATACCTTGTCTTCCCCAACTAGACCATAAGCTCTGTGAGGATAGGGACTTGTTTTATTTCTCACAGTGCCTGACACACTGATTTGCATATAATGGTATTAAAAGTTATACATACCTTGTATTTCTATTTCTTATCTTCTAGTTCAGACTCCAAGTTTCTCAAAAGTTAGAAAAAAGTCCTACATGGTGCCATGGTGCTTCACATAATTCCTTTTCTCAATAGATACCTATTCATTGACATAAATATGTTTTTCAAGGAAAAACAAAGGCTTTTAAAATCAGATGGTCAGAACTTTTCAGAATCTGAAATATAGGCATTTTACAAAGTCACACACTAACCCAAGTGTGTTTACATTTCAGTCGATGCATCTATATACAGAAACTCTAGGAAAGGACCTATTTTGCAAACTCAGTATTTAATATAAAAGCACAATTACCAAAAGACGTCCCAAAATGTGTGAATGGAGATATAAATACTATCTTACATCTCTGAATCATTCTTTAGGAGAGATTTAGCACTTTTTAACAGGGCTTCTATAACATTTCCCAGTGTTTGCAAATGCAGCAACTATGACTTGGCAGAAGCAATGAAAGCATTTCTTCCTCTGTTACCAACAATAATCCCAGAAGCTGAAACTTCAGATATACAGTACCTTGAAATACCAGAATTTACAGCATATTAAAAAGTGCTTTGCTTCGTCTGTCTTCACACTGTGTGAAATATAGTGAAACAATACAGGGTTTTTTTAGGTAGTCATTAACTGTTTTGAAGTATGTAGTATATCTTGAAAGCATTCACTAGAGATCCCTGTAATTAATGTCAGTAGCATAACACATGGCTGTCTAAATCACTACCTATATCTCCTATTTCTACATAAATGATATTTAAGGTACTTTTTGACTATTAGCATCCACAATAGTCTTTCTTTATCCACAGGGGATACATTCCAAGATCCCCGGTGGATGCCTGAAACCGTGGATGGTGCCAAACCCTATATTACGATGCTTTTTCCTATACATAGATACCTATAATAAAGTTCAGTTTAGAAATTGTAAAAAAAAAAAAAATTAACAACTAATAATAAAACAGTGAGAGCAATAAACTGTTAATAAAAGCTATGTGAATGTGAGTTCTCTTTCTTCTCTGTTCCTCTCTTTCTGTTTCTCTCTCTCAAAAAACATCTTATTATATAAAAAAAAAAATCTTATTACACTGTACTCATCCTTCTTGTGATGATGTGAAATGATAAAATGTCCCTGACAAGACGAAGTGAAGTGAATGACACAGGCATGGTGTTGTAGCCTTAGGCTTCTATTGTCCTTCTGTCTGACCTTATGTCTTACATCCTTCAGGATGGTGGTTAACTGCAGGTAACTGAAACTGGACAGTGAAAACCACAGATAAGAGGGACATACTGTATACTAAATGTTCTCGTCAAATCCTAGTAAATGAAGAAGCCATTTTGATGCCCAAATTAGAATGATATATTAATTTAAGTATGTTCTGGATATGAGCAATTGTTCTTAACAGTCTTTTTCATGAGAGTGTTTATCTTTGTTATTATAAGGCAGACAAGGAAATTAAAACAATGTATCTTATTTGCATATTGGAACTACAACTATATTTGATGATACAGTTTTGTAGCCACTGGAATTATAATCATTTTGGTTTTGTTTTCTTATTTGTTTGTTGTTTTTGTTGAAAATATTTTATGTATAGATACATTTACATGAAGACTTCAAAGAAAGTAAGATAACTAAAATATCTACTAAATATAAAAACACTGTTTGAAGGATATCATAAGCCAAGAGCAAAAACTGAAAACTGTGCAACTTCTACTCACTAACATTTTTGGTGCTAGAGACCATTTTTAATAGCTCCAAGTCTAACGCAACATATCATCCACTTTTGGCCTAGGTTAGACTTCATTATTTCATATCAAGATTTTCAAGGATAATTCTTTGTTGAGTCCCCCTCGTTATTTCTGAAAATTTCTTACATACTAAGTTCACTGTCATAGTAAGGATCTATATTATCACATATCTGATTTGTAAAGGGTGAATGAATTCATGTTTCATTTGTCAAAGTAGGCATCTGTTTTCTTAAGTAAAATCCAGTGATTTAACAAGAGCAATCAGCATATGAAATGGCTATGTATAATGGACTTCCAGATAGAAAATGCAACATTTTAAATATATTTTTGTTAGACCAAACTCATTCATGCTTTACTTAACTGGGGCTATTATCAAATAACCATTTCATTTTCCTTAAAAATACAGAACTTCTACTGTATTGAGTACCTTAACTTTTCCTTTGTTTCCTTTATTTTTGCCAAAACCTGTTTGCGTAAACCATGCCCTCTCACCTTGCCTTCTGCTTACTTCACTTTCCTATTCCCAATGTCATGTCCTCTTTCATCCCCAGTGTGTGTGCTAGAGGAGTCCCCGAGTCATCTCTATAAATCCACATCTCTTATTCCTGTGTCTTATTTTCGTACCAGAACCACAATAATATTCAACGATTTTTATTTTAATTTATTCAAAGTTTAATTTTCTATGTCAGAACCACTGCTTTATTGATCTTTCCATTCCCCTTTAATTCCATCAGAAACTGTAAATCCTCTTGGAAAAGAATGAACTGAATTTCACCTCCTGAACTTAAAACTAAATATAAAATGTAAGCTCTTGTCCAAAAGTTTTGAGAATTGGCTTTGTGATCATTGGTAAGCTACTGCAGCTTCTGAATGCAGATTTTTCTTCTATTATATAAAAGTGAACATTCGATGGGTTCCTCACTTTGTTCAGTCCTAAAACTTATTCTGAGGTGATAGTGGAAGAAATGATTCTATTCATGTTCAGTTTTATTTTAAACAGAACTAATTGTGAAACTGAACTTTTATAACATATATCAATTTTTAAAACACAAGGATAGTTACATGACATCATAGTCTATAGTCCAGATCCAAAACTTCTCAAATCTAGTCACTTATTTTTTTCATTTACTATGCATTGTAAATCAGACATCAGCACAAATTGTGTATATTGCAATTTCATTTTCTGAGAAGGTTGTTCTGCTTAATTGGCCTTCCTGGTTGGCTTAGAATTAATTAAAAGGCTAGTTTTATTAAAATGATCCTTACTGCTTATGTTTCTGAAATATTCCTTACATTAATGAATACAGAGGACAGAAAGGGTCGAGGTTTTGAGGACTTAGTTTCTTGCATTTCTTCTACTTCTTCACAAAGGACTCCATCTCAAATATTATTTGACTTTGTTGCTCTGAGTCAAGTTTCCAGCTTTTATGGAAGTATTTTAGCTTTGAAACCAGCTTGTTCAGTTATATGGACACACAGTTAAGCTCTAAAAGTCTGTAAAGGAAAAATCAGAGTAGATTTTAGGGCTGATTTCATCAATGAAACTATCCAAATAATTAAGTCAATTGGATTATTAAAAACCTCCTTGGATTATCCAGAGTTGGTTTATTCTTCACTTTCTTTTAGACCTAGAAACAGTATAGCTAAATAATAAATAGCATTTATTAATCTTATAAAATAAAGCTTCCATAAAACAGTTAGGAGTACTGAGTATACTATCACTTTTGTTATGAGGAAGCAATTGTGGTGGTTCTATATATTATCCATCATGGGCCTTGTATCGATAATACAAATATACAAATATTTTCAATAGTATAACAATTTAATTCTGCACTGTAGTTCTAGAATTTTATCTTGCAGAGAAAACCGTTAAGGATGTGAGGTAATAGTTACCAACAATCTCAAAATATTTGTGTAGAAAGGGGAACACTAATTTTGTAAAGTGTATCGCCAAATCTTTGGTGTTGCTTTCCTGCCAATTGTTTACAAATGTTATAGACGATTTTTTTTAAACTACATTCCCCTATATTGCCAACTTCTGAGGTAGACTAACATTACACTAAAGACTAATTTATAATTTGCTTTTGATACTGCTTCCTCAAGTTGCTGTGTTGGAAAGAACACAGACTTTGAAGTCAAGCAGTTTCGGATCTAAAGTCTGTTATCTGTAATGTGTGGGATGCTCAAGAATGTAACTTTCCAGATTTAGGTTCCTTATATGTAAAATGGAGATCATAACATAAGTTTAAAAGATTGATGTGAGGGTGCGCCTGAGTGGCTCACTTGGTTGAGCATTGGAGTCTTGATTTTGGCTCAGGTCATAATCTCAAGGCCCTGAGATCAAGCCCTGAGTCAGGCTCCGTGCTCAGTGGGGAGCCTGCTTAAGATTCTTTCTCCTTCTTCCTCTGCCCCTCCTGCTCATGTGCTCTCACTCTGTCTCTTAAAAAATTTTGAGGGCGCCTGGGTGGCTCAGTTGGTTAAGCAACTGCCTTCGGCTCAGGTCATGATCCTGGAGTCCCGGGATCGAGTCCCGCATCGGGCTCCCTGCTCAGCAGGGAGTCTGCTTCTCCCTCTGACCCTCCCCCCATCTCATGTGCTTTCTCTCTCATTCTCTCTGTCTCTCAAATAAATAAATAAAATCTTAAAAAAAAAATTTTGAGTAAGTAAATAAATAAATAAGATTGTTGTAAGGATTAAATGAGGTCATAAATATGTGAAATATGCTTGCACAGCCATACAGAGTAGATTAATCCTAAAAGTGTTGTTTCAATCCCCATTTTTTAATTTACACTTAGAAAAAGATATTGAGAAGTTTGCAGGGCTTGGCTAAGTCCATCTTTATTCATATCTTCCTCTGTTGAATAAGTTGGGCTTATTTTAAGGCTTGGTTGGAAATTCTCTTATTCTTTCTGACACCAAATAAGTAGTGTGTTTCCCAACACCAATTATCTGATTCTTTGAAACCTCTGGGGGTCCAAAATTCAATTCAATGCCAACACTAACTGCCTGGAGTTAGTGTAGATCCCACGAGTTAACGGGCTGAGTCCTGCAAGATTACCTGCATGTCAGACACCAGATACAATTCCCAATTGCCATCCATACTTCTAACCAACCAGCTATAATTTTGAGAGTTCCCAAGACCTCCTCCCCTTCCAAGTTTGATAATTTGCTGAACACTTCATAGAAGTCAAGAAAACACTTTCCTTAAATGTGCCAGTTTATTATAAAGGATGTAGCTCAGAAACAGCCAAGTGAAAGAGATACATTAGGGCAAGGTATGAGGTAGGGGGGAGGGGTAGCGGAAAGATTCCTTGCTCTTCTAGCACTTCCGTGTTTACAAACCTGGAAGCTCCCTAACCCTATTGTTGAGGTATTTTTAATGGAAGTTTCATTATGTAGGCATAATTGATTAAATCAGTAGCCAGTAGTACTTGAACTAAGTCTCTAATCTCCAGCCTCTCTCTCTTCCCTTCCTGGAGGAGGGGATGGGACGGAAAGTGCCCATCTTCTAATCATGGCGTGGTCTTTCTGGAAACCAGCCCACAGCCCACATCCCACATCCTTAGCTAGGGTCTGGTTAGGGTTCACCTCAGTAGCAGAAGTTTCTGTGTGGTTGAAAGGGGCTTGTCATAAATAACAACGGGCGCTCTTATCGCTCAGGAAATTCCGAGAGTTTTAGGAACTCTGTGCCAGGAATCAAGAACAAAGATCAAATATATATTTCCCATTATACTACAGCAATTAATCAGTTATTGCCTTATAAAAACTCACATATAGCTTGTTCATATTAAATTGTGCTGACTTACACTTACTAAGATATTACCTTTATACTAAGATTGTAAATTGTATGTTAACAGGAGTCATTTTTTATTCATTTTCATTTAATCCCCTAATATATCATCTTGTACCCAGCATTGTCTAAGAATTCTCTATTTATGTGCTTGATTGATACAAATAAAGTAAGGATATTTTGAATCCATATCCTTATAGTAACATAATGCTTAGAGAAATCACATGATAAAGTCTAAATGGCTAATATTTTGAAAGTAAATTGGCCTGGGTTCGTATATGCTTGGTGTTTCTCAGTGCATAAACAGGTTACTCCCAATCATCTCTGAATTTTAGTGTCCTTACCACTAAGATAGATATAATTGCAAGACCATGAAAAGATTTGAGAGGACACACACAGACACAGAAAGAGAGGTTGTCCTACACTAAAAGTAGCAACTTCACTATTTTTATTGGACAACAAAAGAATTTAATTCACTGACCTAACATTCAAACTCCTGGATTTTCCCACCTAAGTATTGGATTTTAAATTATTAAGAGCACAATTTCCCCAGATCTCTGTAAACAAAGAACAGCAAAGAACAGACAAGTGTTTAATTGGACAAGTATTTGGCTTGAGCAGAAATGGTTTGAGAAGAAATGACCCTAATGTGTACATGTTTAGCAGTGACCTCTCTAAGAGTTAAATAACTAGGATCATACGTACACTGAAGTTCTTCGAACAGGTGACTATTTTCTTCTTTTAACTATAAGTAAACTGAAGAGGGTCCTATGCATATGTAACATCCATAGTCTTACACTCCCTTAAAGACTTAAAAATGGGTTATATTAACATTTTTAAAAATTAGCTTGAAAGTTTTTTTATTATATATTTAAATGTCTTTTATTATTTGTGTAAATCAAAAGTATTGTTTTGTTTACAGTTCTGGTGTTCATCAGAACTTGGCAGTTGTTTTTAAGAAATAGAGGTAAAGTTGTATTCATACACAGTGTTAGAAGAAATCATGAATTTGTCTCTGATCCCCTATTAAGAAATAAATACTAATATACATTTTTCTATAGTTGGGGTGTTTTCATGGGTTACTCTTTCCAAATAAGTTAGACATTTGTATATGGATTTAAAGATTTAGAACTATACCCTACTTGGAACACTTGCCGGACATCTGGAACCAGTAGGTACAAGAATAATAAATACTAAAAACCGAATTAATTGTGAGCACTTTCTACTTAATAATTTTATTCCAATCAAAATCCTTAATAACTTTAAAATGTCACATCTTTACCTCCAGATAGCTAATCCTCTACATGCACTCATTATATATATATTAATATATGGATAATACAGAAATTCATTTATATGAAGTACTTTGTTATATACACTACATTTTGAATCTGATTTGAAATCCACCATTAACAACACTTTGTCTTTAACCTAGCAGTTTTATTGCAATACTTTCATGCTTTCCATAAAACATGATTTCCATTTTTGACCTACGCAAGTTTATACATTCTAAATGACAGTGTGAATAGACCAATGTTTATTTTAATTGATAAAATAACCAGTGTTTTCAAAGGAAATATTGTAGGAAAGCACTTAATCATGAAAATTTGGTAGTATTTGTAACTGGAGAGAATGAAGCGTAGGTTATAGTTAAGAGCCTAGTCTCTGGAGTCAAATTGACTTGTCTGAATCCTTGTTGTGCTGCTTTTTAACCTGCTGACTTTGCTTGACATTTCTGTGCCTCGCTGTCTTCTATAAAATGAGTTCCTATTATAAAAAGATAAATCATGTGAATATATTAACACAGTACCTAGAACTCAGTAAATATTCAATATCAACATATATAATTATTATTTTTATTACCATCTCCCTTCAGTATATATGTAGGGAGATGGTTTAACAGGAAAAATTTTGAACCAGAGATTACTAATGTAAGTGAATAGATTTAATATAATATAATGGTATATTTTTAGAGTATAATGGTATAAATTTAGAACCATTTATTCAATTGAACAGAACACAATTACCGATTTTTTTCTCCTAAGGAGTCTTTCCTATCTAAGTGGATTTTTTTCTCACAATAATTTTTTTATTTACAGTTTCTTAAAATTAAAATAAAGCATACTGAATAACTCTTACACCATGAAACACTTATTTTATCAGAATGGTGAACTCTAACTTTTTTCACACTTGAAGCTTTTTTTCATCATATTTAAAGTCTTCACACTCCACCATTTAATCCTAACTATGTAGGTCTCTTCTCACTGGGTATTCTAAGGAATGAAATGCTGAGCTCATTAATATCCAGTTTGCTTAAAGTGCACCTTACACCATGGAAGTTTTCCATAGGCAAATGTGACTGGATTACAGTGAGTGTGCCCAGTTTCACATTTTCTCACTTATTTTGGTTAAGGAACCACCCCGGAATCCAAGTAGTTTGGACATTCTATTAAATAACAGTAATGATTGCTTTCATTTAGGGATGCTTTCCAACTCAGACTCTGTTGAACTTTATGAAAACACACTGTGTTTAAAGAGATTTAACCCAACACTATCTAATGTTTTTATAGGTTGTTAATAAATTAGTGGACTGAATGTTCTAGGTTTGGATGAATGACGCATTCATATATAGTGCAGGTCTAAAAAATCCATTATTTGAAATAATCTAATAGGTCAGATACATTCAAAGAATTCCCATAGAAAAACATTCATATAAAAAGTAAATATGTATTTTAGGATATTGCCCTGGTAAGTACAATTAATTACATTTTGACCTTTGCCATTTAAAAACAAATTTATAAGAAGATAAGCAGTTGCAAACGCTTAGACAAATACAAATATAATGAGAATAAATGTGTATTCACTTAACATATTTGCATTTGACTCTAGTATCGTTAATCTCTACTCCACTTCAGCTTTTCATTCCAGTGAATATACCTCTGATCCTATTATCACTCCAAACTTCCCCACTCTGAAATATTAAATTCCAACAAATTCGGTTTATCGACTAAAACTTTCTGGCCTCCTAACTCTGTTGGTCTCAGTGTACTTGCTTCGCAGGTTTTTAAATTGTCCTAGTAATTCAATCCATTGATCGTCTTCCCCCATTAGTTTCCTTCTGAATTCATATCCTTCTGGAACCAACTTGGATCCGAGATCTGTTGCTTAAACTGTGTTCTCCCCATGGCCCTGTCCATTTGTCCTTTTGCCTGACCCTACCAAGTCTCCACTCATAATATCAAACTGATGAATTTTGAAGGCTCAGAGGCATTTGTGTCAGTTACCTGTTATAATGTAGTGAACTACTCTAAAACCTAGGGGCTTAAAATAATCGCATTTTATGATATCTAATTATCTAGTCCCTAGCGAGTCAAGAATTTGAAGAGAACCTGCCTGGGCTATTCCTCTGTTTCATGTGGTATTATCTGGGTCACTTGGTGGGATTTTGCCGATGGCTGGTCTGGTCTGGAAGGTAGAAGATGGCCTCACATGCCTGGAACCCTGGTGGGGATAGCTGGAAGGCTGATCTTAACTCTGCCTTTTCCTTCTCAGTATAATCTCAGGACCTCTTGAGATGGTTTCTTTAGTAGGGTGGTTGGACTTATTTCATGGGTCAGCATTCCCAGAATAAGTATTTTAAGAGATAGAAAGTAAAACTCCCAGTCTCCTGTCTAGGCCTGGGCCTAGAAAATGATGGAACATTACTTTTGATCTATTGGTTGAACACAGAATCCACAGAGTAGACATAGAACCCAGGTCTTGATGGAAAGAATATTGAAGATCTTGTGGACATCTTTACTCTCTTACATCATTCATTCATTCATTCCTCTTTTATGCATTCATTCAGTAATGATCTGGCACTAGCTATAATGCTGGGTATACAGAGGATACAGAGAATGATGCAATGACAGGGAGTTTAAAATCCCTTTATAATGGAACGTATATGAACCAGATATGAACAAACGGTGTTGCTATGCAGGAAATAAATACAAATTATTACTAACATTTTGTTATTAATAGTAGGAGAGATACTTAACTAATTGGTAGTCAACGGTGTTTCTAAAGAGGTAAAATATAATAATGAGAATCAGACAGCCGTGGAAAAAGTAAAGGAAAGAACAACTGGGGAAGAAAGATTAAAGTCCAGAATCCAGAAAGGGCTTCGTATGCAGAAATAGGAAGGAAACATATGTTTCTGAAATATAATGATTAAGATAAGAATGGTTGAGAATATGGCCAGAGCCAGAACTTGTAGGACCTTGTAGGCCTGGTTAAAAAGCGGGGGTGAGTCAATAAAGTGTTCTAAACAGGAGAATAACAAGAGGTGATTTCTCTTGTAAAAGAATATCTGGCCAATATCCGAGACATAGAAGGTCAAAAAAGGAAGCACACTGGCCTGTTTGAAGGCTATTGCAGGACATTTAAAGTAGTCCACGTGAGAGTTGAGAGTGGCAGTGGAGACTGAGAGAAATGTATAAATTCCTGATATATTTTGAAGGTAGAATTAATAGGTAAGTATATTTTCTAATCATAGACAATATTATCGAACAAATAGGTGTCATTCCTGATCTCTGTTATTTAACCATCCCTTCACATGCCAAAAATCTTCAACACACATTATATATACTCTACAGAAAATACTTTTGCTATAATCATTTATGATATTAAACATATATATATATCTAAAGTTGTATATTGCTAATATTTGGCATATTTTATTACTTCAAATAATGCATTCAAATCTTTTAATTTTTGTAATACAGCTCTCTGGATATACTTAGCTCTCTGCTTATTTATATTTATTCTCCTACAGTAGCTTTTATTTTCCTCTAACCCCATAAGTGGTTATATTTAGGAGTAAATCCAAATTTGGCATTTTATTTGTCTTTGTTTATGTTCCCTCTGAGCTATCTTAACAAAACAAAACCATACCCTGCAGCCAGGCCTCCATTTTGAGCTTTAGATCCATATTTCCACTTAGTTATCAGAGACATGTGTGTGATTCTGGGTATATATCAGACAAAATATTCCTCAACTTCCTTCCAATGCAAACAACCAAAATGCTAGGAAGTTTCTAAAAATATTATTAAAAGCATTAAAATGTTTATTTTAAAAGTACAATGTCAAATTTATAAGAAAGCAAAACAATGAGGCTGATTTTGCCCTGAGGGCATTTGCTGACAAGGGCGAATTTGAGTTTCACTTTTGATGGCATTTCTGGCCAAAGGGTGCAGAACTCCAAACCCAGAGTATATCCTGGGGGAAAATTTTACCCACAGAAGTTGGAACTCAAAGGACTCTATCCATAGGATAACAGTAAAGTAGAAGTAAACCCAGTCTACACATTCCTACTTCTAAGAAACTTGCCTTTGAAGTGAGCAGGGTAGGGGTGATGCGGGAGCACATACTTTATGTTATAATCACAAATTGCCTCTTATCTGGATTTTTAACTCAAATTCATATCACCTGGATGATTAAAGTAAAACCTTAATCCATAAACTTAAATTAATATGATCTTAGACATTGAGGTCAGTAGCTGTCTCTAGACACAAATCTCTCTAGAGAAAGAAAACATCATCTTAGGCATTAAAGAATTCCCATAAATATTTTTAAAGAACAATGAATAGCACATACTCAAAATTAACCAAGAATACACAGAAACAAGTTACCCTGAGAGAAGACCAACAGAAAAACATCCCTAAAACCATAATTGGAAATATCTGACAGTATAAAACAATTACTTTGTTTAAAGAAATAAGAGACAAACCTTACTATGTTTGCAGATAATGAGAAAGTGTAAAAGTAATGTATAACAAGTATACAAAAGAACTATGCAGAACACTGAAAGCTATGTTATTGTAATTAAAAACACAATGGATGGGTTTAGCAGATTAAGTAGAGCTGAAGAAAGAATTAATCCTCAGAAGAATTTATTCATAATGCAATGTAGGAAAAGCAAGAAATGGAAAACTTGGAAGAGAGTATGAGACATGGAAGACAGAATGCAAAAGACACTCAAGTGAAGATAGAAAGAAAAGAGCACAGGTATTATTTAAGAGCTAATGATGAGATTTTCTGGAAATTTCTTAGATGAAAGACATCAAACTTAAGTGAACAGATTTTAAAAGCCCAGCAAATCACAAACATAAGTAAAGTGTTAAGTGCTCTGGGTAAAATAAAAAGATTTACAGACTTTCTTGAAAAGATAGAATATAACCACATGCTGTTTAAAAGAGATGCTTGTAAAATATAAGGATAATGGAACCTTAAAAGGATGGAAAAGTTATAACAGGCAACTACTAACTAAATGAATGTCAGAGTAACTATATTCATTAATTGAGACAAAATAGAGTTTTATATAATAAAACTTTAATAGAGATAAAGGAGGTTATTGCAAAATGATAAAAGCTTCAATTTACCAATAAAATAAAGCGATTTCAAATTTGTATGTACCTAGTAGCATAACCTCAAAATATGTAAAGCAAAAAGGAGACAGAACTATAATAATTGTTTTTTAAACTACTACCCTTTTGGAAGAGTTTAACCACTCTTCTAAATTAATCTAAGTAGAATAAGTAGGGTAAAAACCCAACAACTACGTAGATAATTTGGACAACTCACTTGTCAGAATTGACCCAATACCACATCACATCCCTAAACTGCAGACTGATTCTTTGCAAGCATACATAGAACAAAAATCAATTATATATTGGACTATAAATCAAGTTTCAACAAATTTCAGAAGATTGAAATCATATGAACTATTTTCTCTGACCGTGACTCAATTAAGCAAACAATCAGAACAAAGAGATAATAAAAAAATAACCTATATATTTGGAAATGAAGAAACACCTGCCTACTAGGTATCCCTACTGTGTGACTAGCAGGTGCACAAGTTCAACATGTCCACTGTACCCTAAATTACATTTCCTTCTTTCCCCATTTTTGTCACTGACACCGTTATCCATCTCATTATCTAAAGCATCATTTGTGGTTTCACTGACATTTGCTTTGGTTCAGGCTTTCAGCAATGATGTTCTCATTTTCTCTGTAACCAGACTCTTCCCTTTGAGGTCTATGTTCCTCCCATCTGCCACAATAGTCTTTTTAAAAGATCGGTTTAGTCAATAAAGCCTTCATTTAAAAAAAAAAAATTAGACGGACCTACAGGGTATTTTGCTAAGTGAAGTAAGTCAAACAAAGATGAATACCATATGATTTCACTTACATGTGGAATCTGACAAATGAAACAAACAACACAGAAACAGCCTTCTCACAGATGCAGAAAACAATCTGGTAGTTGATGTAGGGGCTTCTTTTTAAACCACTTTTTGATGTAGTTTAAAGGTGTAGGGGCGTGGGTGGAATGGATGAAATAAATGAAGGGGATTACAAGGTACAGTAGAAAAAAATTAATGATCCTCAATACCAAAAGAATAAACCCTAAATTCCATAACATGACATTCAAGAATCCTTGAATAGAGTCCCTGTCTTTCTTTCCATCTTTATTTTCTCCCAAGTTCTCACCCACCTTTTGTGCACCTGCTATGCTAACTCACTTATCCTTCTCTGAACACCCCCTCCTTTCCATCCTCTCTTTACCTTTGCATGAGTTAATCTCCTTCAGAGGACATCCTCTCTTATTGTTTACCCACCTGACCATTTCCTGTATATCCTGGAAGACAAAGCTCAAGTATCACATTCCTTGAGATGCCTTGCCTGGTCAATCTTCATAGTGTTATTCACTTCTTTACTTTCTACCCGAGAATTGTTTTTTGTCCTCAGTTTTGTAAATCAGCTATTTAAATATCTGCCTGTTGTGTTAGATCATAAAGTACATGCAGACAGGAATTTTTTTTCTCATTCGTTTTTTTTAAACTCTTAGCGGTTATATAGGAAGAGCTCAAAAATTGAATTTATGAATAAAATTAGAGTTAGTAAGATAGTTTAAATATATTTGTTGAAAGAAGCAAGGGTCAGTAAACAGACTGGCAATGAGAAAGGACAGCGATAGTATAACACGTAGATGGAATAACATGTAAATAGTGGAGGGCAAATTTGGTGTGGCATTTCTAAAACCTTTTAGCATCTTGATGGAAGGGATGCCAAGTAGAGTTGTATGGGTTTTATACTGCACAACTCAAGAGGGTGTCATACACATCTAGTCAAGGATGCAATAGTGTTGTGCAGTGCGGTCCTGAGTGGTCACATGGTTTATTTGATTAAATGAATCCCATCCTTAGTGCCCAGGAAGTAATTGTTATTTAATATAACTAGTAGGAGTCATTGAAAAAAGGATTATATTTTGCATATTCTACATAATGAGAGAAGTATGTAACACTTCTTAGAAATCCTTCCACCAAAAAAAAAAGTTAGGTACCTAATATAGCAAATTTTAATAATATAGAAAAAAATAACATTTAAAACAGGTAAGTGAGTCATTGCAGTGAGTTAGAAACCATGTCCACATGTGGTATAATTTGCAAAGTTTGCTTAAGGTTTACACATGAATATTATGACTTTTAGTCAAATAAGTTCAGACTAAATGATTTAGAACATAAATTACATACTTGAGTTACCTATTCTATTAAATAAGGGATACTCAGAAGCCAAACTGGGAATAGTTAGAATTGACTGACTTGAGGGCGCCCGGGGGGCTCAGTTGGTTAAGCAACTGCCTTCAGGTCATGATCCTGGAGTCCTGGGATCAAGTCCCGCATTGCATCAGGCTCCCTGTTCAACGGGGAGTCTGCTTCTCCCTATGACCCCCACCCCTCTCATGCACACTCTCTCTTTCTCTCTCTCAAATAAATACATTAAATCTTAAAAAAAAAAAAAAAGGAATTCACTGACGTGAACCAATGGCTTTATCTGTTTCAAAGTCTTATGCTACTTTGGAGATTCTGCGTTTTCCACCTAGAACATCATTTGGTTGCTGACAGTATAAACCGAACATAGTCATGATATTTTGTTCTGGGAAGTAGCTAGAAAGAAAAAAAAATGAACTCTGCTACTTTCACCTGCAAATGCTTTTTAAAAGCAATGAATCTCATTCACCTCCCACAGTCAGTAAATGATGTTTCCCATTTCCCATCCCAAGCTGAAATTCCTGGTTTGTTCTCCACCCACCTCTGACTCCTTCCCTGTTGCTAGATGTGTTCTTAAAAATAGCTTCGCAGGGCGCCTGGGTGGCTCAGTTGATCAAGGGCCTGTCTGCAGCTCAGGTCATGATCCCAGGGTCCTGGGATCAAGCCCCACGTTGGACTCCCTGCTCAGCAGAGAGCCTGCTTCTTCATCTCCTTCTGCCTTCTGCTTACTTGTGCTCGCTCTCTCTGTCAAATAAATAAATAAATAAATTTTTAAAATCTTAAAAAAAAATAGTTTCTCTCAGGGCATCTGGGTGGCTCAGTCGTTAAGTGTCTGCCTTCAGCTCAGGTCATGGTCCCAGAGTCCTGGGATCAAGCCCCGCATTGGGCTCCCTGCTCAGTGAGAAGCCTGCTTCTCTCTCTCCCACTCCCCCTGCTTGTGTTCCCTCTCTCACTGTGTCTCTCTCTGTCAAATAAATAAAATCTTTAAAAAAAAAAGCTTCTCACCATAAGAATAGCCTTTGGCTTATTGCAAACCATGTGTTTCATCTGTTTTTAACATGTCTTCTACAGATCCTCCTGCTGTGGAACCAGCATTTCTGGAGATCCGGCAAGGACAAGACCGAAGTGTTACTATGAGCTGCCGGGTCCTGAGAGCCTATCCAATACGGGTGCTGACCTATGAGTGGCGCTTGGGCAATAAATTATTACGGACTGGTCAGTTTGACTCTCAAGAGTACACAGAATACCCGGTGAAGAGTCTTTCCAATGAAAACTATGGGGTTTATAATTGTAGCATCATAAATGAAGCTGGAGCTGGGAGATGCAGCTTTCTTGTTACAGGTAAGATTCTAAGTATTTCACCGTATGATCAAGGGATCTTCAATATAAGAAAGTGTTTTGCAAATCCATGGAATATACTATGAGTAGCTTGTTGGCTATAGTTAGAGTTACTCATTTCTTTTCAAGGCAAATTTATTTTAGTAGTAGCAGTTTATATGCCTGTAAAATTAGGAGTTTATGTGAATTCAAGAAGATTTGGTGAAGAGGTTGCTTATTTTGAGTGTTTAAGTAATAAAGTGACAAATCTTAACTAGCTTTTTTTAGATCAAATTGCAAATATTAATACATATTTTCTTTTGCAAGTCTGAAATTGCTTGTTAACCAACACCTGCTTTGGTTTTCTTAATAGTAGAAAGAGTGTTTTTTTCTTATTATTTATTTACTCCCTCTATGTGGTGAAACTCAATTTTGTCCTTGGCTTACCTTTGGTTTACAAATATTCAAACAGAAAGCAATAAAGTTGTATCTGGCATATAATAAATTAGAAAAGAAGTATCAATCAATACTTTTTGATGTCATTATCTTACAGTATATTAAAAGAAATATTAAGTCTGTATTAAAACTTAGGTAATTATGTAATTATTTATAATCTATATACTAAGGTAAATTTGTGTGATTTTTGAGCTAGGGTTTAGACATACATTGAAAGGATATATTCCTTTTATTCTTTTTCAGGATTATTTTGTTCTGGTAAAGTTAGTTTTAATAGTTGGAGTGTTCATGCTAGTAAAAGAAGAAACTGGACATTGTGTATTATCTGAAAAGCAGTTGGAAATATTATGATTAAAGTGTTTCAGACTTAATTAAAACTTGTTCATTGGTAATATAAATTTTTTTTCATAAGTTCTTACTTATAAGAAAAATTTCTAAACATGAATCACCTTGAGATATTTTTGCTTCCTGAAATGTGATATTAGATAGGTAAAATGTAATGGAAGACCCAAAGAATATGAAGATGTCCCCTTTGCTGGATCCTTACCACCTCTTGATTTTGCAATCCCTTTTATCAACATTCAGTTGAACTTAAAGATTTCTACTTTGATTCTTAAAATGAACTATTCAAAGAAAACCAGAAGTCCCTAGGACAATACTACTCACATGGTGACCTCACTGCTAATTTTTATCCCTAGGGATATTTACAAGGGAAAGAAAATGTAGTATATTATTCTATAGAGTAATTTAAATGGCATGATGTACTTTCACTGTTTAATTACCTATTACTGTCCCAAAACAAGAAGAATCTTTCAAAGGTAGTTGTTTTCTACTTATTGGTAGAAATAGGTCACCTTTTTCTCATGAACCCCCAAAACAAAAACACTCCATAAAATTAACTACATCCCTTTCTTCAAACTTTTGGGACTTATATACATTCTAATTTTTTTGTTGTTGACGTTGTTTTCTAACTTTAGGCTAGTTTGGATCATGCTACCTCTGTAAGATTTTCATTTGTTATCTATTATGTGACCCAAATCCTATTTTCTGAACTAGAAGACAAGCTAAGACCAGAAGAAAGTTTTCCCAGAAGACACCATTTTCCCATTCAAGATCCATGGGGTGTAGTAAGTAGATTTTGATAGCTCCAGAAAGGAATAAACCTGTTAGGGGTTGCCCCACAAAAGGAGAGGAAATAGACCCAAGAATTGATTTGTTTCCTGTGTGCATTTTTCTATCTTCATGTTAGCCTCATTGTTTCAGTATTTCCACATACAATCTAATATATTTTTGAAGAAAAACAGAAATATTTAAGTTCCAAGTATTGTATAATCTAGGAAAATATACATTTGGCCCTTGAATAACACAGGAGTTTGGAGCACCAACTCCCCATATAGTCAAAAATTTTCATGTAGTTTTTAACTCCCCCAAAACTTTACTAATAGCCTACTGTTGACCAGAAGCCTTACTGATGACTTAGTCTTGTAACACATATTTTGTATGTTACATGTATTATATACCTTGTTTTTACAATAAAGTAAGCTAGAGAAAAGAAAATGTTATTAAGAAAATCATAAGGAAGAGAAAATACACTTATAGTACTGTGCTGTAAAAACAAACAAACAAAAAACAAAAACAAAAAACCAGAAACCTCCATGTGTAAGTGGACACACGTAGTTCAAATCTCTGTTATTCAAGGGTCAGTTGTATAAAGAAATCAATGATTCCATAGAATCAGAGGTCTGGAAGAAACTTCAAAAAGACATTTATTTCTTCTATTAAAACACATCACAGTTAGGAATCCTCATGAATTTCCCATAATTCAAAACCTTTGAAGCTATAGTGAGGAAACTAAGGAATTAGGATATAGACAAGAAGATATATATTCTTTATCCACAAAACAGATCTTTGAAGACAATTCTATTTATTTCCTGACAGCCAAATTCAGAAAATTTTAATTTTTTTATTATAGCTATTTTGTCAAATTCAAGATCCCTTTTCCACTAGTCATGAAGGTTTTACAGTCACTCAAAAGTGAACTTGATCTAACTATGCATCAAAATGTACAAAATTGAACTAAAAGGCAATGGCAGCCCTCAGATTTATATTTACGTTAGTTCCCAGGAAAGTTAAAAAATTCACACCTCCTTTTCCCAGTTATATCATGTGTGAGTGATGTGTGTGGGAGTATGGGGGTAGGTGAGTGGGGTTGTGTTTACTGAGAAGTCAGGGTGTGAGAATATTTTCCTGCAAAGGAAAAGAAGAAGGTAAGCAAAGATATTTTGGGAACAGTGAACAGCCTAGCTTGTAGCGCACTGTCCATGTTAGAAAATATTAGCTATAATACCACAAAATACAGTGTATTTTCATTTCTTTTATTCACTAATATTGTTATGGTAAATATAAGCATAGTTTTGTTGGTCTGTTTAATGGTTTAAGTAAGCTTTGTGAACAATGGTAGGAACCTAAACACCATTTATCATGTTTTACTATGGAGAATTTTTACAAGTTACAGGAAGTATATATACACAGTTATATAAAATTTAGACTTATACACCATTTAGAAATTTGATCAATGGAGACAATTTTAGATTCTTTTAAATGAAACATATTAAAGGAATAGTGTTTTCCTTAATAGGTAACAGTGAATATATACTCCGTAAGAATTTTTATTGCATAACAACAAAGTATAATTACACATGAAACAACCAATATGTATTGTCTCCTTTCTGATGAAAGTTTTGCAATCTGGAAAATATTTAACAATTATTTACTGTGTAACTACTAATTGCTGGGTACTAGGGTAGACACCGGAAATAGAACAATAAATACTCTCTCCCAGAAATCTTTCACCATCATGTCAGTTTCTAAGTTTTATCAGTTGTATATTTGTTTGGTATTTTGAATCTGTCATTTTATTTTTATCCCTATTGCAGTTGTAAAGCCTTATATTCTCTTATCTGGGATATTACAGTAGCCTTTTATCTGATATCTGAATATTCAGCCTCTTTCCCTTTCAGTCCATTTCTACACTGTGGGAATTTATTTACCTAGAAAATGTATCTTACTCTTGCTGGAAAATGTTGATGATCTTCATAGCTTACAGGTGATATACAAATTAATTGTCATGAATTTTCAAATCACTCATTAATATCCCAAACAGAATATATAAAATCATCTGTCCTTCAATCCTACCAGTTACTCCAACTCTAGTCAAATTAGATCATGCCGCCTGCCACCAAATCATTACACATTTTCAAGACTCTCTGCCTTTGTTCACATATTACTTTATTCTTAAATACTAGCCCTTGGTGTATTCCACTACTAGATTATGGTGATCCTCGTGTATGCCTTTACTAGGGTCATTTTGGTTCTTGCTCCTCAGCCAACTAGAGATGTGTAGGTTGTAATACTATATTATTTTATAATTCACAAATTATGTATGTTATTATTTTTCAAGTATCTGAAAGTATCAGTAAAACTCCAAGTAACCGTGATTTGAACAAGATAGAAAATTATTACACTCAGGTTAAACCTTGAAGTATCATTTCAGAAACTAACATAATGGCTCTTCCACAAAGTCTTCAGGGATTCGGGTCTCTTCCATCTTATTGCTCATTCATTATCAGTAGATGGCACATCTTATAGCACTAATGGCTACTGAAGTCCCAGCTAATTACTTCTACATTTCAGTGAATTACCTCTTTTTAAGGAAACTTCCTTAAAAAGGAATAGTTTTAGTTACCCTTTCTACTTGCATCTCATTGGAGACAACTTAATCCTATTGGTGTATCTGCAATAAAAGCTATGGGGTATAGATTTTATTCTAAGATTATATCACACTTGCTCATATATATTTTAAATTGTCTTAATTGAAAATATTGCAATGGAATTAAATGGAGATTTTCAAGGAAAATTTAGGTTTTATCTCTGGAATACTTAACACCATTACTGACAGGCAACTGTTCAGGAACCATGGCAAATGAGGTCTTAGAATAATTTGAAAAGACAAGAATATGTTTAATCAGAGACTTCATAAGATATTCTATAGAGGGGCGCCTGGGTGGCTCAGTCGTTAAGTGTCTGCCTTCGGCTCAGGTCATGATCCCAGGGTCCTGGGATCGAGCCCTGCATCGGGCTCCCCGCTCCGCCAGAAGCCTGCTTCTCCCCCTCCCATTCTCCCTGCTTGTGTTCCCTCTCTTGCTGTGTCTCTCTCTGTCAAATAAATAAAATATTTAAAAAAATAAAATAAAATAAACAAAAAAATAAACATGGCAAATAGGGTTTTACCAAGCAAAAATCTGCCTGTGATTGTTAATCTCACCTCTAGTTTGGAAATATTTGTGCTAGGATTGTGCACAGTTTTCCTTTTGGTATATTACAATATTCAGATTTACATATTAGAACTACTATTTTCTCCATGTTCAGCAACAACAGATCAGACACAGAACTAAAATTAGATTCTAGAGAACAAATAAGGCAAAGATGAGACAGTTTTATGAAAGGGAGTACATGTTATCACTCAGTGAATACAAAGAAATTCAGATTGGCTGGGAGCTACAATATTGCCCAAGATAGGAGAAAATATTGTTGGAGGACTCTAGAATTGCTTAGTTTTGAAGAATGAAGAGGAAGAAATAACAACCAAATCAGATTTGACTCCAAATCAAAAGATCAAAATATTTTATTCTTTTTTTCTAATGTCAGATTGAGTTATATACTGTCCAGATAGAAAATATATTTTATTCTCAGGCAATGCATATGTTTGTTTTATTCAGCCAGATACTTAATTTCTTATGAATATAAAAATCAGCAACATAAAACTATGGATAAATCATGAACAACTATCAGAAGTAAGAGCAAATGAAATTGGAAAAATATCTAGTACAATTTCCTGTGATAACTTGGGGCACCTGGGGGGCTCTGTTGGTTAAGTGTCAGACTCTTGGTTTTGGCTCAGGGTCATGAGATGGAGCCCCACCTCTGGCTACTTGGTGCTAGTCTGCTTGAGATTTCTCTCCTCCTAACCCCCGCTGCCCCTCCCCCTGTGCCTGTGTGTGCTCACTCTCTCTCTCTCTCTCTCTCTCCCCCTTTCTCTCTTAAATAAATAAATAAATAATATTTTTTAAAAAATTCTTATAATAACTCTAAAAGGTAAGAAATTTGCATGTAAAATCAAATATTTTTCAGGGCAGAATTTTATTACATTTATTAGAATTTTATTTGTTATAATAGATAAACTAGTAGATCCCAATGTTTCAGCCAGATTATGAGTTATAGCTATTTTTTAAAGAGAAATTGCATCATATGTTCTAACAACTCTTAATGTGTAACATTCTATAGTGTGTAAATTTATTCCACTTCTATCTTTTTCATCTCAAACAATCCTGTGAATTGTGTGGAAGAGATGGTATCACCCTCCTTTGACAGATTTGGCTGACAAAGGCTCAGGAAGCCAAAAATAAAATGTGTGTCTTCGATTGTAAATTCAAGCTCTTTTTGACACACCTCAGTGACTCTTTTATTAGTGGTGCTAAGGGAAATTTTAACAATTAAGCTAGATAAAATGTAGGTGAGTCCAAGCTGAATCTGAAAAAGCAGAAATAAAAATGTGAATACTAATTAGGGAAGTCAACACTATCACTAAGCAAAAATTATACCAAAATATTTACTTTAGTCTAGGATCTAATTTACACAATATTTTAGACAAATTTTATTTTTTTCCTCCAGTAAACATTTCATGAATAGTCTATATTTCACACTATACCTAAGGAAAAACTTCAATTAAAATTTTTATTGTATTTAGTTTGATGTAGAAGTTTGATTCTTCCTTAAATTCTCTCATTACTCATTTTCTTCATTATAAAATCATGCAATTCCTCCAGTGAAAGATTTAAAACAGTGTGGTCATCAAAAGCCTATTGTTGGACCCAAAATAAAACATTGCAATGTAAAAGAGCAATTTAAGATAATTTCATGCACTTATATTTCATTATTCACAGGTAGTTTAAAATGTAGGCAAACTAAGAAAGTCATGATTCTCATCTGATACACTACTTTCTGAATGACACACACTGTTATTCACTATAACACACTACCTGGTCTAGTTGACCAGAGAGAGAGAGAGAGAGAGAGTTCAAGTTAAGTCCCCCCACAGGGGGTAAAAAATTTGATAAGGATGGAAATTAACTGAATTTAGTAAAATTAAAGTAGATTTGAAAGAGTTAAACATCAAAGTCAGAAAATTTGGCCCTGGCTTGAGGGAAGGAAGCATGGCTGAGAGACCGATCTACATAGAGTAAGTTGACCACATCTTGGAACCAGAAAAAGAAAGAGGTAAACATCTACATGCGACTAAAAGCAGGATATAAAACTCAAACTAGGGATGGCTTGTGCCATAGACTGAGTTGTTTCCCTCAAAAATCCGTATGTTGCAGCTCTCCTTCCCCTAGATACATACAGTGCCCCAATGTGATAATATTTAGAGATGAGGACTTTTTTTTCTTAATTTTTTATTGTTATGTTAATCACAATACATTACACCATTAGCTTTTGATGTAGTGTTCCATGATTCATTGTTTGCGTATAACACCCAGTGCTCCATGCAGAACGTGCCCTCTTTAATACCCATCACCAGGCTAACCCATCCTCCCACCCGCCTCCCCTCTAGAACCCTTAGTTTGTTTTTCAGAGTCCATTGTCTAGAGATGAGGACTTTGGGAGATTAGTAGGTTTAGATGAGGTCATGAGAGTGGAGTCCTCCTAATGGTATTAGTACCCCTATTAGAAGAGATGCCAGAGACCTTGCTCTCTTGCTGTTTCGCGTCATGTGAAAACACATTGAGAAGACAGCCATCTGCAAGTTTGGAAGAGAGCAGCCCCCAGAAATTGGCTATGCTGGCACCCTGATCTTGGACTTCCACCCTCCAGAACAGTGAGAAAATAAATGCCTGGTTGTTTAAGCTATCTAGCTGATGGTATTTTGTTATGGCAGTGCATGCAGACTAATACAGCCTGTCACAATCATAAATGCCATACCATGTCAGAAATCACAGTATCAAATTATAGCAAGGAGCAAAGAAAACAAACTCTCAAGGTCTACGTGGAACTTTCTGGATAATGTATTGTGAATGTGGCTGTCTTTCCTTCTTGGTACCTAAATATAAAGATAGTTCTTCATTGACTGAAAGACGTTAAAAATGCCTAACACTTCAGCCTTGTGTAGGCCATTGAACGCTTTGTGGCCATGCATCTTTATCTGTAGACGGAAGACCTGCTTCCCATAAAACATAATTTTAGGAGTACCAAGTAAGCTAATCAGTGCGACAGTGTTTTAAAAGCAAAATAGTACAATCATATAAATTTAAGTTGGACAGATTTTCAGATTCAGCCATAGGTAAGCAAACTTTCTGCTTTTTATCCTGGTAACATAACAATGAAAATACCACCATAAAAAGTGGGGGAGGAAGGATAACTGATTGCAGAAATATTGTCAGTAATCAATATACACCTGAGCTCTGGTCAAGAGACAGATGTGTGATGAGAAAATCAAGCTGGAGTAGAAGCTAGTGACATTTTGGAGCTAATTTGAGAGAGGACTTTGTATTATAGGTGAGGTGTTTTTTTTTTCTTCCTTTGTATATTATTTTAGATGGATTATTAACTGACATTACCATAGGGCAAGAAAGCAGACTCTGACTTGAAACACTAGAGGGAAAATTGAGAAAGAGAACTAGAGCCTGGCGGAGGGTAGACAGTGTAGAGTGGTGAGGTCAGCCAAGATGGCCGGCTCCTGCATTTCTTCTTTTCTTTCCCCTTTCCCCCTCCTCTGACCTTTTCAACAGACAACTCCCCAGAGACAGTACCTGGAATTGAGGTATTGGAAACTGGGGATACTGGAGGGAGAAAACCTCTGAGGAGGACCAGGATGGGAAGATAGAAAATCATGGGACTGATGCTGAAACCAGAATCTCTCTGTCCTGAAGCACCCTTTCCCTTTCCCAGAGGAGCACAAACAAGCAACTAGGTTATTTCACCCTTATAGGCAATATCAGACAAAGTAGTTAGGGGTCTTCTAGGAAAAAAATATGCACAATCAAAAACAAAATTATTATGAAATAAAGAAAACAAAATAATCCATTTCACAATAGATGGGAGTAATAAGAAACAATACTATTTTAAATACCACAAAACAACATCTTCAGAGAAAGCAGGGATGATATAAGAAATAGAAGGAAGAAAACTAGCAATGAAGAAAAACCACTTGGTGGTAATGGATATAAAAATGTAATTGCTAAAATAAATATGTGACTAGTGTAAGTATACAGAATAGACACAGCCAAAGAATGAGTAGGTTAGCTGGAATATCTGGTTTAGAAACCTTCCCAAAAAGCAGCAATAGAGAATACAAATATAATGTGAAATTTTAAGAGATTGGGAGAATAGAAGCAAAAGTATAAATAGAAGTCCTCCCCCCAGGACCTGGAGGAGTTCCTGGCACAGCGTATACTATTAATGAACACTTGTTGAATGAATGAGTGAATGAATGAATGAATGAGTGAGTGAGTGAATGAAGCCATAGGAAGAGAAGAAAAAATTTTTAAGTTTAAATTTCATATGTGAATTTTCATCTGGGTTAAATTAAACATATTACTTAAATTATACTAATTATACTTTAAAATTTTGGGCCACTTTTTGACTCTGTTTATATGTTACAGAATATTTGTCAGTTTTTTTTCTTCATACTAATTTTCTTTCATTTCTAATTTAAGCAGTATCATATACTTAACCATATGTTGACCATGTCTTTAAAATACACACACTATACAACCCATGTCTTTAAAAATTCCTACTTTTTTAAATTGAAGGCTAATTAGTATACAGTGTTATATTAGTTTCAGGTGTACAATTGTTTCAACAATTCTGTACATTTCTCATTGCTCATCATGATAAGTGCACTCTTACCTATTTCACTCATCCCCCTGCCCACCTCTTCTCTGGCAACCACCAGTTTGTTCTCTGTATTTAAGAGTCTGTTTTTTTGTTTGTCCCTTCTTTTGTTTGTTTGTTTTGTTTCTTAAATTCTACATATGAGTGAAATCGTATGGTATTTGTCTTTCTCGGACTGACTTATTTCACTTAGCACTATGCCTTCTAGGTCCATCCATGTTGTTGCAAAGGCGACATTTTATTCTGTTTTATAGCTGAATGATATTGATGACGTCTTCTTTTAAAAACCATTGCACATTATAATTCAGCTTTGCTAAACTCTTGAAAGTTACCTGATAAAAATGAATAGGACCAGCCTTTTTACTGTCTTCTATAGGACCAGCCTGTATACTATATACAACCATACAATTAGACAAATTCTATGAGGTGACAGTTTTTATGAATGGAAAAGGGGTAGAATAAGACTGTAATTCCTGTAAGACGGGAAACTCATGAGGTGAGCCCTATTATAAGTCTAGCTCTCTGTCTAGGGACATATGCCATATATGAGCATCCTGAGCAGGAGTCCAAACAGAGCACAGATTTCTGGCAGACCTGGGGTAATATCTATTAAAGTTTGGGGCAGCACAAGGGACTCTCTACAGGGTAGAGCACAGGAGCAGATAGGTCTATGTAGAGGAAAGGTAATGAGAGTTTGTGTGGATTCCATATTAGTCTTTACCTGAAGATTGGGCTACACAGACAAGGTGAAACTATATGAGGCTTAGCATTTTCTGCTATTTGGGTTCAGAGTCAAAAAGTGGTAGTAGAATTCAAGCAGTGCTGGAGGAAGCTAGGATTTCAGCAAAATAGTATATACCTCCTTAAAATTCCAGATATCCTGGTGGGATATCAGAATGATTAAGCCTTAGGAAATAAGGGTAATGTTTGAGAGGAAGGGCTTAGTCTAGATACTCCCTGACAAAGGCTAACATCAAGCCCTGATAAGATTCCTGGGCAGGCAGAATTTAGAAGTCAAATCCCACCAAGTTAAAAGAGCTAGGGAAACACCCTAGGTTCTCCACTGATCTCACCCCAATAAAATGTAAAAAGCTAGCATACAAAAGGATCAGGTGGTCAGCAGGTAACTGAATTACCCAGTAGAATAAACACAACACTCTTCAGAGGAAAAGAGCATAGTTCAGTTATCTGTAATATTTAATGTTATATTTATTACTAATGATGTAGTAGTAACAATTACAACTTATTACTAGAATGCTCAATAAGCAATAAAAATTATTGACACATAAAGAAAATAGGAAAATGTTACTCTTAGTTAAGAATAACAATGGTCTATTAAAAAGGAGTCCTGAGATAGCCCAAACGTTGGGTACAGCAAAAACTAGCTATTATTAATAATTTCAAAGTATTCAAGGAAAATATGTTCTAAGATTTAAAGATAAATGCAGTATTTGTGAGCAAATGGATAAGAGGGAGGAAAAAGCCCTCTAATAAAGAACCAAATGCAAATTCTGCAACTAAAACTCTACAAAAACTGAAATGGAAAATTACCTGGATGGGCGTAAGAGCATACTGGAAAAGTCAGAAGGGTCAGTGAAATTGAAGACAAATTGAAAGAGCTCATACAATCTGGTAGAAAAAGAAATGAAGACCAAAGAAAAGAGACTTAAGAACCTGGGGGATAATATAAAATGGTCTAAAATGGATGTGATTGAAGTTCTAAAAGAAGAGAATGAGATTGGGACAAAAAAAAAAAATTCTTCAAAAAGCAGCCAGAATAAAAAATGACATTCTGATGATATGCATGGCAGTTACCTTCTCATTAGAAACAATATGGGCTGGAAGACAATGGAACAACATCTTTAAATCTTCAAAATTCTTTAAAATGTATATCCAATGAAAACATACTTTAAAAAAATAGCATCAACTCTATTTTTCTGAACAATGAAAGCTAGAGAATTAGTAATCAACAAAACTATACCATAAAATATGCCAAAGGAGGGCGCCTGGGTGGCTCAGTTGGTTGAGCGACTGCCTTCGGCTCAGGTCATGATCCTGGAGTCCCGGGATCGAGTCCCGCATCAGGCTCCCTGCTCAGCAGGAAGTCTGCTTCTCCCTCTGACCCTTTCCCCTCTCATGCTCTCTCTCTATCTCATTCTCTCTCTCAAATAAATAAATAAAATCTTTAAAAAAAAATATGCCAAAGGATACTCTTCCTACTAAAGGGAAAGGTTATCAGTGGAAACCAGAATCTATAAAAATAAATAGTCTTTTCTCCTAAGTTTCCTCTAGGAATTTTATGGTTTCAGACCTTACATTTAAATCTTTAATCCATTTTGAGTTCATTTTTATGTATGGTGAAAGGGGTTCAGTTTCATTCTTTGGGATGTGGATATCTGGTTTTTTCAATACCATTTATTGAAGAGACTATCTTCTCAAAATGTATTCTTGGCACCCTTGACAAAGATCAGTTGACTTATATGAGTGAGTTCATTTCTGGACTCTTAAAACATACACTCACACACACATACACACACACAAACAGACTCACACAAAGAAACTTTTGAAAGTGATGGGTGTGTATTACCTGGGTTGTGGTGTTGGTAACACAAGGTATACGTATGTCCAAAATTAGCAAACTATATATATTAATTATGTGCAGTTTTTGTAAATAGAGTTTAATTGGAACATAGCCTTCCGCACTTGTTTATGTATTGTCTATGGCTACGTTCATGCTACAACAGGAGAAGTGAGTGAGTGGTTGGAACAACAATCCTATAGCTCATAAGCCTGAAGTATTTACACTCTAGCCCTCTAAGGAAAAGTCTGTCAATCCTTGGTTTGAAGCAAAACAAACAAACAAAAATTATTAAGGTTTATAACATATTTAGAACTAAAATGTCACAACAGTAGCATAAATGATGAGATTAATTTTGAATTATATAGTTATAAATTTATAACATTTGTGAAGTGAGAAAGTCAGAAAGTCATGAAATGTGAAGGAATGATATATAAAGTGATATAATACTGACTTTAAACAGAATCAGTGGGTGCCTGGGTGGCTCAGTCGGTTAAGCGACTGCCTTCGGCTCAGGTCATGATCCTGGGGTCCCGGGATCGAGTCCCGCGTCGGGCTCCCTGCTCAGCGGGGGGTCTGCTTCTCCCTCTGACCCTCCCCCCTCTCGTGCTCTCTCTCTCTGAAATAAATAAATAAAATTTAAAAAAAATAAATAAACAGAATCAGTAAGTTAAATTTGCATAGTTTTAGTCATACAGAAACTTCTAAAAAGTTTTTTAAAAAGTGGTACATAAAAGGAATTAAAATGTACATGAATTTGCTCAAAATATCGTAGGAAAAAGAGCAATATGTGAACAATAAAAACATTGAAGGGACAAAGAAAATAAAGAGCAGGACAGTAAGCTTTAACCCAATTACGCCAATAATTACATTAAATGTAAATGAATTTAACACTCCAGTTAGTTATCAGAAATCATGGTACTGGATTAAAAAAAAGAAAAGCACGTTCTTTACAAGATGCACCCTGCTGTCTGTAAGAAACACATGTTACATACAAAGACACAAAGAAGAGGGAAGGAAAAGAATGGAGGAACACAGCGTGCAAACAGCAGACAGGAGAACTGACGTGGTTGTATTATGATCAGGCAAAATAAACTTAAAGACATAGAAAAGTTGTGAATTAAAAAGAGACATTTAAAAATCATAAAAGAGGAATTTATAGAAAGACATAATAGTTACAAATATGTGTGTGTTTCTAATAATAGAGCTGCAAAGTTCATGAATACAAAAGTGCCAGGAGAAATAGACTATTCCATAAATATAACTGAAGATTTTAACATCTATCTATGAATAATTGATAGATATGTACCCAGAAAATCACTGATGTTTTAGAAGATCTGAGCTATATTATCAAACAAATTAAACTAATTGACATTTATAGGTCATTATACCCAAAGCTGTAAACTTTGTGCACAAGGAATGCTCACTAAGCTATATAATATGCTTACCAAACATTTTCCTTATAAGGTTAGGAATAAGACCAAAATACTCACTCTAGGGGCGCCTGGGTGGCCCAGTCGTTAAGCATCTGCCTTCGGCTCAGGTCATGATCCCTGGGTCCTGGGACTGAGCCCCATGTTGGGCTCCCTGCTCAGTGGGGAGTCTGCTTCTCCCTCTCCCTCTGATCCTACCCCCCCAACCTTGTGCTTGCTCTCTTTCTCTCTCTCAAATAAATAAAATCTTAAAAAAAAATACTAAAATACTCTTATCCTCCACAAATATACTGCAGGTCTTTACCACTACACAAGAAAAGTAAAAACCAGAAAGGAAGAAGTAAAAATAATTCTATTCTCAAATCATATGGTTATTTTTGTGGACAATTCTACTTGAATTAGTAAGATGATTTAGCAATAGCATAGGATACAAAATCAATCATATTTATGTATAAAAATGCAATACATAAAACCAATAATTTCTGTATAATAGCTATAAATATTTGAAATTGAAATGTAAAAACACTATTTCTGATGACATCAAAATACAAATAATTTTAATAAAATATGCACAAGACATACACTTGAAAAATAAAAAAAATAATTGCTTGGGGAACTGAAACAAGACCTAAGTAAATGGAGGAATATACTAAATTCATGGAATGGAAGAATCATTATCATGTTGATGCTTATTCTCCAAATTAATCTATAGAGCCAATGCAATCAAATGCAAATCTCAACAAAATTCCCAGCGTTTTTTTTTTTTCTTTTTTCTTTTTTTGATGGAAATTGAAAATCTTACTCTACTTTTTATTTGGAAAACTGAGTTCCAACAATAGTTAGCTCTCTATTAGGGAAAAAGAATAAAGTTTGAAGTCTCATACTACCTGATTTCAGGCTTACTGTAAAACCACAATCAAGATAGTATGGGGTTTTTTATCAACACAAGGAAGGATCAATCAGACAAGATAAAGAATGAAGAAATAGACCTCTGTGGTTACATATATGATACATGTAAGGTCAACTGAGTTTTTCAAAGTCACTGGCATAATCCATTGCAGAAATGATAGTTTTCTGGATAAATTGTGCTAGAACTGGATATCCATATTGGAAAAAATAAGTCATAAACAATACCTTACACTGTCCACAAGACTAACTTAAAGATAGACTGTAGATGTAAGTATAGGAAATGAAAACTGTAAAATTCTAGAAGAAAACATAGAAGAAAATCTATGCAAATTTGGAATAGGCAAAGATTTCTTAGGAAGTGAACAAATAAAAGCACCAGTTATTAAAGAATAATACATCAGAGGTCATTAAAGCTTTCTGCTCTTCAAAAGATATCATTAAGACATAAAAGGACAAGACAAGGGTAGAAGAAAATATGTGACAAGAGGTTTGTATCCAGGGTATATAAGTAATTCTTAAAACCCAATAATAAGACAAATAGTCCAATTAAAAAATTAACAAAAAACTTGAATCGACACTGCACAAAAGAGCATATAGTTGACCAATAATTGTGAAAAAACTGGTTGCTATCATTAGTTACCAGGGAAATGAAATTTAAACCACAATGAGATAACACTACACACACGTTACAATGGCTAAAGTTAAAAAGACTGACAATACCAAGTGTTGGTGAGGTTGTAGAGTAACTGAAATTATCACACACTACTCCTGGGAGTGTCAAATGAGATTACTTTTTTTGAAAATAGCTCATCTGCCTCTCAAATTTAAATCTGCATTTACCAAGCAATGTGGCAATTCAATTCCTAGATGATTACTCAAAAGAAATGAAGGCAGATGCCTATATAAATATTTTGCACAAACTTTATTTTTTAATTATTTTAAAGATTTCATTTATTTATTTATTTATTTGAGAGAGAGAAAGAGCATGAGCGGGGGAATGGGCAGAGGGAGAGGGAGAAACAGACCTCCCCACTGAGCAGGGAGCCTGACCCGGAGCTTGATCCCACGACCCTGGGACCACCCCTGAGCAGAAGACAGACGCTTAACCAACTGAGCAACCCAGGCTCCCCTATGCACAGACTTTAATAGCAGCTTTATTTGTAATAGCCTCCAACTAGAAACAATCCAAATATCCATCTACAAGTGAATGGATAGACAACTTATGATCTACTCATGAAATGGAATTATACTCAGTCATAAAAATGGGAAAAAAAAGGAAAAAATTACTGGTAAACACAATATATGGTTGGATGGATTTCAAAAACTCACTCCATGTTTTCTGTCAGAACCTGACATAAAAAGTGCATTATTTATGATTCCATTTATACAATATTCCTGAATAGGCAAAACTAACCTTTAGTAAGAGAAACTAGATTCTGTTTGACTGAGACTGAGTGGAATTGATTGATTACAAAGGGGCATTGTGTTGGAAATCTCCTGTATCTTGATTAGGATGGTGATTACCTAGTAATACATATTTTTCCAAACTCATCAAAATCTGCACTTAAAATATGTGCATTTTATTGTATGTACATTATACCTCAGTTAAATCTTACCAAATAAATGAATGATATTGGCCAACTAAGGTAGGGTGAGAATAAGGAGGTATTTTATAATATGAAGGTGCTTGTTCTATTTAATGTTATCATGGATATAATTTTCCTAATCCATATCATGTTAATATATTTAAGGTAATTTTAAAAATTGATTGTTCTTCAAAAATTCTTTGTTCCTTTTTCCTCCACTAACCTCTAAATTACTCTCCTTTAGATGGAGACACAACTGATTATCTTCACAGATTTCCCCTTCCCATGATAACCACTATCATCGTTCCTCAATTATGCCCCTTAGTTTAAGAGATAGCAGCTGTTACATTAAGAATATAGAACAACCTAATATGTTGGTTACAAAGGTCATACATACAAGTTAAATGAAGAGGTATGAATCAGGTTTTGAGGTTCTTGTGGGGTTACCATTTTATAAGCAAGACTGTGACTGCTGGGTAGAGTGAAGGGAGGACAGAGATAACCTAACAAGGTTAGCCTGTCGGATTCCAAAACTATTTCTCACAATTTCCTGATATTATTTCGGGCAGGCATTAGATCCAGTTTGCAGAGGATAAGAAACAGTCTGAAATCACAAATAGTTTCCCCTGAGAGAAAAGAGTTCTCATAATATTTCACTGACAACCAGAGAGGAATAAAACAGAGAAACCCAAATGTAGAAATGACACATATGTATGTGTATGAATGTTATATGTTTAGTATTTCTATCACTAAGAAAATAATAGGCTGTTAAGAAACGATCTGTTTAGTACTTAGTGCAGTTGGATTTTTCACGAGGTTTTGGGTGGTAATAAAACCAATCTATGAAAGAATCAAAGGGCTTTTTAGTTCAGTGGAATCAAAGCCAACTCCCAAACTTCCAAGTGCCTGTTTAAACACCTTGCTTCTGTTTGTCACCCTGAAGGGATGATTAATGGATGAGAACAGTACAAAACTTGTTCCAAAGGCATGCAAAAACCAGACTCAAAGTGGTCAGGAGAGAGATTCCACAGATGATGGCTCACAACCTGATCCATCGTCTTTTCTCAAGAGAGATTTTGTGACAGAGCCTTAAATCGAAAAAGTCAATAGAGGTTTTCTTTTTATAAATTCTTTTCAGGTTTTAGACTAGAGGATAAAACCAGTCTTACAATTTTACATTACTTAAGTAAGCATAACTTTAAAAATCCCCTTCTTTCATCATTCTAATGAACTTTGTCTATTTCAGAAGAACTCCAGTATGACAGTTATTATAAGCCTCAGGATCTGACTGCAGGCAGATATCCGCCTTGTGGTCAGATCCAGACCAGTGCTTCCTAGCAATATGGTAAGAACAGTTATTTGTGCTCTAATCTTTTTCCTGTGCTAGGAGTCATATTCACAGATCTTTTAATTATTCTTAGAGAGGCACGGTGATTCAGTTTCAATAACTAGTTTCCTTTATTCCCATCTAAATCCACTTTATTAATTCAAGCTATATGTTTTGGAGAAAGTAAGTGTTCCTAGAAGATAAACAGCGTACCTTCCGGGCTCCTCTCCAACTCACTAGAACGCCTCTTGCTCCCTGCCTAAATGATATTCAGCACATTCATATTCAGCAATGGACCACCCACATGTGCAGCAACGGCACTTGCCAAGAAGTTAATGTAGTCTATAAGTACTCCATTGAACATTCAGCTGTCTCAGCCTGAGAGCCAGTGGGTCAGTTCATCCATCTGTGGCCCCTCCGTGCGCAAGCCCCAGCCAATGGTCCTTTAAGCGAACACAAGGCTTTAAGATATTTGGCACTGTAAAGTTTTTAGGGAATGTATAACTTTAGGAAAAAATGAGTACATTTATTTGCAGCTTACTATATATTCATTATTCCAGAGTTAAATATTTCACAAAATACAGGTAACTCTCATTTTAGAGATTTTGTCAGTCCTTATTTTTATGAGGTCCTGAGTTGATAATACTCTCAGATTGCAATATAGCATGACAAATCTGGTTGAGTACCAGGGGTAAATTGTAGTTTCAGTTTCTGTACTCAGTGGATGGAGGAGGAAAGCAGGGATACTTCCTAGATTAGTGGAAGTGACATCAGGAAATCCACCAGCCTGTACAGTATTTGTGTGTGAATTAGGGGAAAGTCCTATTTCATGAACAGATGTGACTCCTATGTCACCGCAGAAGCAGTTGCAAGAGGAATAGAGCCTGAGTATTAGCCCCACTCACCCCGTCAGCCAGACACACTTGGTTGTGAGCGACCATTTCCAGGGACGTTGGATGTTAGAACAAAAAAGGGACTTTGGATCGCATGAATTCGGAATGTAGCTCTGTTACTTACTATGGTTACTTACTACAGGGCAAACTGTTTAAGATCTCTAATCTTTAATCTTTTGTAAAAAGAAAATGATAAGAAGATTCTCATCCTGCAGAGGATTGTGCGTTTTAAAAAAAACAAAACAAAACATAATGTATACAAGTTGATTTGCATAGTGACTGACAAACAGTGAAACCTAACAACAGAAGTGCCTTAAAAACTCTTATTTTTGTCTAGGAGAGATGAAGCATTGATTTTTCCTTACTCCAAGAAAGAACGGTTTTATTCCCTAAACTAAGCTTTCTTCTAATGCTTTAGGAGCCACGATTGGAATATTTTCTGTGACCAGGTAGAAGAACACTAGAAGCAGGTTTTCAAAATTATGAAAACGAAGACCCCCCTGGGGTCTTCTTGAGAAGGCATTTATCCAGATGTATTTGTGGTATATGGAAGAGAATAAAAAAATCCCTCAGTGTCTGAAATTATGAGACTTGAACAAAAATAAATTGAATCTCTACAATTACACCATCAGTGGGATTCTTTTCCCTTTTAGACACACTCCATTGCAAATTTTGTACATTGGTATTTGTTTCACACACAGTTTCAGTTACATAATTCTGATTTGCATAAAATTTCCCCACACTGTACACCACCTTAAGGGAACTGACTGTTTCTTTGATGGAAGCTGGAATAAGAAAGGAAAGACAGGAAAGCCTGAAGTGATTGGCTTTTGGATTACATGTGAGAAATCTTTAGGGGTTTCCAGAAAAAGAAAGCAAAATGTCTGGAAGCTTATAAAAATATGGGTATAGTATATAAACAGAGATTTTTGGTTATTCCATATATTGGCTCATAAATACTCTCCTTGCATATTGAAGGGGACTGTAGATAGTATTTCTGTTTCCTTTCTGGACCATATGAGAATTAGCAATTGGTTTCCTAAATAAATGGTTGCTAGATATTTCACTGATTTGATTCTCCGGCAGTATTTCTTAGGTGTAGGATGTATAGGATGAACCGGGGAAATAAAATTGGTCAGCGAACAAGGTACACTCACTACAAAATAGGAAGGTTGTGTTTATCCCAGGGACTGGACACCATACACACTGAATCATTTTCTACTTCTAAATCTGCTTTTGTGTTGTGAAATTTAATGATATCTATGTAATTTCTCCTGCAGTCTCAATTTTGTCTCTGTTCCCTATGCCACCATACGTACATATCTATTCTAGAGCTAGCTCGTTCATAGGCATCATTGTAATATATGAAAGAAGTGGTATAAGTCTTGAAGGGATATCCTAGAGACCTTCACCTACCAACAAAAGAGAAGCACGGATTCACCCTGCATCCGTCATTGTGGCAGAGCCAAATGTAGCACTCCAGATAGCTACTTTGACCTTGTGCTTCTCTCACCCACTGACAATTGACATATACTATGTATACATGAACATTTTTAAATATAAAACAAAGCAAAATAGTTTTGTATTCTCTCTGCCTTGGGAGTATTTCCTGCAATGTTTCTAAAGAGAGAGATTTCTAATAATTTCCTTTTATCCTACCATTCTTGAAATAATATACATTGAGGAAGGTAGCAATCAGATGCTCTGTTTGAACGCCAGCTTTCTTTGTATATTTAGGTGAATGGTGTAACCCCACTTCCTTCTCACAAAAATGTTCATTCGGATCTTTTTGAGGGATGATCTTGCAAACCAGGCAAGGTAAATAGTCTGCATTAGTTAAGTAATTATGATGTTCATATTAACTCTCAAGATTTGCAGCTCAAGCCAGGTAATATTCTTTTGCATATTTGCCCTTCTCAAACTCTGTGAAGACTAAAATAAGTTAATATTTGTGAAAGTACTTTGTAAACTGCAAATTCCTATATAAATTTGAGATACAATTTTTGTCCCTTAAGATTTTTCTTGCTCCAAGAGTCCTTGGTTGTAATGGTAAATTATAGTAGAATAACTTTTAAACATCAGCCCCAGATGTATAATTTTCATATGTGTCTCAAATACTGGACAGGATGGTGGGCAAGCTCTATGGTATACAAAGGGAGTAATTAAAGTACAGAGCCTTTTCTCCTTTCTCTTCATACACATCTCTCCTCCACCAACAATCCGCCATCTTTATTTTGGGAGGCTCTCTCCACATTATTTTTCTTTAGAACATGTGGTTTGTTTTGTTTGTTTTGTTTTTTGTATTTATTTCTTTCTTTGAGAGGGAGAGAGCACGAGCTGGGGGAGGGGCAGAGGGAGAGAGAGAAACAGGCTCCCCGCTCAGCAGGGAACCCCATGCGGGGCTTGATCCCAGGATCACAACCTGAGCCAAAGGCAGACTCTTAACCAACTGAGCCACTCAGGTGCCTGAACGTGTGGTTTTTACACATACCAATTACTTAGATATTTCTTTGTTAAATACCAGTGGATTTATAAGTTTCATTTCTAAACTTTCTCTAAACCCTTAGCTATTTCTTTCCTATTTACATGCCAAATGTGAAAGCTAACAGTTTCATCAAATTCAAGTCATCTTTTTAAAATTTTTGGACCAGATCCTAATCTAAACCTGCTTGGAAAAAAAGAAATCATATTGTTCATATTTTGCATCATTTCTGACAAAGTACACTCAGAGATTTAGAATTAAAGGGGTTATTCATTTAAGTTGAAATGTTATCTGGTAAATACATATATTTATTTTATATTACCCAATACAATATATATATTTGGTGTGCAAGCCAATAACTACTTTGTATAAATATTTTGTTTTCTAGGTCAGAGGTGATTCAATTATGTTGAAATATTGTTTCATTAAAGTTTAAAGAAAATAAAAGGGCATTCATTTAAATTTGTCCAGTTGAGTTTTAAAATTGCTTCAATTTCCTGTGCTTCTACCATTACAATGAAACCAAGTATGGAACTCTTCCTAGAGAGTTTACTCTCTCTTTTTTTTCCTTTCCTTTTTTTTTGTGGGAGGGGATACAGCAAGAAATTAATATTTATTTAAATCTATTTCCCCAGTGTTATGATAAGTATTTTATACAGACTATATCAAAAAATATAAGTAGAATAAATTGCATATGCAGATCTACTTGAATCTCCAGAGTTAGCTTTCTAACCAGCTAACTTCATAAAATAACTGCTGTTTTTAAGAACCAAAAAACCTAATTGAAAGAGTCCTTCACAGTAACTAAATGGATCTATTATTAGTAATATTTGCTGATAACACCATGTTTATTAATTTTTTATTGTATTAATGAAGAATTTTGACTTTGTATGGCAGATCCCTGCTAAAATGAAATTATGAACTCCACTGAGAAGTGTCTTAAATTGGGGGAGGATTTTTACAATGGAAAACATATCCCATTATCTACTGATGTGGATATTTGTGGCCTGAGCATTTAGTGGTTTGTTAAAACAGATCCTTTGTGTGGCGAGAAGTGATTATTCAAACATATTACTTCTGAAAACCCTACCTGGTTGCTTATTTCAGTATGAGTGATTTCTTTCCTAACAACCAATCACAGGATTCTTGGTAAATTGTCATCTTTGTGTCTGATTATCATTTTCATTTAGCTAATAGGCCTGGAAGCCATTTTCTTGGGCTATCATTTTAATGGCCTCTGCCTTCCCAGAGATTAAGAAGAAGGCTAAATTATTAATACTTGAAGATGATTTTAGAATAATTTATAAAATTGGGTCTTTTGTTCATTCCACATTTCAGATATTGAAGTAAAAATATTTAGACAATTTGAACTCATTACAGTTAAATAATTTTCCAAGTAGGTATTTCTATAAACAAACTTCCTCTAGATATCTAATCATTTAAAAACTATCTGTAAAGAAAAATTGAATTATATGGTAGGATATTATATTCAAGTGAACTTACATTATTTTAGCAAACTATTAAAAAACTAAGTTAAGGGATGCCTAGGTGGCTCAGTTAAGTGTCTGCCTTCGGCTCAGGTCACGATCCCAGGGCCTGGAATCGAGTCCCACTCCCCCTCTACCTGCCACTCCCCCTGCTTGTGCTCTCTCTCTCTCTCTCTCTCTCTCTCTTTCTCTCTGACAAATAAATAGATAGAATCTTAAAAAAAAAAAACTAAGTTAAAAGTTTGCACATAAGTCGAAGTATTTTCCTTCACTGCCTTTTTTTAATTAAGAAAAGAACATCGGAATCTACATAATTTTAATTACTTAATTACTCTTGTACTTTATGCTAACACATTTTAATAAAAGGATATGAGTTGTGTAACGTTATTTATTGAGCATATGAGAATCCTACTATCTGGTGGGGGATGGGCAAAATAAGTGATAGGGAGGGTCAGATGCAGGCTTCCAGTTATGGAATGAATAAGTCACAAGGACGCAAGGAACAGCATAGGGAATACAGTCAACAGTATTGTAATAGGGTTGTGTGCGCTTTGGTGAGAATAGAATAGCATAATGTATACACTTGTGCAGGATTGCTACATTGTACACCTGAAACTAATGTAACATTGTGTGTCAACTGTACTTCAGTAAAAGACTACTCATTAATTCAAGTCTAAAAAATATTACTGAAAAAATAATGTCATTACAATGACTGATCATTTGAAAATGTATTGACTGTGTCTAAACAGGAAGACAAAGTATGGATAAACATTTCTCTGTCTCAAGTACAAAGGCATTTCATTTAAATGTTTTGGTTGGGTTATAAATTGTTACATGTCTTGCAATTTTTTTTTTACAAACTCTAAACAAATCATTAACTGAGAGATGTTGTCATTGACTTCACAACTGTATAATTTAGTTGTTACGATTTGTTTCCCGTACACACATATTGACAAGTTATCACTGTTGAAAAAACTCTTTTGACATTCAGTTATTGCTGCTGTAACATTCACTTTAATTCTAAGATAAATTGTTCTTTATCAGATACAATAGTTTCTTTTGTTAATATTACTTAGATATTTTCCATTTTTTCATTCCTTCCTCATATTCATTTACCACTTTTCTAGTCAAATGAGAATAGGCAGAATCCGTCAATTCAGCAGTAATTCCTTTATTACTTCCTTTCCATGAGATACGGCCTGATATTAAATTTCAAATATAGGAAACAAAGGTGAGTGTACTGATTCTTTTTAAAAATGTTTTAAACCTTTTTAGTCCTCTGAATACTTCTTATGCCTCCACTTTCAGGATACTAACCTTTACATAGCTTCAAATCAAGACACTAAGCTTTCAGAAGAATAGGATACCAAGAGGTAATGTAATTCTTCACTCATCCTGGATGGGATGCATACAGTCATTCTCCATCTCAGTTAGAAACTCTAGTGTCCATTCGAGTGTCTGAAGATTAAAAAGTTAGTTTACCCACAATATCCAGTCAGGACAAGTGCTAATTGGATGCTTATCTGCAATGATTTTTTTAATTAATCAGCCTTTCTTTGTTTCCCAAATCATGTTTTTTGTTGTTGTTGTTTTGTTTTGTTTTAACAGTATTTTCTTACTGGTTTCCTGCCCAGGGCTTCTCACTCATCCAGTCCACTCTCTTCTTTCCCACCAGTTAGAACTAAAAACTATAAAGTGGATTTGTATCATATTCCTGATTAAAAACTTAGAAAAATCCTCATTTCCATAGAAGCATTTCTTTTCTTTTCTTTTTTAAAGTTTATTTATTTGAGAGAGGGGGAGGGGCAGAGGGAGAAAAAGAGAAAATCTCCAGCAGACTCCCTGCTGAATGCAGAGTGGGGCTTGATCCCAAAACCCTGAGATTTGACCTGAGTCAAAATCAAGAGGGATGCTTAACTGACTGAGTCACCCAAGTACCCCATCCTTTCTTTTCTTTTTAACATGACTCAAGATTCATTAATTTGAAGAGAAAATATTTATGGTTCCAATGACTGCATGTTCTTTCTTCCGTCCTGTGAAGGAGTAACAGAGCTGCATAGATTTTTGCTGTATATTATGTCTAATAGATCATAATGAGTAATCTACTGCCTTAGCTGGCCTATGAGTCTGACTGAACACAATGTGACTTGACTATGTTTGTTAGCTTCTACTAAAAATGCATACAGGTGCAGAGCTGTGATTCTTTTGATTTTTAAAAGTCTTTTTTTTTTTTTAAATCAGTGCTTCATCAGTGTTTTAAGGTTCCCATGGATCTCTGTGGCTACTCTTCTTGTGATAATAAATACACATTTGAAAAGTTTTAAATTGTTTTATTATTTTTGATACTTTGCTAGTGTGTTTTTATGAAATTCCTTGATTATTAACATTTTGATTATTAATTTCATTCTCATTCAATTTGTTGATTTCCTTGAGTTCACTCTGGGAAGTGAAAATCTGTAGATAACACTATAAAATCTTTTCTCCTATTTAAGTGAGTACTGGTTAAAAAAATTGAACTATATGGTAGATACCAAACATTTTATCATAGCAAGACACATCATAAGTTAGCACTGACCTATTCTTCCTGTCTTATTCAAGCACATGAGTGTGTCAGCACTTATGTAACAGCTGATGAGACCATCCCTGTTCTTCAAAAGTACAGAGTTTGGTAGGAAAGATGGGCACTGCATGCTACAGTTATACCAATTCCTATGGGAGTTCTAAAATATATTATCTATAATATATTCGTTTTTCTCCACCAAAGGCCATGCTTTATTTCTTCTCTTCTTTATCCCTCCATAAGCCATCCTTGTCTGTCTGAACAATTTCTTCTTTAAGATCTATAAAGATGTCACATACATCCCCTGTGAAACCTACCTTTAATCCCAGTAGAGAGTATTAATTATTCTTTCAAAGAAGGTACAATAGTATTTATCATTCTCTATTGTATTTCTTCAATGGCCTTGGGCATACTTATTTATAAATTCTATTTTATGTTTCTGTTAGCTATAGGCTAATCCAGCTGTTCATTGGCTTTCTTAGACACCCATAGTTGAACATTTACTTGTGTAAATTACTTGTGTATTAGTAATGTTGTATTCTGAATTCAGACTCATTGATGTTTAATTAAGAGAAATTCTCTGTAGTCTAAATTGAGAGCATGTCTTTCAAAAATAACTTGATATTAGTTTTACTCAAGTGCTCCAGTGGTGTCATTGGCCAAGGATGATTTTTTGTTAATGTAAATATTTTTGTCATCTTCTTATGCTGGTAAAGGGAAATTTTTTTCTAGTAGACTCTATGTCTGAGATAGCTATTTTTACTGATGTTGATCATATGTAGTGGCCTCATTTCCACCTTCTCATCTTGCACTGGCCCATTAACCTCATCTCCTATGGACCTAAAATTGTACTCCTAAGGGTACAATGACCAACAACACTCCTTCCTTCCCTATACTCTTATTCAGTGTTGGGTTTTCAGTTCTGTGCTTTTTGACCCTCAAGGAATAATTCCTTCTTGCTTGCAAGCTTAGAGAAGCATCCGAGAAAAATTTGTTATACTTCAACATTCTTAGACTAGGAAAGTGACATGTCATAGCTTCTTACTATATCTTGAACTTTTAGCTTATGCATAAAATCATATTTTAAAATCTCAATTTAATCATTTTTCAAAAATTATTTGCAAAATAGAGTAAATATATTTTTATATAAATTCTATTTAAAAATTAAACAGTTAAATAATTTTCTATGTATATTTTTAAAATATTTTAAAATCCAAGATCCATATACATAATGTGTCTAAAAATTATCTGCTAGTTTAGATAATGAATGTAGTTCTAGGTCATTTAGCCTAAAAAGATTTAAACTGGGACAATGTTGCATAAAAATGAAACTAGAATATAAAAGAGAAAAAATTTTCTTGGCATGCTTGCTGGAAGGAGAAAAAAATGCCCAGAGGATAAAAAAGAAAAAAATATATTATGAATTCTTTCTGTGTTCAACCAGCAGATGTCCTGTTTGGTTGTCAAAGCCTAAAATTATTGTCAGGGTGTTTTCTTAGTATTATGGTGTGCTTCTTACAAAATGGTTGTGTAAATATTAAATATGAATGGTTCTGAAATCACAGAAAAATCTGTGTATGTGTGGGGGTTTTTTTTGACTTTTAAAAATTATTTCTTAAATAAAATTAGAAAGCATTTTCTTTGGTAGTTAATCCAAAAGAGATTTAATACAAAATAGGTTCTGAGATATAAGCCGTAATATCTATATTTAACTGTAACTGGTCAAGATTATTATTTTTTTAAGATTTTGTTTATTTATTTATTTGAGAGAGAGAGAGAGAGCACGCTCGAGCAAGCAGGGGGAAGAGCACAGGGAGAGGGACAAGCAGACTCCATGCTGAGAGTGGAACCCAATGCCGGGCTTCATCTCATGACCGTAAAATCATGACCGGAGCCAAAATCAAGAGTTAGACACTTAACTGACTGAGCCACCTAGGGCCTCAAAATTATTTTATCACTAATTATTTATTACTAATCAGTATTACTTACACACCATCTAAAAACTTTTTTACCTCTAACTCTAAGGTGTTGCAATTCAATTAAAATAAAAAAATTAACAAAAAATAAAATCTTCAACTAAAATAAAACTTAATGAGGCAAGGTTAAAATTTGTAATTGGGCCTGTTTTATTTGATTATTTATTAATATCAACTGTTGTATATCATCACCTTTTCTATTTTGTTCCTAAATTTCTTTATCTATCATGTGAGATATTGGAACAGATCTCTAAATTATTTTCTATACTGATATTCCATGAAAGATTATTACATATTATGTTACAGTAATACAGATATATCAATTCAGATAAAATATTTTAAAAATATACTGGAAAGCCTTCATAATAGTCTGCAATTAACTGTAAGGATGATGAAATTTAACAATGAAATTTGATCTATTTGGAATACTTAAATAAGGTTAGATGACCTTGAAAAGAATCTTGATAAGCAAATTCATATTATTCACAGAGTCATGAGGATTTTTTAACTTCAAGGTTAAACTGCTTCAATAACCTTGAAAGTATTTATTTAGATAAACAATCACTTCTAGAATTACGGAAATTTGCATTTATGACAGGCAGCCAGTTACTCTCCTGGCAGTCAACAACAACAAAAAAAATAGGATTAGACTACAGGTACTAGAAACATAAAATGGAATTTATAAATTAGTATGTTTAGTACAATTAAAGTAGTCCAATAAACAGTAGGCACATGTTTCATAGCACCCTATAGATTTGAGACTCAGAGGTGCTTTAATGGCCACCTTGTGGGGAAAGTCACCCATCTCAGCCCTGCTAAATGACTGGTAGGTGTTGCCAAAAAGCCTCTAGTGAAGGGAAAATCACAGTCTCCTGAGGTAGGTCATTGCATAGTCAGAAAGGATTGGTAGAACATTTCAACACCAAAATGTTTCCTTTTAATATCCACCCACTGGTAGTCCTCTTATTCATAGATCGTTTAAAATTTGTCTGAATTTCTTTCTCTGTGATAGAATTTCAAGTCTTAGAAAACTGCATCTGCCTATTTTTGAGAGACTTTTTTGTTCTTTTGCATGCTAAACAAGCTGCAGGTTGTGACTCTCCTCTTTCTACTCATTCCATTTGAATGCATCACTCATTTTATGAACAAAGTGATGCTTAGAACTAAATTGAATACCTCTGTATATCCCCCTTGGTTAAAAAACAAAAGCACTATTCCCTTAATTCAATGTAGACAATAGTCTCTACTGAAAACACATCCAGGTTTACGTTACTCACTTAAGCTGCTCATTATTTCATTTATGGGTTTTGGATGCTTTTTTTTAAGATTTTATTTATTTATTTTGACAGAGAGAGAGAGAGAGACAGCGTGCGAGTGCATGCACGCATACAAGTGGGGAGAGGGGCAAAGGCAGAGGGAGAGAGAGAATCCCAAGCAGACTCTCAGCTGAAGGTGGAGTCGATGCAGGACTCAATCTCAGGACCTGAAATCATGACCTGAGCTGAAATCAAGTCAGAGGCTTAACCGACTGAGTCAACTAGGTGCCCTGGATGCTTATTTTTAATCAAACCCCCTAACTTTTTATCTAGGCTACTACTAAATGCACATTCTCAATAACATTTGGTCTCAAATACAAGTTGTCAGTAACATTTTAGGTATTGATTTCTTTATTCAGAATATTATTTTCCTCTCATCTAGATTTTGCTCTTAAGCGTTATGAACATGAATTTGTGCTATCACTTAGTAATAAGGAAAAATACCATAAAAAGATAAAAGAAGCAATAAAGTGAATGTGATGGCTCTTTTCTAGAGATCTTCTTCTATGCAGGAGATCTCCTTTTAATCCATTTTCTGTTTAACTGAATGAATATCCATAGACCATTTTTTTCAATGCATACAATGTTGATGGAGAATTTTTCAAATGTTACTAAAATTCAGATATTAAATTCCATCTATTTAATTTCACTAATAAACTTGCCAAAATCAAATTCAAATTCAGTTCATCTGATATTATATTTTTCCTGGTGAACTCTGGGATGATAGAGACGATCACTTCTATCCTTAGTGGGCAAAATCCATGCTTTAACTATCTGTTAGAAATTTTTATGAGCCAGCTCTTCTGCAATCATTAGACGATAGATGACTAATGAAGAAATAGGAAAAACCAGGTAAGAGATGTTCCTGCAAACAGAAATCCATGAGGAAAAATCCAGGAGGACGTTTAATATTTAACCTAATTTTATAAAAGAAAAGACAGTAAAGATGTTGAATGAGGGATGATAAATATACAACTATCAACTCATCATTGAGTAAGAATTGCAAAGCTATTTGAAAAATCTAAGAAATGTTAGCAATTTCTATGAGGACAGAGGCTGTACTTCATTCATTATATCCCCACTGCCTAGTATACTATGTGGCATTTAATAGGCTCTCCTTAGATATTATTGATTTAATAAGTAAATACATTATAGGTAAAAAAAAAAAAGGAAGGTATAAAGATACCTATATTTCAGAATATCAGAAAGTTGGATCTCTAATTCCAAATGGTCTGTGCACTTTTCAATTTGGTAACTGAAAAAAAACAAAAAAAACAACAAAAAAAACACCAGATGGTTTGTATATGTCCTATACACTATATGCTCTTCACATATCCTTGAAATCTAAATAAAGACTTCTTTGTTATTGGCCCAAGTTCTCATGTCATCGTTAAGTTTTTGTTTGGGTAATTTCAAATGTATTGGCCAAACACAATATAAACACAAATTTTCATTTTTGTTGATTTTGGTTTTTTGACAGAATTGATCATTCACTTGCTGATACACTACTTTTGACTTCTAGGATGCCACAACTTTTATTTTCCTCCCATTCACTGGTCTGTTTCATCTTAGGCTTTGTTGGGGTTGTTATCTGCTCTCATCTCTCTTAACCCTGGATTGCCCCAGTGGTCAAGCTTTAGCATTTTTTTTTTTAAGAATTTATTTATTTGGGCACCTGGATGGCTCAGTTGGTTAAGCAACTGCCTTCGGCTCAGGTCATGATCCTGGAATCCCAGGATCGAGTCCTGCATCGGGCTCCCTGCTCATCAGGGAGTCTGCTTCTCCCTCTGACCTTCCCCCTTCTAATGCTCTCTCTCTCATTCTTTCCCTCTCAAATAAGAGAGAGAGAGCAAGAGCAGGAAGAAGGTCAGAGGGAGAGGGAGAAGCAGACTCCCCACTGGGCAGGGAGCCCACCTCAGGGCTTGATCCCAGGACCCTGAGATCATGACCTGAGCCGAAGGCAGACTCTTAACTGACTGAGCCACCCAGGTGCCACAGGCCTTACTCTTCTCTATCTACTCACAGTCCCTTGGTGATTTCTTCAGTCTCATGGCTTTAAACTTAAAATCTATCTATATGCTTACGGTTAACAAGATTATAGCTTTAATTCTGGCCTCTCTGGAATTCTAGACTAGTATATCCCAGTTGATGTCTCCATTTAGATCATTCAGACTATTAAAAAATAACTCTCTGAAGTTTTTCCCCAAAATTTGACCCTCCCCTAGTTTATCATCTCAGTTGATGGAAACTCCATTCTTTCAGTTCCTTAGACCAAAATACTTGTAGTCGAGCTTGATTCTTTTCCTCTCACACTGTTCATCTAATCAACCAGAAAATCTTCTTACGTCTATTCTTAAAATTCTCCAGAAAATTGGTTAGATTTTAATAATGAGTTTTCAAATAGAAGAATTACTCATGGAACACATGGTAGACTGTGGTAAAAGGGCCAAAAAAGAATAATCATGTTTGACTGTCATATGTCATCATTGAAATTTAAGCACTCTTTCTATTTTTAGGAAAAGCCTATGCTCCAGAGTTCTATTACGATACCTACAATCCTGTGTGGCAGAACAGACATCGTGTTTATTCTTACAGTCTACAGTGGACACAAATGAATCCCGATGCAGTAGATCGGATTGTTGCATACCGGTTGGGTATTAGGCAGGTGAGAAATTTAATTGGTGCCTTTTTTTTATTTTTGTGGTTTCTGTGAAGACCTTGTTATTATGATATGTTGGTGTAAATTTTTAATCATTTTGCATAAATTCCAGATTATATTTTCCCATATGAAAGATAATTGTGCTCTACATGGAATTGTTCCGAACTATTCACAAATGTTTGGAATTAACTTTTACATTTTCTACTGGGACAGGAGACGTTTTAAAGTGCCGTCCTTTGAGTCTTCTGAAATCCTTCACCAGAAGATGTGCTATAGAAATTACATTGTATTCTTGTTATGAAAGAAACTTATTTAAGATGTGCTCACACTTACCTGTGCTACATAATTCTTTGTCTTGTTTCCTAAGGAGCTAGAAGTCTTACTTATTTTTAATCAAAAGGTTTCAAAGTATAGAGAGAGGATGTTTTAAGAGTGAATTTAATGTATCTGAAGAAGAGAAGTATTTTAGTAAATGAGCAGAAACAATCAACAGTGTTTTCCTAAGGTAGCTGAAGATTATGGGTTTTGTGAAAATAGATCTTTTCAAATGAACCATCGTTAAGCCCTGTTATCCTTTGTTGGTGCAAATGATGTTTTTGAAATTTAAATGTAGGTCTTTACATTGTTTCCTGATACATAATATATTACCTGAGGTGACTGTCTCTGCATAACAAAACATTTTCAAAGAGTTATTTGATTTCCTCAAAACTTTGTATTATCCACAGATTTGTAAAGTGTTGTTTTCCACTTCCTTAGTGAAATCACAGAATAGCATTTTGAGTGTCCACAGTAAAAAGGACAAAATTTGCTTGCAGAAAGATTGATCAACCATCAGTAATCCCCTCAGTTGTATTATCATAAAACTAGTCTTTTTCTACCTTGTTCAAGAAGTTATAATAAAAGGCTATGTAAGATATATCATTCAAATTAAGATACATTGTTGGTCCAGTATTCTTGTCCTTATCTAATAAGCAACAAAACAAAACAAAACAAAACTCTTTTCTAGTGAATACATCCTGGTATTTGATAATCACTACGATCTTTCTTTTTATCCCTCTTTTACTTCAGTTCCTAAGGAAATCTGAGTAAATCCTAAATCCGTATCAAAATTGTTCTATTTGTTCTAATTTGATGATCGTTTTCTCTGATAGAGAAAATATAAACAAGAAAGATTAGCAGTTCTTTCTCCCTCAGCTGGTGGACTTTTTTTTTTTTTAACTGAACACAGCTAACATTTTTAGATCTTTCATATTTGGAGCTTCTTAGAGCATTCTTGACTTTAGACACATCAACTCATTTTCTAAGTCCTTACCACTTGATCTAGTCATTCACATTCATCTTGTATTATCTATATTTTGAAATACCTAAGAACTGAATACCAAATTGTTATTTATAAAATTAAATTGTTTTCATTAGGTGTCTTTTCCTTTTTTCTGGTTATAGCTTTATTTGCAATGATAGAGTCAAGATTTCATCTTTGGTTTCTCACTTTCTTCTTCTGGTATATTTTCTTAGAGTATCAGGGTAATGGCCCATTGCTCCCTGTAAACTGAAGAGCTGCCTGTTTTTTGGTCTGCAGAATTTTCCCAGCTCTGCTCATCGTTGCCTTTCTTTGCTCTCACGTTCCTCAAAACTTTCATTCCCAATGGCTCCACCTTCTCTCTAAGGCAAATTTAGCAGAAAAGAAGTTACCAGTAGAGTCTTCCCCCCAAATACATTTTTAGTGGAATTAGACTTCCTCCTAAGAGGGATCCAGCTAATTGAAGCCCTTCCTTCTCATCTACATCTTGTACTCATTACTAATACTTTCTGTATTGTGTTTCGCTACGATCACTACACTATTTTCCAATGGCAGTTTCTCTTCTTTCTAGATTTTTCCTCTCCTACATTAGCATCTCCTATAAATTCCTATCTTTATATTTCTGGATCATAAAACTAGTATATAACTCCCTGATATGCAATGACACACATTTCCCAGTCGCTGTGTTGTTCCTTGTGGACAAATTAGATAAATTTGCTTGGAGAAAGATTTATCAACCATCAGTAATCCACTCAGTTGTATTATCATAAAACTAGTCTTTTTCTACCTTGTTCTACTTTCCTACTTTAGAATAAATTATATATGTATGCCTATGTATGTATAATTTTCCCTATGTTTTTCTAAAAGTATGAATTCCAGACATACTTGGCTTCCAATTCTAGCCAGTCTAGCCTCATAATTTTTTAGCTAGATACCCTTGAGCTGGTTTCTGAACATACCCAAGCCTAGGTTCCTACCCTGTAAATTGAAGATAATGATACCTATCGGCCAATTGCATGTGGGGTGGAATATATTCCACACTTGCCCCATAGGCCAGCTTCCCCCATTCAGGGCACTCCTTACATGAACATCTGTGGCAATTCTTACAGTCATTCACCAGAGTTATGTAAGGACTAAAAAAAAAAAAAAAAAGTGCATTTTGAGACCTTAACACATCTACTGTTTCTTAGTTTTATTTGGTATAGCCATATATCCTAGGCCTAAGTATTATTCCAAGCCATGATTTTCACAAAATAATTTCCGGACATTTTTGTCCCTCTGTCTTATTTTCATTTCAAACCTGTTGTCCTCTGGAATAATCCATTTTCTGGAATTACCTTTTTCTGTTCCACCTTGAGTCTTAGTTTAAAGCCTTCTTGATCAGATCAATAAGGTTTGCTGCTAATACCATTCTTTCCAAGTTTGTGAGATTCATGCCATCCACTAGAGGAAAACATACTTCTGGTTGTTATAAGCCATGGTCAGGAAAACAATTCCTGTGTCTCTCACACAGTTTTTGAAACTAACTCATTTCTTGCCAAGCATTCTTTCTGGGTTTCTTTATTCTTAGGATTTTCTTTTATATTTAGAAATAAGTGTTATTTTTTCCTAGGGTGCTTTTTTATAATGCTCTATTTTAATTGGTAATTTTACTCAGATACTGTGTCTTGCTGTGGGAGAGCAAGTTTGCTATCTACTTTGGGGAGATCTCAATAAAGAGTAATGGCCTTGTGCAGTTCTGCCAATGTAAATAGGAAGGCGGAGTTTGTAGAACAGAAAAAGTGTGTATATCCACTTGTCTTTTTGCCACTACCATGTTCTTTACATTTAACCCTTACACGAAAAATCTTTACATGCAAAATAGCCTCAAAGACAACATTTCTTTTGAAAAATCTCCTTATACACCAAAGCTTAGGATGATAGGGCAAAAGCATCCTAGATACAAGGAAAGTGATAGAGTTCTTTTAAGAGTATTCCCCCTGCTTAATAATAGGAAACAAAAGTGTTAGTGTAAAATAAATTTATTTCTTCTATATTATATTAGAAAATATAGATTTCTTCTTTCTCAGGCATGTCCATTTAGATATCAACTTTTTTAAAGATACAATCAGATACCAGCATTAAAAAAAAATCACTCTTGAATTCTGATCTGATGATCACTGTAATGAAGATTTTATATTACATACAAATGGCTTTTTTCATCTCCCAAGCTATCTCAGAATCTTGAATCAAGAGCTTTTGAATATAATCACTGTAACTTGGATGACATTAAATGTACAGTGTAGGGGGCGCCTGGGTAGCTCAGTTGGTTAAGCGACTGCCTTCGGCTCAGGTCATGATCCTGGAGTCCCGGGATCGAGTCCCACATCGGGCTCCCTGCTCGGCAGGGAGTCTGCTTCTCCCTCTGACCCTCCTCCCTCTCATGCTCTCTGTCTCTCATTCTCTCTCTCAAATAAATAAATAAAATCTTAAAAAAAAAAAGAGAGATGCACAATGAATGTGGCTTTTTGACTGCCCCCTTTAGAAAGTAGGAAGTTTTATTGAATAAAATAAAATTGCTGCTGTTCCTGTCCTTTTGAGTTATGCCCTATTAAAATGCTTAGAATTATCATATTCATTTGATCACACAGTCAATAAAACTTTAAGTAAATTAATCCTACAGTGATTACCAGGAGTTCAAGAAGGAAGCATTGCCCTTAGAGTCTTGTTGAAGCAAGTGCTGTCATAGGAATATGTACAAAATGCCACAAAAACAAGTATAGGAGCGGCTAGTACTGCAGGGTAGTGGGGTTAAGAGACGTGATCACCAAGGTAGAGACTGGTTTGTTAGTCTTTATAGGTTTATACTCAATTTTTTTTTGTAAATAGTACTCATTAATAATGACTAATCAAGAAATCACTAATTGCAAATGTACTTTTTATTATTAATTTCGGTTTGGTCTTCATACATGTGACTATAGTGACTCAGCCATAGTTTATTTTTCCTTCCATTTAAAACATTTTTTGTTATTTTATTAAGTAATTTGTTATTTTTTTTTAGTAAAGGTCTCATGTTATAGTAGATGATGATAATTAAAAATTTAGAAATGTATTACATACACACATGACCATATGGGTGACATTGTGGTTATTAATATTGTTAAGTACCTAGTTTAATGTGTTTAAAGAAGCAGAAAATTTTAAGGAACAGGCAGTATGACTGGTTAGTCCTAGGGGATGACTTTTTATGCTTTAGCAGCTTGTATAAGGAAAGTACTGGCAGTCTACAGGTGCTGAAGTAAGTGAGATTAGAGTAATGTACATGATTGACTGAAGCCAGTTGGATAGATTTCGTTGAGACAGATGTTTGGAGGAACCATTTGACATAGGGCATTTAATGCCAGCCCAGGGAAGTCTGTGGAGAATTGATAGATAATCTGGATAAACTGTATAGTCTTAAATCATGAATAAAATGACATCTTTTGTAGATTAATCTGATCATATCATATATAGTATATTAAATGATATCACAGTGGAGGTAGAGAAGAAATTAGGCACTTTTGAAGGAAGGTTGAGTAAGATTTAGATTAGAGTCATGAAGGGGGAAAGAAAGAAAAATTGAATAAAGAAAATGTTGAAATGGGCAGAACTTGAATATTGATTTAATTTTTGAGAAATGATTTTTAAAAGTACAGTGACCTTTTTTCTCTATTATTTACTTCAATCTCTTTAGTGAATGTTCTGGAAATCATCAAATATATAGATGAAGAAGAGAGCAGGCAAGAGAGAGAAAGGTAGAGAAGCCATTTTGTTAATGGTCTCTTTGGCTGTGGAAAAGAAATAAGCCGTAAGCCAGTTCATAAAAAGTAGTTATCTCCGTCTTCCAAATCAAGGACACTGCACATGTACTCTTCATTCATTCCCATAAATACTAACTTCACAGTGTATTTACTAGGAGGAATAAATACAATAAATTTGAGAGACCCTGATGAGCCATGGGCCTTTGATGGGAAAGGCTATGGAAAATAGGGGCACTTTTTCTTGGAGAATTCCAACTACTTTCTGAAGAGTTTTCTGAGTCTTTGGCCCTTTGTACAGATTTCATTTTGTGTAGTAATACTGCTCAGGAAAATTAATTAATATTTTCCTTTCTCTTGACCCTGAGTGTTGTGGAAAATGAGCAACCTCAAAGAGACTTTTGGAGTGAAAGAGTGTTAAATTATTGACAAAAGTAGGATACTGAATCAGAGTTTGCAAGAATGCTCAGATTTTTAAATTGGACTTGTTAAATTTGAATGATAGTGAACATAAACCAAATAAAGGGAGCCTGGTTAGGAATTTAAGTGAATACTTCCCTTCGAATATGTAAGCTCACATGTCAGAAGCATTAGACACAAGAACTGAAGGTAGCAAAAATGTCAAGACATAAATTTACTGCATGAACACAGCAAGGATAGAAGTTCCAGTGAAAAAGAAATAACTATGAGGTAGAAAAATCTGCTGTGTCATGGAAACTAAGGGAAGAATATGTGAATGTGTGTGTGGTGGGAGGGATGATATTTGTACTTTCAAACACATTTTAAAAGTTTAAAAAGGCCTAAAGTTAAAAAATACTGAAAAACCAGTGTTGGTTTTTTAAGGTAATTTGAAAAAAAAAATGTAGATAGGTTTAATATTATTCCAAGATCAACTGATCACAAGTCAAATTAAATTGCCCAGAGCCTATCCAGGCTGTCCATTTGAATCAGTATTTTATTAAGAAGAGAAGACCGATTGATATATTTCTTTGGATAAAAGAACACTTCTTAAATGTCTAAATTGTATCTCTTACAGTCTGTAAATACATGGTTATTATGGATTCCAAGAATTTGCTCCAAATCAAAGAAACTATCCAATAGACATATATGTTTTATATATATATATATATAATATAGTATGTGCTATTATATATATTATATAAATTCAGAGTCTTAAATGACTAGGATTATAAAGTTCAGTGGAAAGCATGCATTCATTCAACTACTTTTTTTTTTAAGATTGATTTATTTATTTTAGAGAGAGAACACGGGGAGGAGGGAGGGGCAGAGGGAGAGAGAATTTCAAGCAGTAGAGCCTGATACGGGACTCTATTTCATGACCCTGAGATCATGACCCAAGCTGAAATCAAGAGTCAGATGCTTAACCGACTGAGCCCCTGAGGCACCCCTTCACCTGCTTTTAAGGGAAAAAAATACCAAAACTTGAAATGGAGAATGGAGTTTGGATTAAGAGTCTTTTTATAATTAAGCTTTTTATTTTAATTATAGTGTAGTTAATATACAGTGTTATGTTAGTTTCTGGTGTACAATGTAGTGATTCAACACTTCCGTACAACACCCAGTGCTCATCACAAGTGCACTCCTTAATCCCCATTCACCAATTTTACCCCTCTGGTAACCATTATTCTCTATAATTAAGAGTCTGTTTCTTATTTGTCTCTCTCTCTCTCTCTCTCTCTCTCTCTTTTTTTTTTTTCCTTTGCTCATTTGCTTTGTTTCTTAAATTCCACATAAGAGTGAAATCATGTGGGTATTTATTTTTCTCTGACTGACTTACTTCACTTAGCATTATAGTCTCTGGCTCCATTCATGTCATTGCAAAGGCAAGATTTCATTCTTTGTTATGGCTGAGTAATATTCCATTGCATATCTATATCATCTATCTCTCTCTCTATATATATACCACCTCTTCTTTATCCATTCATCTATCAATAGACACTTGGGCTTCGTTTTCTTTTTTTCATGCTTCAACCCTCTGCAAGATGTTTGAATTCAGATTTATATATGGATTTATACTCTATATTTGTAGTCTCTGTACTATGTCTGTGAATAGACTGAACACACTGTTTTCTTTGTGTTATAGCAGTTGTTTTCAAATCTGAGGGTGCATCAGAATCACCTACAGTGCTTGGGAAAACAGTTGCTGGGCCCCACCTCCACAGTTTCTGATTTAGTGGGTCTGGGTTAGGGCCCAAGGGTTTGTATTTTTAACAACTTCCTGTGTGATCTTGATAAAGCTGTTTCAGAGCCGTACTTTGAGAACCACTGTTTTATGTTGTCATTCTATATTGAAGAGACTAAGATCAGATTCCATTTTCATCTTTTGGCATTTCCTTATTAACATTCCTATATGATCTCAGTATAAAAAGAATGGATAAAGGCTCTTTCAAGCACAGTGCTTGGCATATGCTGTTCAACACCATTTGCATAATGAATGAATTTGAGATTTACATTTTATAATGGGTACAGTGAGTTCCAACCAGAGACGTACCCTTTTCTTATGCTTGGATTGATGCATTTCTAAGACCAGTGATTATTCAAATATTGTTCTCAGTCCACAGTTGATCTTGTAGTTTTATCTGGTAGACTGAGAACTCAGATGCAAATGTTTTCTTTATTTCTTCTGGGCAAGATATACACACGTTCTTTGGCTTATATTTGTATATATTTCCAAGGATTTTTTACAAGAAATCTATCAATGAGGTATTAAAAGTTACTTAATTATGGTATGTGTAAACTAAAATTTACATTTGGTAGTTTCCTAATGACTAACTCAGTGCTTCATCAAAGACTGTGACCACTTTGAAACATTATTACAATTCCTAAGTGATCATTCCCTCATATTTCAAGAATGAATCATTGTCAGAGTTGTCTTGAATTGATAACCATTTTCTATTACTTCTTTTCATTTTTAAATATAAATCACCATCATTTTCAGTAGTTTTAGGTTGTCTGAAAATGTGGAGTCATACATATTTTACACTATTTTCATAAAAAAACCTGATTACTTTTCAACAGTTAAAATATTTTAAATGAAGTGGCTGGAACAATATTTACCTTTGAATAATAAATGCTGAACATGACAGATTTCAAAAAAAATACATAATATCTACTGCTTTACAATTGCTTGATAATGGATTGCCTCGTTTTCCAAGTCCTCAGTTTCAAAAAGTTCAAACAAGAAATGCAAAATATCATAAAGGGTTTAGGTTGCTTTAGGGGACTCCAAATTCTGGAAACCATTTTTGAAGAGATAGAGCATGATGTTGAGTAGGAATCTGAAGACAATAGTTTGAGTAGCATGGTCATTTCCTATTCTCACTAGCTGTTCTTAAAGTATGTATACCATACAGCCTGATACTATTCTAGGTGCCCTATATATACTGCCATATTTAACTCTTTAATCAACACAATGTGGTAGATATAATTGTTATTTTATGTTAAGGATGAAGAAAGGATGGGATTAAGTAAATCACCCAAGATCTCAGAGTTAAATCAAAGGCAGAACTGGGATTTGAACCCAAGCTTTCTGGCTTGGAATCTGACAAGTGTAATTCAGCTGAATATTACCTGAGCCTTGTGTCTTTTTCTTTCTTTTTCTTCTGTTTCTTCTTTCCTCTCCCTTCTCCTTCTTCATTTTTTAATGGTAGACTTTCACCTTGTTTTCTAACTTCTCGTAATAATTTCTTATTGAAATTTAATACCTCTTTTTTATTAACTCTAGTTGTTATTCATATTTTAATTTAAATCATATACTTCTGTATTTATATTTCTATGTCCACATAATTGAATATTATATTTTTATTCCTTTAATCTTTTCCATATTTGAGGATACATCTGCTTTTCCACTTACAGTGTCTGTATTTTATACAAACCTTTCTGACTTTGGAAATCTCTTCCTCAATTTCTTATTTTATAATTTATTTAATTATGGCATGATATGAATACCTGCTTTTGCTTTTTTAATGGTAAATGAGGAAGAAATAAAACAATTGTTTGGTTTCAGAATAAATAAAATATAAATTAGAAAAATATGCCAGTGTAATACTAAATACCAAAAATTCCTGTGAAATTAGTATCACTCGTTTAGGTGCAGAAATAATCTCACAAATGTTAAGTTATATACCCATGTTCTGCAGAGAGAGAGGTCCTTAGGGAACTGGAATATTAGCCTTGTTTGTCTAATTCTGAAAACTCTTTTCTTAACTTCTATAATTCCCTGCTGTGAAACTCTGTGTGCATCTATGAATCATTAGAATGGAAAGCGATGGGATTTGGTTGGAAAGGAGATTGGATAGGCAGCCCAGAGCTCTATCATGAAAAGCTATCAATGTCTGCGTACATCTTACTGCTCCTCCTACACACAAATACAATAAGTTTATAAATTAAAATACCAATACAAGAATGGCATGTTTGCTGTGCCTTAAAGAATGAGACTAGACAAAATAGGGTTAGGCTTTATTGTAAATGAATGCTTAAATCTACACTCTATATCTCATGTCAATTTATAAAGAGGTCACTCATAAGGAAGAAGCATTCTTTCATGTAATCAACAAAGTGTGTACTTAAACTGAGATTACACATGAAGGACTCTGCCAAGCATTTGAGTTGCCAAAGGGGTGGGGATGGGTAGGTGGCAGGATAGTTCTTGTCCTCAGGGGATAGATAACCAAGCAGTCAATTACGATACAGTTTTATAGGTATGATAATAGATGTGGATATGAAGTATTGTGGGAAAACACTGGAGGAGAATCTAAGATAACTTTCGGAGGTGAGGAATGCTGGCAGAAATAACAGTAAACTTACATGGGAAGGGTGAATAGAAGTTACCCAGATCAAGGGATATGGAGGGAATTAACACATCCCTGGATAAAAGCCAGCGTAGTAAATTTAGAGAACTGAAAATAAAGCAATATATCTGGACCATAATGCAAAAGAGAAGGAAAAGATCAAGCCAGACATATGAGGGACCAAGGACACGAAGGGCCATATGAACTGGTCCAAAGGAGTTAGATTTACCTTGAGAGAAGTGGGGAGACACCAAAAGAGCCAAAATAGAGGAGTCAAATGATCACTACTGAGGTACAAAATTCAGAAGGGACAGCAGAGAATAAAAGCTGTTGTTTTATTTCAAATGATATATAACTACCCACATCAGTGCTGCTGCTTTGGTGATTAGAGAGAAATAGATGTGGCTGCATCAGGAGGATTTGATGATTAAATGTAGTTTGGGGGAAAGAAGGAAGCAAAAAGGCAGAGATGAAGAAGATGTTCACTGCTTATGTGCTTGTTGTCTTTTGAAAATCTTATGTCAAAACATGAATATTTGTTTCTCATTTCAGTATGTTAAGAAAATATTCTTAAATGAACTGCTATTGAGATGAATGTTGAGCATATATTTAATGTAATGTTTTCAAGGAAATGTAAAATGGTAAAATTTAAAAACAAAATCTGAAGGAAGTTTCATGTTATGATGTAAAATAACTTTAATGTATCCCTGCAACTCTCTTTTTTTTAATGTTCTAAAATTTATTCTCAGAGACTCCTGTCTTAGCAAAATGACACAATAAAAAATTCATGGGAAGTTTTCTTATATTTAATAAGCAGCTCCTCTGCTTTGGGAAGCTAATTTTGAACATATGTATGCTTATGCTCATGGTATAAGGTGTTGCAATAATAGGTCTTCAGAAAAGAAAAAACTTTGAATAGTTACACTTAAAACATATTTTCTTTTACTTTATACTGTCTCCTCTATAATTTTATATTATCCTTTCTTTAGAAAGTATCTTAGTGCCCCACAGAGATTGGTGTATTAGGTTAAGTGCTTCTATATATTAACACAAAATGATTTTTATAGTATCAATCATTTTTTGAAGGGAGCATGTTGAAGCATGTACCAGCTCCTAAATCTTACTCTTGAAAGGGACATATATCACTTCTGCTTATTTTTCCTTGACCAAAGAAAACCCTGTGACTTGATCTGAAGTCAACAGGGCAAATAAGTGCTATCCTATGTACTTTCAAAGATAAAAGAAAATATTTGTAAAAAGCATGAATTACTAACCAGATTTGCCTTTCTAGTCAGCAGTATTTGATTGAATATATTAATAATACCATTTGATTTTCTGATGAAACTGTAACCTCAGAGAGATCTACTTAAGTTTACTTCTAAAATATTAAAAGAATGAGTACAGATTTTATTATTATGAAGTTGTACCATTTAGTTCAAAATGATGAAAGTATAAAGAATTGAAAGGGGCTCAATAAATGTCTTTTGAGTGACTGAGTCAATAAATAAATGTTGAAATAAATGCCCCTGTGTACATATGATCTGTGTAAAAGAACATTAAAATCTGAAACATGCTCCTGTATATAATTCATCAGGGCCTTAATATTCTTTGATTCTTCTTTTGTAATTAGAGGTTACATACTGTTATATATACATGGAATAAGAAGAGAATGAGACAGAAAATATCCATGAACTCATGAAGCTCATATTCTGATAGAGAGCAGACAAAAATATATGTAAATGAATAGATAGAATAATTTCAGAAAGTGATTAATGCTATGCAACAAATAAAGCAGAGATACAAGAAAAACTGATATCATTAAAATTCATTCTGTATTCAGAGAATCTGATGAAAATCTGAGAAGAGAGCAAAAGTCTTTACTTTTCCCACATGACATCATTTTGAGACAATTTTCAAATCATGTTCATAGGAAGGGGACTTATGGTTCAATCGGGAGGAAAGAAGGAATCTAAATTGGAATAACCAAGTACATTCACTAAAATGAAACAATAATAATTTCTGCATTCATTTGTTATTTAAGTTTTTCTTAAAAACTAAATGAGGTAAGGTAAATGACCCAAAAACTCAGTGGTTACATTCATAACTCTTAATTATATTCAGGGATATGAAATAAATCTGAGTTGGAATAGAGTTTAAATCTATATATTTTGAGGACATATAGTGACTGGTCAGTCTGTAAAAGCCCATTGACAATTTGCAAGATAAGTCACTTGCATAAGAACAAATTGCCAACTAAGAGGAATGTATGAGGCTCTAAGAGGCATTATCCTAAGGACAAGAAATCCTGCTTCCAAAGGCATTGATGCTCCTAATGTTTCAATTGTAACTGCATTTTCTTGCTTATTTAAATATGTATTTTATGGGGCACGTGGGTGGCTCAGTCAGTTAAGCATCAGACTCTTGATTTCAGCTCAGGTCACAATCTCAGGGTCAGGAGATGGAGCCCTCGTCAGGCTCTGCGCTGGGCATGGAGCCTGCTGAAGATTCCCTCTGCCCCTTCCCTACAGCCCCTCCTTCTTGTCTATCTCTCTCTAAAAGAAAAAAAAATACATATTTTGAATTTTGTATTCCAATAGTCACAATTTTTAAATTGGGATAGAATGTTCCTAAGTAGCTCCAAAAAGCTGACTAGAGGGTCAAGTTGATAAGAGATAGGTGACCAAAAATAAAACTGGGAAGGGAGGTGTTGCCCAGGGCAGCATGCTTACTACTAAGAAATCAGGAACTAAAGCCTTAGCTGTTTGCCCCTTCCAGACTGCTCTATATTGCAAAACGCCTTTTTTTTTTTTTTAGCCTTTTGTTTCTGAAATTCTGGATGATGTTTTTTAGTGCTCTGAATTTCTAGCCCATATTTTTAAATAAGCATCAGGAATGGGAATGTTAAGGATCATTCTGACTTTATTGCTAATAGAAGGATAGATGATATGTGTGGCTTTATTTCATGTTTTGTTTTATTGCTAAGAGTGGTATGATGATTGCGGGGGTTGTTTGTAAGATGTTAGGGTAACATGATGTTGCCTGGAACTCTTCCTGTTCCCTTTATATTGGTATTCAATACCTTACGGCTGAGGAAAAAGATGTGCTTCCCACCTTGAGCTAACGAGAAGTCAGAGACAGCCCTAACAACATACTCAGGAAAAGTTCCTTACCTTGTGAAACTTTCCTTTTCTTTAGAGAGAAATCCTGTACACAAATAAACAGCTATTATGATTTCAGGTAGAAAAAAATTAGGAAGAGTGGTGGAATGCAGTGAGACCATGGAGTAAACAGGGCTCCTTGTGCTGTAAGAAATAGTGTGGTCAGGGAACCCCTTTCTGAGGAGTTGACATTTCAGTACAGACATAAATGAAGTCAAGAGATAGGAGCCACAAAATAATTAAGCTAAGAGATTAAAGCACCTCATAAGTATATCAAATGCAATATAAAATATATATATATAGTTATAGTACATTTAGTTATTACAAGTGTAATAACTAAATGTATACTACATTTAGTTTTGTGGGCACCAGATCTTCCAATTTCTATTTGACAAATAGAGTACTCCATTACAAGAAATAGTGGAGATCCAAATTAAAAATTTTTAATGTGAATCTGATCATTATAATAATGCAAAGGCCAATAGGAAAGAATTGGCATTTTGCTAATTAGAAGTGTGATTAGCAGATGTTTTCATATTATAAGGATAAGGGAACTGATAAGACACTGGTTATGTGGGACAGTACAGTGCAGAGCCCACAGTGGATTTGCTAGAAACATGGACAAGCAAAGAACGAAACTTTGTTTGTAATTGGGATTGCTCAATGAGAGACAGTTGGTAATTAATCTAGGTGTTGGGCTTGAGTTTTTATTAGCTATCAGTCAGTAAATCTAAGTAATGACACAACATTTTGTCAGGATGGGCAAAATGCCTTCCTTCTGATCCAGGAAGTAAGACCTATCTTCTCACTGAGTAACCAAATCAATAATGAATTCAATAAATACTAGTCTGGACTGTGACAATATTACAGTGACTCAAAAAAAGAAAATCCCTTCCCTTCGTGGAGTGGCATTATAAAGAATAAATTAACACATTGTCAGACAGTTGCAAAGAGCAATGAGTTCTAGCTAACAAATAGCAAGTAAATATATACTGTAACTCACATCCAACCTAGAACAGTAAAATCTTACTGATCCTAAACAGAACATGTATTCACAATTTAATAATCCTTTTCATTGTTTTACTAAAAAAGGGCCATGATAGTTTTTATTTTACAAAACAACAATAGCAAGGCCCAACTTTTCTATCAATATCCAGATTCATTTAGCATATATGAAACTTTTGCTTTATCTCTCACAGAATGGAAGAGTAACTTTGGTCCCAATTATTACTTCTTTTTTGAAATATTCAGAGGATTATAAATTTAGGGGCACATAGTAAGCACTCAGTAAATATTAGTTCTTATTATTTTAAAGAAAGATTCACCTCATTTTAAGATAACTGAATTTAAGCACTCATTTTGGGGGAACAAATTGTCCTGCAGATAAAATGAATGAGATTTTCTCAAAGGCAAGAAAAATGTTCTTTTCTGAACTACATTTTTCCTTCCACCTGCTATTCTAAAGTGCAATATCTGGCTCAGGGTGGCCTATACTAAATGCCCAATACTAATCAATGACTTAATGCCCCTTTTATAGAATGGCCTTAATGTGTCATTGTTTAAAAATAAGAAAAGTTTCATGAATTATATTAATGTAACATAATGCTTTTTACCCTTTTAGCAATTTTATTTATATATCTAATGCATACTTTCAGTGCCCATTATCTAACTGTTGACTGTCAAGGATTTACATCTACTTCAGTTATTTCTATAATTACTAAGTTTAACTATGGTTCCTCGCTAAAAAGGGGGCTTTGTTTTGTTTTGTTCTAGTTATCTGATTTTCAAAGAATTCAACAAACATGTTTGTTTTTTTTCTTGTTGTCATGATGAATTGAACTGCATGCTTATGAATGCTTCATTTTTTTTTGTCACTGGCTGATCAGTTATATTGTTAAAAGGAACTATCAACAAAGAAATTGTGGTTTCACTATATTTTAATACCATTTTGTATAACCAGATAATAACTTGATAAATTTTAATGTTTCAGAAGTATTTTACATTCCTCTATTTCAATTTACTTTCATTTGCTTCTATTTCCAATTTGTGTGTGGTTTTGTGTGCATATGCATAATGACACAAACTGTTATCATTAATCATGAATGAGATAGTTTCCTTGCAACCTCAAAAGAATATAAATAAAAGTGTAAAATGGAATTTAGAAACATGAATACATTTGCCAAGTGAAAAAATAAAACATGGTTTTATTTGTGCTTATGCAAATATTAGTACTAAGTATTTTGACATGGAATTTTAGACATCCCACCTGCTCAAAAACAACTTTCTCAATCTTGAGATTGCACTACTGGGAATTGCTTTGAATATCTGAAATCTTTTCTGTCATTATTAGTCTTTTGTATAAAGTGAGTCAGTCCTCCAGAGAAGGTGAAATTTTGGGACTTTTCATCTAAGTTAAAGACTTAGCAACTTATAATAATGAAATAGGAAATGGTCTTATGAAAATGAAATGAGGTGTAGGATAATCATCTAGGTTTAGAGTCTTCTGAGAGATTAAAAATGTGTCTGATTGTCTGTTTTGCATAAAGCTGTCCCTGCATGTTTCATTAATATTGTTTTATCAAAGCCATGACCTCTTTACGCCTTCCCATAGCTGCAGAGATCCACATTTATTTCCAGTGGTCCCACATAGATTACCCTAGTAATACCACTTCAAAGACTAGGACATAGTCTTCCAAAGGTGCAAGTGTGAAATTTTTAAGAAGTAAGGATACGGAGACTCTGAAGTTAGATGTATTGAAGGAGAACTTACTTGAATCCAAAGTTTCTAGTCATTTCATGTTGTGAGTTTAAGAATTTTTAAGAACTATATATGCTATTCTTTATTTATGTGCCCCTATTTCTTTAAAAGAAAACATGCTGATGTGAACACTAAAACATGTTAGCTTGTGTATTAGAGACATCAAAAGATTTGATGAAATTAAATGGCTCAAATACTAATTTTCTCAAATATTCGTAGTGTGTTTGAAAACTCATGAATATTTCCATTTTGGATTGCTCATCTGAGAATTGTATTAGGCTCAGAAAAGTACTTAGTCTGCTTCACTCACACTCTGGATGTCTATAAAATTCTTTTAGAGAATAGACCCAAGTTTTTAAATTAACACTTTTAATAATATGCCAGTGTCAATAATAATAGCAATGCTGAGATTTTAAATAAAATATTTCAAAGAAAATTTTGTAGTTTTTATAAATTTCCCTGTTTTTTAACAAATGTATATTTTGAAATCACTCTTGTTTATAAAGTGATTCTAATTGACTCAACATTGTTAAAAAATCTTATTCTTCCTTTTAACATAAAATTCCTTATAAGTTAATATAAAGTTATTTTATAATGTGGCTTATATTTATATTTGACAATTCTAATTAGATGAACACAAAAAATAGTAGTCAAGAGATTGCTATATACAGAGGTATTTAAAATAATTTCAACTTCAAAAAACCATTGCTTGGAAACCAGATCATTGTAATAAATGATCAAGTACTGTTAAGTTAACGAGCAAAGCCACAACCCTAGATAGAACAGGATTTCTCTGTGGTAGTGAGAGGAGCACTCCAATATGACATATAATACAAGTAATGTAATAGACACATATTAGACTAACAATAAGTTCAACCAGGTTTTGTTGGAAAATAAGTAAATTATATTGGCTGTCTTACACAGTGGCTCTATAATGGAGGTGAGGAAAGGAAATACTTTCTTTGATTGGAAACAGAAATAAGATTATAAGATTCCTGAGGTCAAGTATAAAACTGGACATTTTGGTCAAGATTAGAAAATAAAACTTGAAGTATGAAAATAAAATTTATTGTTTTGGAGTAGTAACAAGTCAAGGAATATAACCAACTGTCAATTTTGTCTGTAAAAGCTACACTAGGCTAACTCTGCCCTAACACTATAATTAAGAATGTATTTCTCAACATTAAAAACCTATAATTTTCATTTTCTGGTAAAATCTATTACAAAGGGGAAATTAGGTCGTAAAAGCAAAAAGAAACACTGATTAATCTGTATATTTAAGTAGGTCTGTGGATTCTCAGTGCCTTATAGATTGCAGCAAATGAGGTATTACCATACAAAGTAGTGTAAATCTTAAGAAAATGCATATTTTCTCTCCTATAAAAGGCAAGTTAACATTACCTTGAACATAAAGCAGATAGTTAGTCATTATTAGTTGATAGTATGAGGATATTATGGCCATATATGAAGCAATAAAGACAAAGAGTGAGAAGAAACCCTTGCTGTAACTCTTCTATTATATATTTTCTATATCAACACAATGCAGTTGTTTTGAAAACAAAACAAAACAAGGCTCCCTTGTAGAAAAATTCATTTTAGCGTAGCAAAAATGCTACTGTTTTGGAAGATAGTTTTTCCCCGACCAGTATAATTTCTATGTATTCAAACATATGTTGGAAAAAGGTAAAAGCATATTTGGGAAAAAGATTAAAAAGTACATCATGTATATAGTTTTTCCATGTAGATTAAGGGAGGAAGGAAATGTATCTGGAAAGAGGTAGAAGGTCGAGTTCCATGTATCTGTAAAGTTTCATCTCTTTTTAAAAGAACTGAGCAAAATATGATAAAACATTAAGTTCATTTTATCAGTAATTATGTGGGTAATTTTTTATATATTCTGTGTAGTTTTGGCAATATAACATTTTTCATAACTTTAAAACTGTTTTCAAATTTAAATGCTTCTGTGGTTCAGATGTTTGGTTTTGTTGTCACACAGTCTAATTAATGACTTTCATGAACTTGCAGCAAATGTTCAGCCAGCTCAATTATTAATAGAATGGAAAAGCTAATAGTGGATTATGATATAGTGTTAATAGTGCATCTCATGTACAGAATTAGATATTCCACAGTGTTCAAATACTGCTGAGGAAGCTGCAGCCCTCAATTTCTTCATTGTGTCCAAATACAAATAACTAATAGGTATGAAAATAGAAATAGAAACCAAGTAACCAGATTTAAGTATTCAATCCGTAACCATCCTGGAGCCTTTCACGTTTAAGACATTCAACTCCATTGGATGCCTTTTCTCTCCTAAATTACTGATGAACAAATCTTGTCAAGTAATGTCCTTCAGTTTTTATGATAAAATTCTAGTAATATGTGTGAGCTACATAGAGCTTCAAAAACTATCATTTTTAAATAACTATATAATGAATGCAACAAAAACTTCTACTTGAAATAGAAGAAAAACTATAAAAAAAAGCTCTTCATGTTTCCACCAAGTCTAAGAGGTTCATGTGGGGTCATGGGTATACTGCTGTAATTCTGATGCACTAACAAACTGTATTCTAAATAACGTAGAATTTTTCTTTTACTGTAATTTTCATGAGATTCCTTGTTCATTATTCAACTTTCCTGAGTTATTTGTCTTATCACACTTACTACGTTCCGATATATTATTATTTCATTATCATTTACTATTGTTTCCCACAGCCAAAATGTTAGCTTTGTGAAAGCAGGGAATTTTTCTTTTATTCTTTTTCCTGTTGTTATTATTATTAATATTTTTAATTGGGCATTCCTAGCGTCTAAATAAGGAATACTGTATATCTCAGTCTAGTTAAGTTCCTGACACATAGTATGCATTCAATAATTTTTTTTTAGTAAATTAATGATGGCACATGATAAAAATCCCACTGTTTAGGGGCACCTGAGTGGCTCAGTTGTTAAGCGTCTGCCTTTGGCCCCGGTCATGATCCCAGGGTCCTGGGATCAAGCCCCGCATCAGGCTCCCTGCTTAGCAGGAAGCCTGCTTCTCCCTCTTCCACTCCCCCTGCTTGTGTTCCTCTCTCGCTGTCTCTCTCTCTGTCAAATAAATAAATAAAATATTTAAAAAAATTCCACTGTTTATCAGTTATGTGGATATTGAGAAGTAAAAAACAAGAAGTAATAATTCAAATATTAACTTTTTCAAAACCAAGATCTGGGTGACACTGTAGAAAATGAACTAAAGCTAATTTAAAAATAGTAATGTCTCTTTATATGAAGACATTGTACTACTTCTACATTTGCATATGGTTTACATAAAACTCTTTCTTGTAAAGCAATGGGAAAGAGAAATAATAGTTAAATCATCCTTATATATCCCATGAGAAGGGGGAATGAAAGAATAAAGCTCATCAGTGACTCTGGATTTGGACCACAGTAGCAATGTATGCCTTATGAAGTTGTTGCTGAAAACTCCAGAAACCCAAGCAACATTGTTTGTGCTGATGAATGATTAAGATCATTGGCACAAGCCATAGTTACCTCTCTTTAAGTTTACTTCCAGGCTTAGCCATTGTTCTTCAATTATGGGTATTAAAGAGGGCATGCATTGCATGGAGACTGGGTGTTATACGCAAACAATGAATCATGGAACACTACATCAAAAACTAATGATGTAATGTATGGTGATTAACATAACATAATAAAATAAAATTTAAAAAAAAAAATTGCCATCCAAGATGGTCCAGGAAAGCTCCAGCCTTGGCCACAGGCTCAGTTCTCCATTTTTAAGCTCTAGCAGCAAGCCTTGGTCATTAAAGGAAAGGGAAGGTGTAAGCATGGCTTTCTGAAGTGGTTGGGAAAGCTAGAGACAATTACAGATTGTTGAAATGGCATTTAAAATGGTATAGAAGCATGGAATAAGAGATTTTGGTCTATTTTATTCATTGTGTTATCCCCAGTGCCTAGAACTAGGGCACATGGTTGTGGTACAGTACTAAGTTATTACGCACGGATTGATTCATTGTGCAATAATTTAGCTGGACATTAATTCTAGGGTTGTTGTTTTTTTTTTCCGTTCCTTACAGTTTAAAAATATTGCTTCATTGTCTTTTATATGCACTGGTGCTATTGAGAAGCATGATGCTAATGTGATTTTCCATCTTTTATCATTGAATATCCCCTGCTTGCTAGAGGCTTCCAATGTTTTTCTTTGGTATTTTTAAGTTTTACTGTAACAAGTTAAAGTATGTTTGCATGCTGTCTTTTTCACACCCTTATGTATACCTTCAGTTTCAAAGTCTTTTCAATATGAAGTCATTTTAAATTTAAAAGGAAAAAACTTTTATTTTGAAATAATTATAGATTCATGAAAGGTTACACAGAAACATATAGGGAAGTTCCGTGAACCACTCCTCCAGCCCACTGCCAAGCCATAGTCTCACACAAATAGAATATATTGTCAAAACCAAGAAATTGACATTGGTACAGTCCATGGAGTTTAATGAGAATTCACCAGTTATGCAGCCACTCATTTGCCTCTCAGTGAAAACTTTTTTACTCTTATTCTGGAAATCCTTTGTCATATATAATTATTTTCTTATAGGAAGAATAGGGAAGAAAGAAAATACTCAGGTTACCAATCTGCCTGCAACTGTTGTTATCCATTCCCAACCTGTTATACCTGGTGTGATTAATTTTTGGCTTCTCAGCAGAAAAAGCCTGAATAGTGTTCAATCCATAACAATGATGAGGGACAGGAGATAAAACAAATTATGTGCTAAGCTATCTCTTCTTTGTGACATGACCCTTTTTCCATTAGGGTCTGTAGTTTCCACTCAGGTCCATTAATCACTTACTTTCATGGTGTTTCCAGGGTTGGGTTTGGAGAGAGGCAAAAATCCTATTAAATTTCCTTTCGGTAGAGAACAGCATTATTGACTACTAAATGCTACCTTTGCTTAATCTGGCCTAAAATTTATACCATGTTCTAATATTTTGTTGATGCTATCTGACTAATTAAAATGATTGACATTCCTTTTATGAATTACTTGGGTGACCTTGATGTAACATTTCTTTTCCCTGCCAAATCTCTATCCCCCCATTCAGTCTTACGATCTTACTCTAAAATATTTGCTTTTATTCTTTCTTTCTCAGCCTCCATATATTTTCTTTAAAGGAGCCACTATACCATATGTGATTGCTATTACTTTACATTATTTATCAAGTACCAAAGAACATGTCAATGAATAATGTTCCTGGAGTTTTGGTTTTATCTCCTTAGACCTACTCATTTGATAAATCTGCACTCGCATGCCTCATCTGCCTCTCAACCATAACCTGTCTAAATCCTGACCTATTCTGTCTGAAGCCTGGTCTTCCTCTAGTCTCCCCATTACCCTGAATAGTCTCATCATGCATCCCATTGCTCAAACCAGAGAGAAACTGGGAGTAATTCTTGACTCTTACCTATATTTCATTTCCCCTATCCAGGTCATCCAATTTCCACCAATTTTATCTCTTGAATATCCATCAAATCCTTTTACCTTTATACAACTCTTCCATGATCACCAAGTCCAATTTCTTGCCAGAGAAATTACCAGAGCCTCTTACTGAATAAACTCTTACCTCCTCGAAATTGTTTTCCATAATTAACCATACATTTTTAATTGCTAATATTTTTCTTTTTGATTATCCAAAGTCTTCCAAATATATTAAGAATTCTGTCATATATTTTGGAAATATTCTTCCATGTAATTATCTTCTCATTTAAATGTTGTTTTTATGGTGCATATTTTTAAAAAATTTTTATACAACTGAATTTTTCCATCTTACGGTTTCTGAATTTGAAGTCTCCTTGGAAAAGCCTAGCACAACTCAAGGAGCTAAACAAAATCTAAAATGTTTACCTCTAATACTTTTGTGGTTTCATTTTTTGCTTTAAAATTAGGATCCAAATTCCACATATGAGTGAAATCATATATGTATTCATCTTTCTCTGACTGACTTACTTCACTTAGCAGAATACTTGCTAGTCCCATCCACGTCACTGCAAATTAAGGAACAAAACAGATGAATATAGGGGAAAAACAATAAAAGAGAGAGGCAAACCATAAAAGAGACTCTTAACTATAGAGAACAAAGTGAGTGTTGCTGGAGGGAGGTGGGTGGGGGGGATGGGCTAAATGGGTGATGAGTATTAAGGAGGGCACTTGTGATGAGCACTGGGTGTTGGATGTAAGTGATGAATCACTAAATTCTACACTTGAAACTAAAGTTACACTGTATGTTAACTAACTGGAATTCAAATAAAAACTTGAAGCAAACAAAAAAGAAAAATAAATAAAATTAAGCTCTGGCTGTAATTTAGGTAGGTAAATTTTCCAATTAAAGAAAATGGATAAAGATGATTACAGTCTCCAAACTAGGCCAGATCCCGATGTTAATCATGTTATGCATCCCCAACTTATAATTACACATTTTTCAGTGATAATTAAATTAATGTCTCTCTCACTGTATCCTTTCCACATACATACCACTTGCCTCTCAGTAACACTCGTAGGAGAACCAGCAGATGTAATTATTATTGTATTAGCTAACACATATGTAATGTTTACTTTGTGTTAAACATTGTTTTGAGTGCTTTACATCTATTAACACTTAACACTTATAATCCCCCCAACATCTCAATAAGCCAGTTACTAGTTTCGATTTTAAGCTCTATGAAGAACAAGGCTTCTGTCTCATTTATTTGAGTAATAGGCTCTCGATAGATGGCTTTGAATGAGAATTAATCAATCAATGATATTTGAGCAAATATTTTCCATTAAAATAAAATATAATTGATATTTGTGATTGAAAATGCAGTTTCGGGTTGCCTGCGTGACTTCAGTTGGTTAACCATCTGCCTTCAGCTCAGGTCATGATCCCGGGGTCCTGGGATCCAGTCCTGCATGGGGCTCCTTGCTCAGCGGGGAGCCGGCTTCTCCCTCTCCCTCTGCTGCTCCCCCTGCTTGTGCTCTCTCTTTTTATCTCTCTGACAAATAAATAAATAAAATCTTTAAAAAAAGAAAGAAAATGCAGTTTCAAAATGTCAGAGGGCCTCAGTATACACCTTTGCATAACATATTGCTTGACTGTTTTCAAAAGTAGTATTTTAAGAACATTTTGATGATTAAGACATCTTTCCGGAAATTGACAGGAATGCAGGGCATAGATGTGAGGATGATATCAAGTGTAAATAATATTTAAGCATAGGCATTCTTCAGTAGACATTGATATTAGATTTTATGCTTGATAAATACAAATAAAATATATTAATAAGGAGTAATAAGTGAAATATGGATTCCACCTATGGATAAATAGAGATATGAGTTTTCTGGAAAATCATTTAAATATACTTATTATGTAATAAGACATTGATTGCTTTAATTATCAATTTATTTTGTGTCATTTTGGGGGGCACTTTAGCATTTCTTTAAACAAAAGATTGCTGATAAATTGTCAATATTTAAAAAGGACAGCTATAGAATAATTTCAGTAATTGTCTTTTTTCTAAAAGTGGAATCAGGGATGCCTGGGTAGCTCATCGGTTAAGCGTCTGCCTTCAGCTCAGGTCATGATCCCAGGGTCCTGGGATCAAGCCCCGCATGGGGTCCCTGCTCAACAGGGAGCCTGCTTCTCCCTCTGCCTGCAGCTCCCCCTGGATGTGCTCTCTCTCTCTCTTTCTCTCACTCTCTCCAACAAATAAATGAAATCTTAAAAATATATATATATATCTTTAAAATTGGGATCAGTATTTGTGTTATAGAAAATACATATCTAGCTAACTGTCTATAGTTGGTGGCATTTTTTTAAGAATGAGGTACATCTTGGCTTCTAAAAATGTTCCTTTTAAGTGTGATATGTAAAAAGAAGTATAAAGATGTGATTATATGGCAATATGACACATCTTTAGTTTAACTTCTAAGAACTTACATATTTTGATACTTTACCTTTAATAAGAAAACTTTGTCACTGGAACTGTGTGATACATTCAAAGTTCTAATACAACATTGTAGTATATTAGATTATTGTTCGTTGAAAGTTTATTTCTCCCCAGTCCTCGTCTTTAGAAAGAGTATATCCTATACTCACAGATGTGGAACTTGGTTATGTGATTTACCTTTGTCATGGTGGAACATATGTAAAAATGATAGAGGCTAGTTCTAAGCACAGTCATTAAATGACCTTGCAAAATTCTACTCACCCTCCAAGACCATCTGACTTCATCGATGAGAAAACCTGCCTTAGGTAGTTTGGTGATCCAAGAAGGGTAAGAGACATGTGGGGCTGACCTGAATTCAACCCATGACTGGAAGCAAGCCCAGTTAGGCCAAGCTTAAATAATCTAAAACCCAACCAACCTATAGATGTACAAACAAGGAATAAATGCTTATTGTTTTATGCCATTAAGAATTTCTGGTTATTTGTTAAAAACATCATTGTTGTGCAATAACTAGATGAAACAAACATACTTTTACTTTTTTTACCTTGATACTGATATACTGATATATCTTAAATTGCAATTCTGCAAATTGAATCTTTGATAGAAAGCAGTGCTAACAAAGCCATACTCTAATTTATTAAAAATATCCACAAACCTGTACCTCTGAAACAAATAATACATTATATGAAAAAAAAAAGATAGTAGAAAGGGAAAAATGAAGGGGGGAAATCGGAGGGGGAGACAAACCATGAGAGACTATGGACTCTGAGAAACAAACTGAGGGTTCTAGAGGGGAGGGGGTTGGGGGGATGGGTTAGCCTAGTGATGGGTATTAAGGAGGGCACGTATTGTGATGAGCATTGGGTGTTATATGCAAACAATGAATCATGGAACACTGCATCAAAAACTAATGATGTGATGTATGGTGATTAACATAACATAATAAAATAAAACTTAAAAAAAGTCCAGAAAATTTTATGTTACAGTTTTATATTGAGTAAACGCAACAGTCTATTTTTTTCCTTAAGATATATAGAAAAAGAAACAAATTGTTGGCATCTCTAGTAATTAAGATTATGTTTAGCTGTGTACAACTAAAAAGACCAAAATAAATAGGAGCCTAAATGAGATATAGGCTTATTTCCCTCTCACAAAGAATCAGTTCGGACATGGGCAGTCCAGTGTTGATGCCTGCTCCACAGTATCATTAGAGACCAAGGTTATAGCTTTCTTTTTCACTATCAGAGGACATGACCTTCATGCTTGAGGCTACCCAATGATCTAAGGTAGCTGCTATAATTTGAGACATCACAGCTGAATCACATACCATAGTCAAGTAAAGACAAAGATAAAAAAAATAAAGTAAAATCCTTTAAAAACAACAAATGAATAAAAGCCCTTCCTAGTTGATTAAGCTGTCTTCACTAGCCTTCCCAGAAGCACGAACCCTCATTCCTACCTCGATCTCATTGGCCAGGATTAGGTCACATGACCATATCTTGTTTAAAGGGAAGCCCAGAAACGTAGCAGCCCTAAAAGCTGGCTTCTCTTGCTAAAGAGCCAGGGGACTGGAAATGTTAGAAAGTAGCAGTTGCAGTGACACAGCTCTATTTTTTTCACTAAGAAAAGTGTTGTATCTCATTGGCCATAAAATCACTAGAAAATAAGACTTCATATGTAAGAAAATTTCAAATCTAAATTTTCTAAGACTCAAAAAAACTGCACAGTTTGAAATTATATTTAAACTGTTTTAATATATTTTATGTAACACTTTGATATTGTCCACTCACCCTTCCAGTCTCAATTTAACACTAATACAATATAAAAAGAAATTACTCTGCTTGGTTCCTCATTGCTATTGTTTTTTTTGTGCCAACCTAGTTAGGTGAGTTTGAATGAATAAATGTATCAGTCAATGAAGTTGTGTAATGTTTCCCGGTGAAAAGAGAATATTATTGACATTTTTTAAATCCAAAATACAGTAAGATATACTAATCTCTATTTATACATCTGTGTAAGCATTGCTTGTTTTTCTGTTTTTTCTTCTAAGCCTTTAATTTGAGAACATTTTGATGATTAAGACTTTTTATCATTGTCAATAACTGAATTAAGGCTATAACACACCAATACATTTAAATTTTTAAATCAATATTTTCTATTATGTAAAGTTTATGACAACATATTAACCTGAGGCTTCTCCTGGAGTGTCAAATTGATTGCCCACGAGGGTATCTATTTAAGTTGTATCAAGCTAAAATAGTCTAAGAAAACTTAGAATATATACATAGGGACATTATAGATTTCAACTAAGTTAAATTGAATAATTTGTCAAAGTACATACTGTGTGCTCAATAATGTTAGCTATTATTTTAAACAATATTACAAAAGAGTAATCACTCAGCTTATTTAAGCAGGAAAATAAGATTAAATTCCTTTGGTGGCAGTAGGTAGGATGGGTAGGAATCGGAATTTACTAGAAGCAAGGAATTCAGCTAAAAGAAGTTGATGAGATATGGAAAGTCAGGTAATATTTATAGGATCAAAATATAAAACTATTAGTAATAAATCCAGGACATAGCAGAAGTAAAATATCTTATAGATGTAAAGCAGCAACACCAGGTTATCCACAAAAATAATTGAAGGAAGTGATTATGATCCCCTTCTATCAAAGAAATACCAAAATGAAATGCCAGAATCAAAACCCTAAATATTGATCTATTTGTACATTCTAGAAACAGTAACTTATGAAGAAAGATGCTGACTAAGCTGCTTAATTCTACTTTATTAAGGTTGAAATCTATAATGAATTAATCTTTAGGCTGAGGTGTCCTTTCACCTGCTGATCCAAGCATGGCAAGAAAATAATTACACTGTGTTATTTCCAACTTGATAGGAAACCAGTTTTTCTTCCATAGTAATTTATCATTACCTGCTAAAGAATGATTATTTTTCCTGTTATACATGGTCTTTTGGGTGGTTCTCAATGTTGATGTTTTGTTTTAACACATGAAAGTAATAAATTCATGGTGGAGGGAATATGCCAGAAATACACGCAAATTCTTTCCCAAGGCAGTATGAAATACCCTGTCACTTAATGATTTATATAACAATTTTGATCACAGAACTCAGCCCAACCAGAGCATATATTCACTGGAGTCCTGAAATAAAATTTAGAGGCAGAATCTGCACTGTCTTAAACTGTTAGGACTCACAAAATCAAAAGCTTTTTGTATAACTAACCCTTCTCCTAAAGATAGATTTGTTATCTTAAATCTGTCACGGCATTGCTACGTAATTCAGTTCAACGTAATTAGGCCCTCCCTAGTGTAAAAGTCCTTTATCCCTTTTCTAAGGGAATGTGAATAAAGTGGACATTGGTCAGAAAAACTTGTGAAAGCAACACATTTAATATAATGTATAATATAATAATATAATAATAGGAAGTGGAGATTAGTGATTAAGATTAGGAAAGTAGCCTTGAAATTGGACAATATTGGGTTTCTGTATCCTCTCTTGCTACTTACTTACTTAGCTATGTGTCCTGGGAAAGTGTATCAGTTCTTTAAGTTTCCTTGACTAAGGAAATAAGGATAAGAATACTAATCTCATTGGATTTTTATAAAAATCAAATTAAAAACATGTAGAATATTCAGTGCAATACCTGGAAACAGTGAGTCCTCAAAAAGTCCTCAAAATTTGGTAGCTATTGTTTTTTTTTACTTTTCTTAGTAGACAAAAATACTTTGAGTATTCTCAACCATTATCCCAAACTGTAATTCCATAAACTGTGGAAGATTAATCAAATGCACTTTGGAAGTATCAGCTTTCTTGGTGTCTGGTGGTTGAATTAAGGGATATACTACACAGAATACCATGTAGGCACCCCACCAGCTGGGGTGACAATGAATGGGAGGGAGCCTATTTTAGAATGATTTGTGCTAAAAATACAGACGAGAATCTTTAAATAACCTTATCTTTGCAATTAGTTTCTTAATTTCTACATAAAGAACACTGTAGTTGTCAGATTTCTTCCTAGAAATTTAATTATAGTATTGAAATAGGAATGACTGTAACTACATTTTTATATTTAAAAATGAATATTATTTCATGTTCCTTAAATGAAGTCTATACTCCATTTTTAATAAAGTCACTGCTTGTGTCTTGAAAATTCATGTTTCTCATAATGGGACATTTTCCCTCGGGTAAAGATATGTTAGCCTGACTGTGACCAAACTGACAACTTTTTTGAGTCAGAACCACCTATATTCAGTTCTGCTACACAATAACACATGTGCTTGTTTAAATTCACATAAGAACTTTATCAAACATTCAAATTTTGTTCCATTTTTAACTTAAAAATTTTATTATAATTATACTATAAAGAGAAGAAGTCTCATTATCAAAAAATGTCCAATAATCAGGGAAAGCTTTGGGTGCAACTATTTTGATGAAACTGTAGTTATTGGAATTATACATAAGTTCTATTATTTAAACCAAAATAACTTATTTTTTATAAACTGAAGAAAGATCATTTATCACATCAAGATTTATCTAATCTTGACCCTCATATGCTCTATCCATTATACATCAAATCTTTTTTTTTTTTTTAAGATTTTACTTATTTATTTGACAGAGAGAGAGACAGCGAGAGAAGGAACACAAGCAGGGGGAGTGGGAGAGGGAGAAGCAGGCTTCCCGCCGAGCAGGGAGCCCGATGTGGGGTTCGATCCCAGGACCCTGGGATCATGACCTGAGCCGAAGGCAGACGCTTAACAATTGAGGCACCCAGGCACCCCTTGTACATCAAATCTTTTAAACTCTACCAAATCACAAGTCTAAACTGTGTTATCAATATTTACACAATCATGATTACAATTCATCATTAAAGTTATTACTAAGTAACTCCAGAAAACATAAAATACTTTCTTCCTTTCTTTTCTTTTCCTTCCCTTTCCTTCCTCTCCCTTCCCTCTCCCCTTCCCCCCTCCCCTCCCCTTCCCCTCCCCCCTCCTCTCCCCTCCTCTGCCCTTCCTTTTCTTTCTTATTGAAGTCTAGTTGACATACAATGTTACATTAGTTTCAGGTGTTCAACATAGTGTTTGGAAAACTCTATACATTATGCTATACTCACCACAATTGTGGCTCCCATCCGTCACCATTCAATGCTATTATGGCACCATTGACTATATTCCCTATCCTGTGCCTTTCCTTCCTGTGACATTCATTCCCTAACTGGACACCTCTGCCTCCCACTCCCTTGTACCTATTTTGCCCAGCCTCCTCCCTTCTGGCAACCACCAGCTTGTTCTCTGTATACGGGTCTATTTCTGTTTGGGGTTCAGAGAAAAAACATTAGTCATGTAACCTAAGATAAATGTGTTCTGCCAAGTTAAAAAAACAAAAATATTTCCTTGAGCATTCCCTAAGCTAAATGTTAGCAATTACCTTTCAGATGCCTTGTATGTTACAAAGGCTCCAAAATGTTCCTGCGAGGGGTGGGAAAAGAAAGCAAGCAAGATTCATTTGAATATTTAATCTGTTCTGTATGTCTTCTGAGATACCATATTTATTCTTTTTCTCTCCTCTTTTATTACTTTACTTTTTGAGCTTTTATTTTTAGAAACAGTAATTCTACACATGGTACTAGAATAGGTGAAAATAGGGTAACATGGATTTAAAGTTAATTAAAATTGAAAGGTAATTATTTAACTACCTCTTTGAATTACTTGGGATTAAATGAATAACTACAATGTTTAGAACAAATCATAGTTACTCAATAAATATTAGCTATTTAATAATAGTCTCATGTAATTCTTCTAATAGATTTTATTTATTTTTTCTAAAGACTTTATTTATTTGACAGAGAGAGACACAGAGAGAGAGGGAACACAAGCAGGGGGAGTGGGAGAGGGAGAAGCAGGCTTCCCGCCGAGCAGGGAGCCCGATGCTGGGCTCGATCCCAGGACCCTGGGATCATGACCTGAGAGGAAGGCCGATGCTTAACGACTGAGCCACCCAGGCGCCCCTTCTAATATATTTTAAAAGGTTACATTGGGAATGTAAAGTTAAGTCACATAAAAGATACATACTAAATAGTTAAGACTGTATAAAATGCTAGTCTTTGTTTCAACCCCTTCACTCAGTGTTTAGCTATCACAGAAAGTAAGTTTTTTTCAGGGAGCTAGAAGACCTCCTTTTATTCAAAGTTCTATTCTAATATTTGTCTTATTTTGTCTGGAACTACATTTTTAACTTTAAGTCATAAAACTCTTAATATATTTAGAAAGTTTTGGGCTCTATTTTTCTTCTTCTATTTCTTCGATTTCTAAGGTCATTGAGCAAGAATGTTTCATTTGGTTGTCACTGAAGTCTTTGTTCTATGTGCCTAATGTTTAGTTCTCATTTTTTTTAATCATCCTTGAAATATATTTACAAGGTCTTTCATTTATATAACAATGATATTTTCCAGAGACTGCCAAATCTCCAGCTCACATCCCTACAAGAGCAGTGGTTCATTAGGTAGACAAGGAAAGAAAACTTAGCAAACTGCATGGAAGATTAAAATTCACTGAAGCTGTGGACCCATTCAATGTTTTCTTTACCTGAGAGTTGTTTTGTTCTTTTCTTTGTTTTGCAATCAGGTAGCTATTATGGTAAAGAATTTAAATCAGAAAACCTGTAGGGAATAACTTTCAGGACACTCAAATCTAAATGCAGTGTCTTTCTAATAATCCTTGACATTAGTTTATCATGTAAGTTAAAAACTTTGATTGCAAAAGGACAGCTGGGAATTTGAAATATTCACAAAGTGCATTTTTAAAATTATTGTAATCCTTTTTTTAATCAATTGCTCCATTATTATTTAAAGTTACAACAGAGAATGCTGAGGTTATGGTCCATGAATGTGAAGACAGACCCACTAGCACAAAATTAAAAAGATGGCAAATGAGCTTTGAATAGATTTTATAAAATCTAAGCAAAAACAGTGGCCTTGAAAGCCTAAGCTTTAAATCAGATGGAATTTGTGGTAGTGAAGTGGGCAGGAGGTGGTTGAGGGAAAAAAGTGTTGAGTTCCCAAGCTTTTATGTCAGGAATAGAAACGCTGGAAGAAATTTCAATGCAAATACACAGAATCCCCAGGCACGAGGACTATTATAAAACAAGTGAGAGAAGAGCAATAGAATAAGTCCTAAACATTCCCTGAGAAAGGCACCTATAGCCTACGTGGGTCAGCAAGGCTATACTTGCCTCCCAGTGTGTGGCCCAAAAAAAATGGTCTGGAAGCCCTGGGTCCTGGCAGGGTGAGCCCTGGAGTAGCACAATAGCCCAGACTGAGTCCGATTTTCAGGTCCTGGGGCCTGGCTAGTCTTTTGCTTCATTGTGGCACTGAGGAAGCAGTCAAGATTTACCAAACCTCTGAGAAAGGGCAGAGATAGTGCTTAGACCCAAAGAACCTGTGCTTTGCCAAAATGCAGGCTGAATAGAAATATTGACCCAGAGGCCAAGGCAGTTTCAAAGATATAAGCAAAAGATGCTAGTAGAGGACAAGGAAGACCAAGTGAAATTGACTAAGTCTGAGAGCCAATCAATAGGAAACAGGATAATCTAAACAAGAGGCAACCTCTTCACTACTCACACCAGAAGCACTTCAGCTAGGGAATGGGTTTAATTAACTCCCCAGGTAATACTCAGTACTCCAAGTGATTGGGCTTAAAATCTGAGTTTATCAAGTTCAAATCTTAAACATATTGAATTTAACTTGAATTGTCAAGAATCAGTTTTTCAAGAAAAAAAAGAATTAGTTTTTCATCATCGGAATGAGGTAAGCAAAATTCAGTTTTAGAAATATAAATAATAGTCAATTTCTAGAACAAATTATGAAATCTGCACTTTCTCTAATTGCTAGTCAATGTAGCTTTCTACTACTCCTCAGTTATACGCTGTAACATTATTCTGAACCCCACTCTTTGGAATCAGATTTCCCAGATATCGTATACTAGTTAGCTGTCCCCGCTACCAGTTAAGATAATATCAAAGGAATTTTTAATCATGCAGAATCTCACTACCTAAAGCAGCTGTTCTTATTTTGCATAACCTTTCAGTAGGTTTATGTATTGTTTTTTTAAAGATTTTGTTTATTTATTTGACAGAGAGAGACACAGCAAGAGAGGGAACACAAGCAGGGGGAGTGGGAGAGGGAGAAGCAGGCTTCCCGCCAAGCAGGGAGCCTGATGCGGGGCTCCATCCCAGGATCCCGGGATCATGACCTGAGCCGAAGGCAGACGCTTAACGACTGAGCCACCCAGGCGCCCCTAGGTTTATGTATTTTATACAACCACAGTCATATTGTTTACATTTTGCACTCTGCTACATGATCTTAGACATTTCCCATGTTTCTCCATCCTCTTCAAAATTATTACACTCACCATATCGGTAAACAATAATTACTTAAATCACATTCCTAAAATAAGTTATTAACCAATTATTAACTGAGATCACTATTAAGTAGCATCTGTTATTTTGTTTATGGATAAATCTGAAATTAAAATAGATATAAACACATGCATTACTTATGTTAAATTATGAGAATATATTTTCAAGTCAAAAGATTTTAGCGCCATTATGGCTGTTCTCAATTTTTACCAATAAGATTACAATGAAATACAAGGCCATCTGTACTGAAAGACAGCACTGCTATAATTCCTCAATTGTCTCCCCACTCCACCTTCCTAATGTTCCATATTTGGAATCCATTATATGATAGTTATTAAAATGAACTTGCCAGCATTTAGGCAATAGAGGAAGTTATTTAGAAGACAGTATTATCTATCCAGATACAGACTTTGCTCTGTATAGATTCCTGTCAATCTGATTGTTACCACAGTTGCATTATTGGCATTCTTTGAATTCTGATTTAAACACAGATCCCTACATACTTTCTAAAGAGCCTTTAATATCGCAGTGTGATATATACCGAGAGAAAAAACTACTATGTACTTGGCAATGACCTATCCCATTTGTAACAATGGAAGTGCAATGAAAAGCAGTAGGTGCTGCCCACATACCTCAGAAGACAACACAGTATCTTCAGTCAGTAGATCCTGATGCAATTTGTTGAAGGACTAGTTACAAATCAGTGGCTGAAAGCTTCAGCCTAGCTTTCAACAAAGCTACGTAACTTTCACTAAACGTGATTCAATTGAGAAAAATCATGCTAGCTTCTGAAGAGGAATGGCAGACAAAAACTATTAAACATCTGTATATCTAAAAGAATGTACTGTCACTTCCAAAGGCATTAACATTCTTGAGCAAAGTCTGAAAAAACAAATATTTCAAGGGTGTTGAAAAAGTGTCTCTAATTCAAAAAATTTCTTACTGAGTCTGAAAAGAATAAGACTCAAATTTGTACTAATGAAGGAAGAAAGGGTATGTAATTAAAGGATAAATATATACTATAATTAGTAGAAAATAGAAATAAGGTACATTTAATGCCACGTTATTTGTTAACCCTTTATTCCCGAAGGTGTTACTAAAATAATAGTACATCTTAAAACCCATGTCACCTTTATTTGAGGCTATAAGGCATCTGGCTTTTAACTCATCAAAATGTTATCTTAGCTAGTTTAGACTCTGTGGGATAATCATAAGAGTGTATGATTTAGGGTCTGTAATACCTGGGTTTTTAACATCAGCTGTTATTTTTACTAGCAGTGTAGCTGGTAAACATGAATGGAAGTTTCCGATTAAATGGGTGTATCAGTATCTTTTTTTTAAAAGATTTTTAATTTATTTATTTGAGAGAGAGAGCACAAGAAGGGGGGAGAGGCAGAGGGAGAGGGAGACTCCCTGCTGAGCAGGGAGCCCTGATGCCTAGCTCGATCCCAGGACCCTGAGATCACAACCTGAGCCGAAGGCAGATACTTAACGGACTGAGGCCACCCAGGCGCCCCTATCAGTATCTTTCTTATAGGTTACATCAAAATAAATGGTATAAACCATGTAAATGTCTTATATTCAGTTGGTGTACTCTCTCTTCTCCTTTAGGTTCTCACTTACACAGTATCTTTCATTGGAGTTCATTATCATGCTGAAAGAGATTTATGTCCAAAAGGAAAAGGAAAAGACAGCAGCTTCCCCCTCCTCAGCCACATTTCAGAATTCATTGCAGACTTCTACTTAAAGGAGCTAATTTTGTTCCTTTTAAAACTGAAAAAAGGGGCCTGGGTGGCTCAGTCGTTAGGCATCTGCCTTCAGCTCAGGTCATGATCCCAGGGTCCTGGGATCGAGTCCCACGTCGGGCTCCCTGCTCCGCGGGAAGCCTGCTTCTCCCTCTTCGACTCCCTCTGCTTGTGTTCCCTCTCTCACTGTGTCTCTCTCTGTCATATAAATAAATAAAATCTTAAAAAAAAAACCTAAAAAAATTAATGTGTTTTTTTTCCTTCTGAGACCTTTTCAACAATAGCTTTTTAGCTATCTTCTGTGGTAAAAACAGTAAACCACCGCCTTTAATAAAATGCTTCATTGTAGGGGATTTCTAGGTTTTGAGGCCATTCCCTAAATCATTTGAAAGGTATGTATCCCCTAGGAAAAGTAAAAGTTAAATGGAAATTGTTTTAAAAACTTGAAATGGTAAGAATTTTTTAACACATTGCTTTCATATGAACATGTGTATGGGGTACGCTCACGGTTGGGGTGCCACGTTCTCTGAGGGTTTTGTGGTATTACCTCCAAACAGTGGACTAATGTTGCATTTTCTTTTGCGTATAGGCAAACACTGCGTTTAAATTCACATTTTTACGTTTTTGCACAGCTCACTGAGATACAATATGAAATATTTAATTGTTTATTCCTCAACTGCTGAAGTATATACTTTCATTACAGCTTTAAAATTAAAGACTTGGAATCAAAGTTATTGCTTTTTTAATACACATATGAAGTTATGTACTCTAGAATTTGTGATAAGTAACAACATCATTGTATCTGCCAACTAAAATTACTTGAGGAGAGCATCTCATTATAACAACAGAATACCTACAATCCTCCCTTGGGATGTACTACAAATATTGAGTGGTTTTGAACTTATATGAACATCCAGAAAAGTACACCTTGATTAAACTTGCTTGTCCTTAGACAATAGTTAAATGTCAAATCAGTCTGTATATATTTTTGTGAGTTTAAACTACTTTTATCTATCTTCTGAAATAATAGTACTTTGCTTTTAGTTAAAAATCTAAAAGCAGTGAAAGAAATTGTCATTTACATTCTATTATTTTATAGAATACTTGGCCTCCAGAACTAATAGGAACTTTGTGGTGTCTAGTATCAACTATGCATGAGTAAAGTACTTTTCTGTGCAATTAAGTTTTATGCCCATTTTTACCCATGTATGTAAATTCAGTGATTGTATGTGGTTATTGGTAAGTTGGATTTCCTGTTGCACCCCTTGGAAGCCAGTTAAATATACACTACATGCTATAATTTAATCTGATCACATCTTTATCAAGTTAATGACCAGATAGTGCAGGTATAAAAATTATTAAGAAATTGTTTCTGGCTTATAATCTATTTGCAAAAAAAGTACTATAAGTGTATTGTACCTAAAGAAATAAAGGCTCTGGTAAAAAAAAAAAAAAGGGAAAGGAACAATAAATTCTGGGGAAGCAAGGAAAAAGTGATGAGTGTAAGAGTCATTTTGGGTGTAACCAAATTTTGCAGTTGCTACTCTCTGGCTACATGACCTTAGAAAAGTTATATTAACTGCTCTCTGCCTCAGTTTCCTTATTTGTAAAACAAGGCTAGTATTAGTTTCTACTTACTAGGGGTTGTGCTAGATTAAATATAATAAGTATAATACAGTTAACAGTGCTTGGTACATATAAGGACTAATAGATATAGTGGTTTTTGGTTTTTGTTTTTATTATTTTTGTTTTTAACTGGACTTAAAGATGCAAGTTAGGTACTAATCAATGTAGAGCTGTTAGAAGAAGCTAGTAGTATCAAAGAGGTGGTCTAGCAAGACTGAGCTGTGCCTCACCAAATGTAGCTCCAGGACCATCTGCATCTAAATTGCCTTGTAGCGTCACCTGCATGGCTCAGTAGGTTAAGCATCTGACTCTTGATTTTGGCTCAGGAGCATGGGGCTCCATGCTAGGAAGGGGGAACCTGCTTAAGATTCTCTCTTTCCCTCTACCTCTGTCCCTACACATCCCTCTCTCCCTCTCTAAAAAAATGTAAAAATAAAAAATAAATTGCCTGGGGCACCTGGGTGGCTCAGTGGGTTAAGCATTGACTCTTGGTTTCAGCTTAGGCCATGATCCCAGGGTTCTGAGATCGAGTCCTACCTGAAGCTCCATTCTCAGCAGGGGAGTCTGCAGGAGATTTTCTCTCCTTCTCTCTCTGCCCATCCCCCACTCACACTCTCCCCCACCCCCCAAAATCAATCAATCAATCTTAGGGGCACCTGGATGGCTCAGTCGGTTAAGCATCTGCCTTCCGTTCAGGTCATGATCCCAGGATCCTACATTGGGCTCCCTGCTCAGAGGGCAGTCTGCTTCTCCCTCTCCCTCTGCCCCTCCCCTCCACTCATGCTCTCTCTCTCTCTCTCTCAAATAAATAACTAAAATCTTTTTAAAAATAAATAAAAATTATAAATAAATAAATCTTTAAAAAATGAATTAAATAATAAATTGTCTTATAAAGGAAGAGGTGGTTTTTAAAAATTATATTTCTAAACTCATTGAAAAATTATATTTATAGCTAGACCTTATTAAAACAGAAACACTGGTACTTAAGACTTGTTTAACAAGATTGTCCCATCATTCTCCTGCATGCCTAAATGTGAGAACTACTGATACAGAGTATCAGAAAACACAGCATAGAAAGCTCTAGAAACCATCAACATTCAGAACTTGGGAAAAAGCAAAGCAGCCCAGCAAGAAAGGGAGGAGTAGCCACAGATATAGATGTAGGAAATAACACGAGACAGCACCATTGCCTATCTCTAACTTTTATTTTACAGTCTTTTCTTTGAAAAACAAAGAGAAATATTTCAAGCATACACAAAAATAATATCATCATAATTTGTATATCTATTACCAATCTAAAGAAACAAAAAAATCGCCAAATAGAGTGAACCCCTTTGTTTACCGCATCTTCTTTTGGTGCTCTGCTAACCCACCTGACCAGTATTTTAAACTTAGTATTTACTAGGTTTTGCATTTCTTTATACCCAATACATATCTATGCATCCCTCTTCAAAATACATACTTTGAATTTGATTTTTATAATATGCCTGTTTCAAAATTAAGTTTAGCTCAATATTACTTTTGTGAAATTTGTCCATGATGATGCATATAGCTTAGGTTCATTTTTCATACTAAATTTTGTATAACATTTTATGAGGAGTCTACAATTTTATTATTTTATCTTTTATTGAGGTTTAGATCATTTTCTGTGTTTTCTGTGCCATGACTATTTCTGTTTGCATGTGTACAAATGCAAGAGTTTATCTGTTCTCATTGTAATATTGTTTTTATTGCCAAATTGCTCTTCAGTTTTCGTAGTCATCAAGGCTATATTTTTAGAAGACCATTTCCCACAGATGTCTTGCTTTTTTGCATATCATGTATGCAGAAGCACTAACTGTCTTTTATTCCAGCCTATCTTTTCAAGGTCATTTGTAGAGCAAGCATCCTTAGAAAACAGATATTGTCTCCCTTTAGAGCACAGGAAAGTCTGTTTAACGCCCAGTATAATAAATATAACGTTTCCCTCTTCAGTAATGCTTGAGCAGGTTTTGTTACTGTCAGTCATAAAATACCAAGGTTTCTTTTTAAAGTTTTTATTTAAATTCTAGTTAGTTAACACAGTAGAATATTAGTTTCAGGTGTACGGCATAGTGATTTCACACTTCCATACAACCCCCAGTGCTCATCACTACAAGTGCCTCCTTAATCCCCATCACCTTGTTAACCTGTCCCCCCCACTCTCCTTCCCTCTGGTAACCATCAGTTTGTTCTCTAGTGTTAGGAGTCTGTTTCTTGGTTTGAAGCTAGAGAGTATTATGCTAAGCGAAATAAGTCAGTCAGAGAAAGACAAATGCCCTATGATATTTCTCGTATCCCTCATAGGTAGAATTTAAGAAACAAAACGAATGAGCAAAGGGGGAAAAAGAGAGAGAGATACTAAGCTTTTTTAAGCTCAGCGTCCCCCAGCTGTGATAGGAACCCAAGGCACAAGCAAAATCCATGTGGGCACTTGTTCATCCCCCCTGTGGGACTTAGGAGACAAGGGGAACCAGTGTGAATGTAAAGATTCTGCTGTATGCTGTGTCCTGAGTCGGTTTCTTTGACCTAGTTGTCTCTAGTCTTCTGCCAGTATCTGTAACACTGTTGCAAGCTAACTCCTTAGCTTGTTAAGTGGAGTCAAGCCTTACCCATCCTTCCACTCATCCTCCCTATTCTTGACATGTTTAAAAATTCTGTTTTATATCTTTATATCTACAGCTTGGTAGCTTCCAGGTTTTGCCCATTATGAATAACGCTGCTATAGGCATCCATTCATGGGCAGATTTTTGTGCAGACATAAGTTTTCAGCTCCCTTAAGTAAATATTAAGGGACACAATTGCTTGGTTATATGGTAAAGGTATGTTTAGTTTTGTAAAACTTTAATATTGTTATTTTATAAGTTTCTGTTTATCTGATGATGGGAAATGGTATTAAGATTTTAATTTCCATTTTCTTGGTACATGGTAAGGCTGAGACTTTAATTAGTTATTTGGGTTTCTGCATCTATGAGATACCTGTTCGTATTAGTCTGATTTTGCTCTTGAATTATTTTTCTTACTGAGTTAGAAGAGTATTAATATAATCTAGTTAGCTCTACGTGTTCTAAATATCTTCTTCAAACATCTACCTTTATTTTCGCTGTTTAGTGGGGAGCACCGATGAGAGCTTTTTATAGCAAATTTTTAAATTTCATATTTATCTCAAATTTAAGATTGGCTAATTTATCAATCTTTTCCTTTACTAATTGTGTTTTTCTATTCTGTTTAAGAAAGTACTATCTTACTTGAAGTCATGATGACATTCTTCTGTATTTTTTTCTAGGTAGTTTAACTTTTGCTTTTTAAATTTAAGTCTCATTTGACCTTCATGAGACTTTTTCTTTTCTTTTTTCTTTTTTTTAAAGATTTTATTCATTCATTTGAGAGAGAGAGCATGTGCACACAAGCGGGGCGAAGGGGCAGAGAGAAAGGGAGAAGCAGACTCCCCGCTGAGCAGGGAGCCCAATGTAGGGCTCCATCCCAGGACCCTGGGATCATGACCTGAGCTGAAGGCAGATGCTTAACTGACTGAGCCACCCAAGCTCCCCTTCCTGAGACTTTTTCTATATGAGATGTGAGCTAGACATCAAATTCATGTTTTTTCCATATACATAACCAGTTGGATGATAAATCTTTTCTGTCGTCTATGTGAACAACCCCACAAATATAGACATGGGCTTTCTGTTTTATTCCATAATTTTATTTGTCATTTTTCTATCCTGTATTAATTGCATGTATTTTAGATTTACATATCCAGAAATATAACAGATTAGGCTATAGAATTAAGACTAACTCAGCCTCAGAAAATAAGCAAATATGTAAATATATGAAAAAATATATATGCACATTTAATTATATAGTATGTATGTGTATATCACTAGGTAAAAATGTAAGGAAAAATGGAAACACAAAGTATCTTAATTGGAATATCTCTCCCAAATTGCTTTTGCATTCAGCTGCTCACCAACCCAGACATAGTTTGGTAGTAGTGATCAAACAGGAATCAAAACCCAAGGTCTGCCTAAAGCAAGGGATCATCTACATTTTAATCTGTGACACCAAAGGGTTTAGATTTTTTCTTTTTTATTTATTTATTTGAAAGAGAGACACACAGCGAGAGAGGGAACACAAGCAGGGGGAGTGGGAGAGGGAGAAGCAGGCTTCCCGCTGAGCAGGGAGCCCAATGCAGGGCACTCGATCCCAGGACCATGGGATCAATACCTGAGCCGAAGGCAGACGCTTAAGGACTGAGCTACCCAGGCGCCCTGACACCAAAGAGTTTAAAACAAAAGTACAAGTGAACCATATTGTTGATGCACTTAGGAGCATGTCAGAAACAAAGGTATATCTCTAACTGTGTCCTAGGCAGCAAAGAACCCCCAGTAATAGTATTTTTAGTTACATGATCAACACACAGTTAAAAATAAACAAAACAGAGAAAAGTGCCAAGAACAAGGACTATAGACTTCAGATATAAAAATATTATAAGGCAACTATACTTACACTACTTATATGAATAAAAGAAAACTGAAAATGTATGCAAATAGAAAATTATGAAGTGGCACAATAGATTTTTTTAAAAACTTCATTCCTTTAGAGTAGTTGTAGACTCATAGTAATATTGAGCAGAAAGTACAATGATTTCCCATATACCCCCTGCTCCAGCACATACATGGCCTCTACCAGTAACAACATCCCCCAACAGAGTGGTACATTTGTTACAATTGATGAACCTACACTGATCCATTATTATCAGCTAAAGTCCATAATTTACATTAGCGTTCATTCTTAGTGTTGTATGTTCTGTGGGTTTATAATTACATGTATCCACCATGGTATCATACCAAGTAGTTTCACTGTCCCCAAAATTCTCTGTGTTCAGCTTATATATCCCTCCCTCCCTCCCCCCAACTCCTGGCAACCACTGATCTTTTTACTATCTCCATAGTTTTACCTTTTTCAGAATGTCATGCAGTTGGAATCATACATTAAACAGCCTTTTCAGATTGGTTTCTTTCACTTAGTATATGCATTTAAGTTTGCTCGGTCTTTTCATGTCTTAATAACTCATTTCTTTTTGGCACATGTAATAGCCCATCGTCTGGTTGTGGCACTGTTTGTTTGTCTATTCATCTACTAAAGGACAGCTTGGTAGCTTCCAGGTTTTGCCCATTATGAATAACGCTGCTATAGACATCCATTCATGGGCAGATTTTTGTGCAGACATAGGTTTTCAGCTCCCTTAAGTAAATATTAAGGGACACAATTGCTTGGTTATATGGTAAAGGTATGTTTAGTTTTGTAAATAAAAACAAAACCCAAACTATCCTCCAATTTGACTATACCATTTTGCATTCCCATTATCAATGAATGAAAGTTACTTTTGCTCCACAACCCCATCAACATTTGTTGTTGCCAGTGTTCTGGATTTTGACTATTTTAATAGGTATGCAGTGGCTTCTCATTGTTTTAATTTGTATTTCTATGATGATATACAGTATTGAGCATCTTTTCTGTTATGATCCATGGTCCATTTTTTAACTGGGATATTTGTTTTCTTATTGTTGAATTTTGAGAGATTTTTATGTATTTTGGATGTGTCTTTTGCAAATATATTCTCCCAGTCTGTGCTTCTCTTTCAGTTGTCTTGATACTCTCTTTTGTAGGGTAGAAATTTTTAATTCAAAGAAGTCCAGCTTATCAACTATTTCTTTCATGGATTGTACTTTTGGTATTGTATCTAAAAAATTGTTGCCAAGCCCACAGTCATCTAGTTTTTCTCCTATGTTATCTTCTAGGAATTTTGTAGTTTTATGTTTTACATGTCAGTCTGTGATCATTTCCAGTTAAATGTCATGAGAAGTATAAAGTTTGGATTTAGATTCAATATTTTACATGTGGATGCCCAGTGTTCCATTGCAGTTTGCTGAAAAGACTGTTTTTGCTCTACTGTATTTTCTTTGCTCATTTGTCAAAGATCAGTTGACTATAAAGAAGATGTGGTATATATACAGTGAAATATTAACTCAGCCATAAAAAAGAATGAAATCTTGCCATTTGCAATGACATGGATGGAGCTAGAGAGCATTATGCTAAGTGAAATAAGTCAATCAGAGAAAGACAAATACCATTATGATTTCACTCATATGTGGAATTTAAGAGTCAAAACAAATGAGCAAAAGGGAAAAAGAGAGAGGCAAACCAGGAAACAGACTCTTAACTATGGAGAACAAACTGATGGTTACCATGGGGGAGGTGGGTGGGAGGATGGATTGAATAGGTGATGGGGATTGAGGAGTGCACTTGTCATGATGAGCACCAGGTGATGGATGGAAGTCCTGAATCACTGTATTGTACACCTGAAACTAATATTACATTTTATGTTAAAAAACTGGAATTTAAATAAAAACTTAAAAAAAGAATAAAAAAAGAAGTAGTTAAACTTATATCTCTTCAAACCTCCGGAATGAGACTGTAGTCGAAACTATTGTTTTATCCTCTGACTCTTAATAAAATGGTATATTGAACCTGTTTAATCAGCCAAACTACCCTGTGATAATTTGGTAATTATCTGCAAACATCTGCATGGAAACATCTACAGAATTTGTTGCTTATTATAGAAACTTGAACTTTAATAAAATGTAATCATATAATGTATTTTCTTATTTAATAAAATTTCAGAATGCTTTTTTGCCCATTTTGTTAGAACACAGTAACTCTGAAGAAAATACTGGGAATATTATTACATAATTCTTTTGATTTCAGGCTGGACAGCAGCGTTGGTGGGAACAGGAAATTAAAATAAATGGAAATATTCAAAAAGGAGAACTAATTACATATAACTTGACTGAGCTAATTAAACCAGAGGCTTATGAAGTCCGACTAACTCCTCTCACCAAATTTGGCGAAGGAGATTCAACAATTCGTGTCATCAAATATAGTGGTAAGTAGTCTTTTATTTAAAAGTATTTATTTGCATATTAAACTGTCTGGAATATGTACATTATAACTATCTATTAAATTTAGAAAAAAACTAAAATTTAGCATATTGATCTTCTGGATCATTAGCCAAGTGACCAAAAAACAAACAAACAAACAAAAACCCAGCAGACAAACAAACAAACCCAGAAAACTTAATCATTTTAAGTTGTAATATTTGATTTAAATGTAGAAATGTAGGGGCGCCTGGGTGGCTCAGTTGTTAAGTGTCTGCCTTCAGCTCAGGTCATGGTCCCAGGGTCCTGGGATCAAGCCCCGCATCGGGCTCCCTGCTCTGCGGGAAGCCTGCTTCTCCCTCTCCCACTCCCCCTGCTTGTGTTCCCTCTCGCTATATCTCTCTCTGTCAAATATATATATAAAATCTTTAAAAAAAAATGTAGAAATGTAAAGTAATGTTTTAGTTAACATTGAATTAATGTGATGTCAACAATGTCCCTTTATCCTCTATCCCATATTATGATATAATTATTTGCATTTTTTTCAAGTTCTTGATGTCTTTAAAATTTACATCATTAAGAAGTTAGCAAATGTTATCAAAGCTTGTTTTTTAATTGATAGACTTGATGTCTTAAAGCATCTTTAGATTTACAAAAAATCACGCAGGGTGAAGAGAGAGCTTCTGTATATTTCCTTTCCCCCAACACAGTTTCCCATATTATTAACATATTTCTTTAGCAAAATTTCATACAAAATAATAATCTAAATACAGAACTTTATACCTTTCATGACATTTAACTGAAAATGGATCACAGATCTACATGTAAAACATAAAACTACTAAACTACTAGAAGATAAAGAATATTGACATATTATTATTAAAGCAAGTAGTTTACATTAGTGTTTATTATGTTGTACTGTTATATGAATTGATAAGTTGATATTATTTATTCACCATTACAGTATCATACAGAATCATTTCACTGCCCTAAAAATCCCCTGCTCCACTTACTCATCCATCCCTGTCCCCTCCAAACCTGACAACCACGAATTTTTTATTGTCTATCATTTTGCTTTTTCTAGAATGTCATATAGTTGGAATAATGGAGCATATAGCTTTTTCAAACTAATTTAGCAATATGCCTTTAAGGTTTTTCCATATCTGGGGCTTGATAGTGCATTTCTTTTTATTCTTTAATATTCCATTGTATAGATGTTTCGCAGCTTGTTGAAGTACATCCTAGTTTGGTTTTTTTTAGTCATTTTTTCTTTTAGATTGCTAATGTTAAAAATATCTAAATGTCGGTGGGTGTGTTTGTGTGTGTGTTAGTGAAACAGGTTAATATTTTATCAATTGAAATTTATGTGAATTATTTCAGTTGAAATTTATGATATTCAGTGACTACCTCTAGAATTGTCAATATATTTTTCAGGGTTGAATGAATCATTGGCAAATATTTTGTTTATTTCATTACTTTAGTGAAATATTATTCTCTTTATCATTGATTACTGGGCTTGATTTTAAAAAATAATAGAATGTGTTTTTTTGCGGTTGGAGTTCTCCATTCAGTTTAGCATTAAGCATGTTTTTCCTACTTAAGAGGTAAACTGAATACTATCATAAAAAGTACAGTGAAATTATTAAAATCGCATTAGAGTTGTTTTTCACATGAAATCACTTATTTTCACTCTCCTTATCAATTAGATATATTCAATTTTCATTAAAAAAGATGATATACAATATAGAGTAGGATATTAATAGATCATGGATGTAAAAGCATTAGAATAACTATCTTTTTCTTGAATATGGTCCTTTACAAATAAACATTTGTAAAAGCATTAGAATTACGGCACATCTTTTCTTGAATGAGGTCCTTTAAAATATACCTTTTTTGTTAATGCTATAAATATTAGTATTTGATAGCCATAAATAAAATTTAATGACAATAACAATTGTTATTCTGTAATTACCTCCATTGGGCACACAATTAGATAGCATCTCAGTATATTTTTCTAAAATTTAATTTTATATTTTATAAAATATGAATTATTATCTCCTCTTATCTAAGTTTCATGCTCCCTGCCCTTGAGTTATAAAACTGTAGACAACTCAATATGAAGGGGCATTAGAAACAATGCACTAATATCCATTCCTTTAAAAAAAAGAAGATATTAGGACCTTGAAAGTTTCAGTGTCCTGCTGAATTAAACAAGTATGAAATGACGAACTCTGAATAGAACTAGGGCTAGTTGACCCTTTCATGACAGAAGACCCTTGTTGCTTTTCTATGCTTAAAAATTATGTAACTTTTCTTAAAGAGAACTAGAGAAAAATATCTTTATAAGCTCAGTAGTTTTACTGAAAACTCTGAGGCAACAGAGTAAAATGAAAAATAAATCTGGAAAATAGATATTATGGTAGTTTCAAAAGCTTTAATTATCTTTACATTCTTAGGCATACTTATTAAAATCTTAAACATTTTAATGAAAATTACTTTAATATAGGCTTGGGTAAAGTTTACTTAAATGGTATCTAGACAGTTATGAAAAATTACACATGAAAGTTCAACTGTAAAAAGAGAAAAATGGGCTCACTGAAATATTTAGAATTTATTTATTTTTCTTAAAGATTTTATTTATTTATTTGAGAGAGAGAATGAGATAGAGAGAGAGCATGAGAGGGGAGAGGGAAGCAGACTCCCTGCTGAGCAGGGAGCCCGACGCGGGACTCGATCCTGGGACTCCAGGATCATGACTTGAGCCGAAGGCAGTGGCTTAACCAACTGAGCCACCCAGGCGCCCTGAAATATTTAGAATTTAGAACGGAAGTTTTCACATGGTTAAATCCGCTACTTACCGTGAATTTGATGAATAGTAATAATTGTAGCAGAAGACTCAGTTAAAACTCAGTGTGGTCAGAGGTTAACTGTAGGTGTGACATATATTTTAGAATCAAATTAGAATTCAAAGATGCTTACTTCTTTGTGAGATAATACATAGACAATTTTAAACTTTCATATCAATTATGAAATGATTTGCATTCTTACTAATTAACTTTCAAATTATAATATATTGATATTTTGCAAGAAAAAGTTAGTGGTTTTTTTTTTCTCCACTTCGGTGGAACGAGTAGATATATAGTCCCCTCTCTACTTATTTCATAATTGGCAATGGGGAAACAGAATCAGAAAAACAAAGTAATAGAAATTGTCTATCTTCTGTAAGAAATAGTAAAAATATTTGATTGAGAAACTCACTTTGTTAAAGTCGATCTCAATGTACTAATGTAACAATTACTATGAACATGCTTTGTGCACGGGTATGCATTTTTTACTATCATACTTCATTTGTAAAGTCCAAGTTTAAAAAAAATGGTTAATGGAAAACGCTAGAAATTAACAACAGAGCAGACAAACTTCTGCAAGTTAGATTAACTGCCTATTTTAATCTTGGGAGACCACAACAATGCTTTACCTCATCCAGAATGAAATTTTCTCTCAAAGTGATAAATAACGAATCAATATACACAGGTACCATTTTGTCTGTTAGATTAGATACATTTTTGTTGTTGTTTCAGTAAAATGTAAAGTATTCATTCCTCTTCATGTAGAAATCAATTGTCACTTGTATTGTAAACACAGTTTTTTGAGATAAATATGTCTTCTAGTGCACAAAAACACAATTGTATTGCTTGTTATTTGAAAACCGTCTGTGTGTGTGTGTGTGTGTGTGTGTGTGTGTGTGTGTGTGTGTGTGTGTTCATGTAATCAAACAAAGCAGCACTGGTGTAGCTATTTGTTTTGAGGTGCATGTAAAAACATGATATAAGATTTGCTTTATTTTCATATACACCATGTTCTTTTCACCAGAAGTAGATAACAGCAAAAAAACTAAAGTGTAATCTCTGTTGGATAATTGCTTTCATTGTTAAAACATCTAGATTATAGGTTGGCCTACTGTCAGCCTGAGTTTGATTTCTGGGGGTTTTTGCACTGGTTAAGATATAAAAAATCAGCAACTCTGTTCCTTGGAAAATGAACAAATCCCACATGCTATTTAGCATTGATCTTTTGGGTACTTTGAGACTGTTATTGCTGAGCTCCAAAGTAGATTCTATTCAGTCCTCTAGAACAAAATGGATTGCAGACATAATTCTCCATGGTCACAGTGGGGAAGATCATTAAGTTTTGATAAGGAACTATGAGACACTGATTAGACTTTTATTTATAAAAGACATTCAAGCCATGCTAACATTATTTTTTGCTTTTCTTGCAGCTCCCGTTAATCCTCATTTGAGTGAGTATATGTTTATTTTAATAATGGTGCAGCATTTCAGTTAAGAAAAGTAGAAAACTCATAGGCATATAAAGATTATTTAGCAACTGTTCATATTTGGTTTAAAACGGAATGGCATAGAAACAGTAAAACTACCATTAAATATGAATTGTGAATTTTAAATTTTGATGGATATGATTATAAAGACAAACTATTTAATATTCATCATTGATTTTTATAAGTTTTCCTAAATATGGAGCCATTTCCTCCAACTTAACATTTGTTATTTGTTTAACTATAGGATTATGTTTTTCTTTTGTGGCAATGCATATCATTTATATTACTATTATGTGTTTCTTTATTTTCTTTTTTAATTTCTATATTCCAGTTATGAAAGACTATAGTTACAAAGTTGGCATTTGAATGGTTTAATCAAGATTTTTTCATACATCACTAGTCTATATCCCCATTCTTAATGAAGATAGTCTGTTCACCATCCTCTTGAATATTTCACATTAGAGTAAAGATTGATTTTTGTCTTACATTTTGTGCCTATGAATATATTGTTCTTGGCTAATAAAAGAATGGAGAGCCACCTTTGCACTCTTATTCCCATCCATCCAATATTCTCCATTACTTATATTCAGTGAAGAAACTGTGCAGGTCTTTTTTCTCATTTTATTATGTTTCCTTCCTTATAATGGCCTTTCACTGATTATATAACCCAAGACCAAACTACATAACCTGTTGCTACCTTATTTTCTGCCCAAGGTTCTCCTTTACTCCATTTCTGCATATCCAGATTATAATACTGAATATGTTCATGGATCTTTCCTGTTTTCATATTGCTTTCATGCACAGTTCATTTTGTTCTCACCAATGACCCTTTAATGTGGATATTCTCAACCCTTTGAGATTCATTTATAAAGTTTAGCACAAATGCTTTCTTCTTCACTGAGTATTCTCTCCATTTGATTTCCAAAAACAATTTGTCTTCATCTATGTTATAAGCTATTTTTTATTTTGTCATAAAATACTTAAGAGCTAAATATGTTTCTAATTTCTCTCTATATCTCACTGTCTTTTGGTATATCACAGCATCTTATACTTAGCAGGTGTTCAATGATCATTTGTTAAGAGAACAAATACACAACAGTTTCAAGATGAATTAATTGCCCAAATCAGGTTCTCCCTGGCTTCTCCCCAGGGTTCTATTGCTATTTAATTACTATATTGATTATAATTCTTTTGAAGGTAAATTCTCTGATTATAATTTCAGTAGATATGTTTAAAAAGAGTCATCATGGGAACATTAAAACTTGATACAGGAAAAAGTTGACAAATATTTCAATTCAAGGAAAATTTTTTTACTAGCTTTTTACTAGCTTTTACTGGGAAAAAATGCATATGTAAAGAAATAGTAGAGATATTGTTTGCTAACAGATGACTTCCATGCAATATAAAAAGTACCATTAAGTTTATGGCAAATGAAGTTTTATAAAAGACATGCTATTTGAACTGGGTCCTGAAAGTTGAGTAGAGGTTTCTTAGGTGAAGAAGGTGAGGAAAGGAAGGTCATGTTCCCATAATAACTGAGCAAAGCTCAGTGTGTCTAGAGTATATATTCAAACATTACAGAAGCCAGAAATGTGCCCTTAAGATGAACAACATTAAATTGGAATTTGAGTGCTTCTTTTAAAAGCTCGTATCCTTTAGGTCATAGTTACCCACGTCTTCTCCAACAAGCATTTTATTTATTTATTTATTTTTTTTGGTTAGTCAAACAATGAATTGGATTTTCTACTTTTAAAATAATTTCCATTATAACTCTCCATACTAAAGATTTCTATTGACTGTACTTTTTTTTTACTAAGTGTTCAATATGGTAAAAGATTAGAATTGTTCAGAATAAAAAAAAAAAAAGAAGAATTGTTCAGAATAAAGACTTTTTAGTAAACATCACACAATGATTTTTCTAAGTTATCAAGAGTAATTATTTTTATGTTATTGAACAGTCACATACATTTCTCCCTTATTAATTGATTTCTTTAACCCTGTTAAAGAACCCTCCAGGTCCCAAAGACATAAAAGAAAAATGTTTTATCAAGGAAACACATTCATTATACATTCAAACTCCTAACAAATTAGCCAGACATTATTCAATAAGAGGAAAATAGGCCAACATGTAGAAGGTCATGTTTTCTTTTACATTTTGCTATGGAAAGTTAATTTTTCTTTCCCTCAGACTACTTTTACCTGAGATCTTCTTAAATGGTATAATGTCTTAAATTTTGTCATTGCTTTTCAAATCATAATTTACATATGGTAAAATTAACACTTTTTTGTGTGTATACTTCTGTAAAGAGTGTTGCCCAATTCATACAGTTATGTAACCATCACCACAAGTTCCATCATCTCTATAAAGTTTTTGTATTGCTGCCTTGTAGTTAAACCTGTTGGCATCCCAACCTCAGACAAACTTGATTTTTGTTTCTATACTTTTCCTATAATTGTTCAATTAGTTACAATATACTTACTATTTATTCTCCACATTTCATTAAAACATATTTTCCCAGTAATGATAGTAATGATGCTGAAGAGAGAGTGAAAATTAAGCAGTTCAAGGAAAAAAAGTCAATGAGGAAAAAATGAAATTAAAAACATTAAGTACTTCTGATAGGATTGTAAGTGATTTCTTAAAATGAAGAAAATGCTGCCAAATCTTACTTCTTAGGTTATTTATAATTATGTGTAATGAATTCTTATAATACCATTTAGTAATATTTCTTCCATAAAAGATTATTGTCTATATAATAAAGTTTAAAAATCTTTTGATTAGGGCACCTGGGTGGCTCAGTTGGTTAAGCGACTGCCTTTGGCTCAGGTCATGATCCTGGAGTCCCGGGATCGAGTCCCACATCGGGCTCCCTGCTCGGCGGGGAGTCTGCTTCTCCCTCTGACCCTCTTCCCTCTCGTGCTCTCTGTCTCTTTCTCTCTCTCTCTCTCAAATAAATAAATAAAATCTTAAAAAATATAAAAATAAAAATAAAAATAAAAATCTTTTGATTATATGTTGGCTTAATTATAAATTATGGTTTATCTGAAACATCTTTTTATAGAAAAAATGTAGGAATATATTGGAATATATATTATATTTAATATAATACATGTGATATGAGACATATATTGGCAGCAAATAAAACTAATCTTAAATCCTCTTTTGCATTTTAACAACTTATATAGTCTTTAAGTGAATTGACTTATCCTAATTATCTACTTCCAATATATCTATATAAAGTAAGTCCATGAAATTTGATCATGGTATGATTCTTCATTAGACTCAAAATAATTACCTTTTAAATTTAAAAAAGGAAGGCCTTTTGTTTATAGTTTTTTAAAAACTCTTTTGATTGAAATTTTGAACTGAAGAGAAGGATGACTAGTTGTCGAGAAAACCATATCCTACAGGCTCCATTAAGCACGGGCAGCGTCCTTCTTATACATTGCTGATTTCCTCAGGAAAAGGGTACCCTTGGACCAAACCTGAAGTTTAGTCTGTGATTGGACTGTGTTAATTGAAAAGAAAACAAAAATACTGAAATAAGATTGAAATGAATTCTGAGGTCTCTCAAGTATTTCAGCAACAGAGTTGAAATTTTCTGTAAAGAGGTTTTAAAGTATTTGAAAAGTGTATTTGTCTGCTTTAGGTTCTGAAGTCCGAATTGTTAAAATTCAGAACTTCTGGAAAAAAATTTTGGACTTCTTTTGGTTTATATTAAGTACAAGATGGTTTATACATATATGAAATACACATATATATAATATAAATATTAATATGTATAATATAATAATATAAATAATATATATGTGTGACAGTCTCACTATCTCTAAGAAACAACTTAAAACTGAAAAGAAAGTTTACCATAGTAGCACACTCTAAAATGTCATTCCAAGTTAGAGATAATAAACAAATTAAGTAAAGTGAGGTGACACAAAATCAAAGGACAAAAAACAGTGACATTTCTGTACATTCACAGTGAACTATCTGAAAAGGAAATTAAGAAAACAGCCCCATTCAAAATAACAACAAAAAGAATAGAATACATAGGAATAAATTTAACCAAAGAAGTGAAAGACTTCTACACTAAAAATTATAACACATTGTTGAAGGAAATTAGAGAAGACAGGTAAATGGAAAGACACCCCGTGTTCATGGATTAGAAGAATTAATATTGTTAGAATATCCATACTTCCCCAAATGATCTACTAATTCAGTGCAATCCCTATCAAAATGCCAACACCATTCTTTACATAAATAGAAAGCAATCTTAAAATTCATATAGAACCATAAAAAAGCCCAAATAGCTAATGTAATATAGAAATAGACTGATAGAATGGAATAGGAAGCTTACAAATAAATCCATGAATTTACAGTCAACTGATTTTCGGCAAGAGTGCCAAGAACACACAGTAGGTCTCTTTAATCAACATTGCACATTGTCAGTGGGGATGTAAATTGCTACAGCCATTTAGAAAACAGTATGGAGGTTCTTCAAAAATTAAAGATAGAATTACCAAATGATGCAGCAATCTCACTTCTGGGTAAATATCCAAAGGAAATAAAGCTCAACCTTGATGAAATACCTCCAATGCCAAGTTCACTGCAGCATTATTCACAATAGCCAAGATATGGAAATGGAAATAATCTAAACATCCATCAGTGGGTTCATGGATAAAGAAAATGCAGATATTAGTCAGCTTTTAAAAAAGGCTGTCCTGCCATTTGAGACAACATGGGTGAATTTGGTTTATTATGCTAAGTGAAATAAGCCAGACACAGAAGGACAGAGGCTGCATAATCTCATTTCCATGGCATCTAAAATAGTCAAACTCAGAAGCAGAGTGTAGAATGGTGGCTGCCAGGAGCAAGAGGGAGGGGGAAATGGGAAGATGTTGGTCAAAGGGTATACACTTTGAGTTATGTTAGATGAGTGAGTTCTGGAGATCTGTTGTGCAGTATGGTGACTATGCTTAACAATACTGTATTGTATATTTGAAATTTGCTAAGAGGGTAGATCTTTAGGGTTCTCACCTCCAAAAAAAGAAAGGAAGGAAAGGAGGAAGGGAAGGAGGGAGGGAGGGAGGGAGGAAGGGAGGGGGGGAGGGAGGAAGGAAGGAAAATAATGGTAACTATGTGTATGTGAAGTGATGAATGTATTAATTTGCTTCATTGTGATTATTTCAAAATATATATCAAAACATCAAACTGTATATAACTTATATATATATAACTTTTGTTTGTCAATTATATTTCAGTAAAGCTAAAAAAATAAAGTAAAAAATAAAGAAACAGGATAGGTGGGTACAAGAGGGAGTCATTGGGCTAGAGGACTATTGGGCATAGGCTGCTTTTCCCCAAGTTTTAGTCTTTCTTCACCATAGGGAGAAGAATTGGGGTAGTGAGACCATGTAATACAAAATATTTCAGATATATTTATTTCTAAGTAGCTCTTGAAACTACCAAGATCATATTATAGTTAGAAAACCACTGAAAAATTCAATATCAAGTGTCTTCAGTTGCATATCTTTGTGAAAATCCTGGACTATATTACTTTCTTATTTTATGAGATCTTTTAATATTTAATATTACATAGACTTTTGATAAGTTTTTACAGACTGATGCATTTTCACTATCAAGATGTTCCTTATTTCAATAAACTTTTTAATGAATAGCCTTTTGCATAATTACCCTACATATAATGACAGGAAAATCATAAGATTATTATGGTCCAAAATGGCGAGTTTTCCCCACTTTTATCTTTCTACTTTTTATAAAATCTTTCCAGTAATAGGTTTCTTCACTGTAAAAATGTCTACAGAAGTAATGAAGAACTATGGAGATGACTTATTTATCTTTGTGCAATGGGAATTACCGGAGTCTTAAGTCTCCTTCAAATTTAAACAACTTATGTCTTCTGTAAAATAACCAAATTATGAAAAATTTAGGTATATCTAAAATTATGGACATGTCTTCTCATAAGCTGTATTGTTGCTTAATTTTACTATGAGAGACTCAATTTTCAGGTTTTAAAAACTCTTGTTTGTTTTTTGTAGGCAATTTTTTTTCAAACAAGGCTAAATTACAAAAAAGATGTTTAAATGGTCTTATAAAATTCATCATATATGCTTTTAAATGACATAAAAAGTAAGATTTGGCAGCAGATTTATAAACAAATCCTAAATTTTTACATTTGTTTTTTGATATTTTCTTTGTGTGTATACAATATGTAATTAAACAACTGAAAACATTTAAAATCAAACATTGCTTTATCCTGACTCCAAAGTAGCAGCTAAAGGAATCTCCTCTTGTGCCTAAAAGATATTTAAAGAAATATATCCATGCGTATAGCTACACTGCTGTCACCAACATTAGATCTCAATTGATAATATCAAGCAGTCCTGTCTTCTTCAGTACAAGATCCATGGCATAAATATATGCTGAAAAATATTTTATATGGAATACTGTTTATCCAGAAATTTACTGATTTAGAATTCACTAAATGCTTATATTCCCTGTAAATATGCCTATTCATAATAAGGAATATAAATAAACACAAAGAGGTACAGCAAGTCTTTTTCTGAAAACAAAAACAAAATAAAACAAAAACTTAAATTCAAAGTTTATAAATATAAGTTCATACTTATATTTATGAGTATATGTCAAATGGTTTTCTTCCTATGTTCCTTCCTTCCTTCCCTCTTCCTTTATTAAATTGTGATTTTTTTAAAAATTTAAAAATTTTAAAAAAATTTAAATTTAAAAATTTAAAAATTATTTAAATTTTTTAATTTTTAAAACTTTTTAAAAATTAAAAAATTTAATATGAGATCTACCTTCTTAATAATGTTTAAGTATACAATATAGCACTGTTATCCCAGCATAATGTTCTACAGCAGATCTCTTGCTGAACTGAAAGTTTATACCTTTTGACCAATGTCTCTCCATTTCCATCTTCCCCCAGCCCCTGAAAACCACCATTCTACTTTCTGCTTCTTTATATTTGGATATTTTAGATACCTCATAAGTGTAATCATGCAGCATAATTCTTCTAAGAATAAATACATGGCTTAATATAATGTCCTTAGTAGAATGTCCTCCAGGTTCATCAGTGTTGTCACATATTGGCAAGATTTTCTTCTTCTCTAAGGCTGAATAATATTCCATTGTATGCGTATCTTCTTTACCCATTCATCCATTGATGGGCACTTAGGTTGCTTCCATATTTTGGCTATTGCAACATATGCTGCAATGAATATAGGAGTGCATCCTTCTCCTTGTAAGATAATGGTTTCAATTTTTTGGATAGATACCGAGAAATAAGATTGCTGGATTACACAGTAGTTCTATTTTCTTTAAGTTAAAAAAAAAGCGGCACTTGAACTCACGACCCTGAGATCGAGAGTTGGACACTTAACCAACTGAACCACCCAGGTGCCCCCAGTAGTTCTGATTTTAATTTTTTTTAAAGATTTATTTATTTTTTTTGAGAGAGTGAGAATGAGAGAGAGAGAGAGTACATGAGAGCTGGGAGGGTCAGAGGGAGAAGCAGACTCTTTGCTGAGCAGGGAGCCTGATGCGGGACTCGATCCCGGGACTCCAGGATCATGACCTGAGCTGAAGGCAGTAGCTAACCAACTGAGCCACCCAGGTGCCCCTGATTTTAATTTTTGAGGAATTCCATACTGTTTCCTTACTGGTTGTACCATTTTACATTCCTATGACAGTGTATAAGTGTTCCAGTTTTTCCACATGCTTGGCAATGCTTTTTTTTTTTTAATTGCCATCTCATTGTGTGATATCTCATTGTGGTTTTGATTTGCATTTCCCTGATGATCAGTGATGTTGAACATCTTTTTGTGTGTCTGTTGGCCATTTGGATGTCTTTGGAGAAATGTCTGTTCATGTCTTCTTTGTGCCTAGTTGACATTATCTTCTTTATTTACGCCTATATTTCAAGCAGGGTACATCCCAGTAAGAAAACCCTTTGATACCTAGAAACATCATTCCTACCCTCATTGAAGAAAGTTCTCTCCGAACTTTTTGTTGGGTCTGAACTCACCATGTGGCAGGCATACAAGAAATCCCAGTCCTTCCACAGTCTTCATAAAAGCTTTTCATTACTTTATTTCTAGTGAATTTCAACCTGCTGCCAAATCTACATTCAAAAAATAATTTAAAGATAACTATTTTTTAAAATATTTTGCCATTATCTTCCCCTAAGTAAACTTCCATTTCTGCAAGTGGGTATACATGAAAGCATCTCCAGACATGGTGTGAAAAATTATATCCTCAAGGTATACAGCCTTAATATGTTGTCAGGTAAATTAATAAAGCTCATTTTGTAATTGACAGTTCTGTTTGAATTATTTCTAGACTCGAAAAATGAGAGTTGGGAAAAGTCATCAGCCATAATTCAAATGTGAATTATATTCTTTAATTTCAATTATTTGGATATTTCAGAGGAAAATGGTTTGGGTTTAAGTTATTAAACCAAGAGACTGATTTATATATCAAGATTACTTTTCTTTTTTGTTAAAATTGAAATAGTTTTAGGTTTAGTCGTAATCTTGTGTGCTACCATGGCTCTGGTTTCACTATCACAGTCTTGCATTATTATTGCTGTATAATGTTTTAAAAATTTTTATAAGAATATTGCAGTGTTTATATTAATTTGATTAATATTAATTATTTTAATGAAAATTCATTAACAGGAGAATTTCACTGTGGATTTGAAGATGGGAACATTTGTTTGTTCACCCAAGATGATACAGATAATTTTGACTGGACAAAGCAAAGTACTGCAACAAGAAATACAAAATATACTCCAAACACAGGACCTAACGCTGATCGTAGTGGCTCCAAAGAAGGTATGAGGGTATGAAATGTTGTGTTCATAACAATCATATTCCAGCCTTGGACTTTTAGAAATCAGTGCCATTAATATGACATGCAACAGAATGTTTAGTTATAGAGTTGAAGATTATGGGATAAAACATTAAATTTTTAATGTACAGTACCAATAATTCAGAAATTTCCAAGTCTGTAGACATGAATCTTCTCTCAGAACTCACACATATAGCTGAGAGATGGGAATTTTTTAATAATTCAAGTGTAAAATTCCAATTTTGTCTAAAGTTTTTATACATTTAAGCAATTTTATCTTTAATTATGTAGATCATTTATTTATTCTTTATATTATATATAAATAGTTAGTAAATGAGATCAACATTCTCCTGTGAATCTATAATTTACTTCATATAAAAACTCTAAAACTTCTTTATGATTTCAAATTTCATGTCACCTAATAATGTGCTTAAACATTTTATGTTGTCTTTTTAAAGGTTTTTATATGTACATTGAGACATCTCGACCCAGACTGGAAGGCGAAAAGGCCCGACTTCTCAGCCCTGTTTTCAGCATAGCTCCTAAAAACCCTTATGGCCCCACGAACACTGCGTATTGTTTCAGCTTCTTTTATCACATGTATGGACAACATATAGGTGAGATGACAAGAATTATTACAGTTCTTCTAGAGTAAATCATAACTAAGAAGAAAAAGGTTCACAAACACACAGCATGAAATCAATTTTAGTCAAAGAATATCATCGACTTTTAAATGACTTACCTTCAAATTGCAAAGTAAAATGCTAAGAATGTTCCCCTATCATTTCCTAATTTCCAAATTTTATATTAGAATTTGAACTTTTGGAGCATTACCTACCCCTTCTAGAATCCGCATTCAGGCAAATCATCAATGGGTTAAATTCGTTATGATCTTACTGTGAAATTAATACCAGTATAACTTAGGCTGTTTCTTTTCAAAGAAATTTGTGTGAATAATGACTCACCATGTATTCATGACCATGAAAAGGAGTGTTGCCATCTTTGCAAGACAAATACTTTTAGCACTGTCTACATATTTGGAATACTGGTATGATATTTTCTTGTTTATAAAGTATGCCTAACACACTTAGTAAGATTTAAGAACATCTTGGGTCCTGAAGAACACACAAAGATGAAGATACATTCCTTGCCCTTAGAGACCCATGTACAGTAATGGAGGCCAAGATGAGTAAATACATAATCATGCTGGATAGAATACTGCATAATCTTTAGGAAGAACCTAGCAGGGGTGCCTGGGTGGCTCAGCAGATTAAGCATCTGCCTTCAGCTCAGGTCATGATCCAGGGGTCCTGGAAGCAGCCCCACCTAGGGCTTCCTGCTCAGCGCGGAGTCTGCTGCTCCCTCTGCCTCTGCCTCTCCCCATGCTCATGCCCTCGCTCTCTCTCTCTCGTGTGCTCTCTCTCTCTCAAATAAATAAAATATTTTTTTTTTTTAAAAAGAAAGAACCTATTAAAACTCCTGCGAGAGGTGGGGAGAGATCATATGGGTCTACAGTTCTTTATGCACAATTCTAAAATCAAAAAAACTGAACACAAAATTTTTTAACTTAATTAAATTTGGCAGTGCATGCCAGCCTAATCTCCGTGCCTTAGAATATATGACCTGGGCTAATATGAACTTATTTATAGTCTTTATCCAAATAAGTGTGAGCATTTATACTATTTGCAGCAAAAACATTACTGGGTTTAATTATGAGATTCTGTTCCAGATCCTTCCAGAGACTGTCACGTAATATACAAGATATATATTCCTTTACCTGTCTAAAATAAGGCAAAATTCTGAATGGTGAAGCATCTAAGCTCACAGAATTTGGACCAGGGATTGTGGATCTGCATCTAGCTGAAGAATAAGGAAATGCTTAGGGACAATGGAAAACGTTTCTCTATGAAAGGAGGGTACATTTTCAATAAACAGAGATAAACACAGGGAAGATTAAGGTACTGATAATGAGGAATTAAAATGTGGGATGTTAGGAGGACATTAAGTGTTTTGATATAAATGAATAAAACTAAAAATATAAATATATAATTATATAAACTAATAAAATTGTGCACATGATCTGTTCCAGCTACTGCACTATTTAAGTGAAGTAATCCCCTTAATCAGTTCATAAAGATGGGCATCCCCACTCATCTTTTACAGTAGAGCACACAACCTCAGACAGTGCAAGTAACTGGTTATGCTGGGGCGTAAACTCATTGCCAGCACTATTAACCAGTGTTTTTCACAGTGGAGCACTAGGTGACAAATCTGGAAGGACAAACTTGGGCAGTCAAAAGTTCCCTTCACATGAAGTCGGGAAACCTGGGCAGGAACGCCGCTGTTAGCCCTCAGTCACTGTAGGAATTTACAGAATTCATTTAAAATGACTGGATCGTGGCCTCCTCACCTCTAGAATGAGAATAATCATTCCTATTTCAGAAATTTGCAGTGCAAGTGAAATAAGGTAACATATATAAAATCTCCTATCAGATGGTAGACGCTCATAATCTTAAGCTATTTTGAATCTCAAATAGCAGCAATAATAGCAACAGTAAAGTAATAGCTAATATTGATGGACCAGGTCACTATTCCTAATACGTCATGGATTATTTCTTTTAATTTTCACAATAAACATTTGTGGCTCCTTAAAATCATTATCCTGTTTCATAGATAAGGAAACTTGATACAGAGAATTTTACTTCACTTTACTTGCTGTAATGTCACAGCTGATAAATTGCGAAGCCATAATACCAACCTGGGAAGTGGACACAGAGTTTGTCTGCTTCTCCACCCTGCAGGGACACTTACTGGAGAGTTTTGAAAGCTTAACTCATTTAGTGGTAGGGGGAGACAGTACAGATTTTGTGCAAACAACGTGCATGATGAGATTTTTGATTTGGGAAAATAAATTTTCTAGGAGTGGGTAAAATCACTGAGAAACAGAACATAGACTGGAAAAGTGGATAGAAAATTATGACATAGTCATAGGTTCACTAGGACCTAACCTACGAAAAGAAATCTCCACACCAATGCCAAACTATCTGATTTATTGTGAGATTACGATCTTATTACAAAGGTAAGATTGGCTCAACTCTAATTTTTCCCATTAGCTGATGATGTATGTTTTACTTATTCTTTATTTCAAATATACTTCTTAGACTTCCTTTCCCTCCTTCCAGTTGACCTTGGAACAGGTGTATTTTAAATTGGCTTTTAAATAAGTAATTCCAAGATCAATATTTTGAATTACTTTAATGAGTAAAATATGCAGGTTCTGTTTTTATGAGGCTACCCCCTCTCAAAACTTCTGCATATTTATGTTGAGATCCAAGATAATTTTAATATACTTTTAACTTCACACTTGTTATTCTTACCCTCTTTATTGCTGATGAATGTCCCACTGACCTCCGCCAGTTTTATTCGGATTGTTTCAGGAAGAAGGCAGTTCTCCTCTTCTTCCAGGTTCTCATACATTTGCCACTTTGATGCCCGTGCCATTTCTGTTTTTCATCGGATGGTGGAGGTTTGCAGGTATCAGATCTGTCACTTGAGTCCCTCTCGGCAGGGCATGATCATGCTACATCGGGGCAAAAATGACTGTTCCAAACTGACTCATCATGAGGACCAGACGAATGACCTCATTAGGGAGAGGCTGCCTATAGCTGAAACCTTCCCTCTTCGCAGATGTTATTCTTTTTTTTTATATGACCTCACTGATATGAGGAATTCTTTTTTTAAATGTTCTATTGTTATGTTAATCACCATACATTACATCATTAGTTTTTGAGGTAGTGTTCCATGATTCATTGTTTCCGCATAACACACAGTGCTCCTTGCAGAACCTGCCCTCTTTAATACCCATCACCAGGCTAACCCATCCTCCCACCCCCCTCCCTTCTAGAATCCTCAGTTTGTTTTTCAGAGTCCATCGTCTCTCATGGTTCATCTCCCCCTCCAATTTCCCCCACTTCATTCATCCCCTCCTGCTATCTTTTTTTTTTTCTTAACATATATTGCATTATTTGTTTCAGAAGTACAGATCTGTGATTCAACAGTCTTACACAATTCACAGAGCTCACCATAGCACACACCCTCTCCAATGTCTATCACCCAGCCACCCCATCCCTCCCACTCACCACCACTCCAGCAACCCTCAGTTTGTTTCCTGAGATTAAGAATTCCTCATATCAGTGAGGTCATATGATGCATGTCTTTCTCTGATTGGCTTATTTCACTCAGCATAACACCCTCCAGTTCCATCCACGTCATTGCAAATGGCAAAAGCTCATTCCTTTTGATGGCTGCATAATATTCCATTGTGTATCTATACCACATCTTCTTTATCCAATTCATCTGTCGATGGACATCTTGGCTCTTTCCACAGTTTGGCTATTGTGGACATTGCTGCTATAAACATCGGGGTGCACGTACTTCTTCGGATCCCTACATTTGTATCTTTGGGGTAAATAGCCAGCAGTGCAATTACTGGATCGTATGGTAGCCTATTTTCAACTTTTTGAGGAACCTCCATACTGTTTTCCAGAGTGGCTGCAACAGCTTGCATTCCCACCAGCAGTGTAGGAGGGTTGCCTTTCTCTGCATCCCCACCAATATCTATCGTTTCCTGACTTGTTAATTTTAGCCATTCTGACTGTTATGAGGTGGTATCTCATTGTGGTTTTGATTTGGATTTCCCTGATGCCGAGCGATGTTGAGCACTTTTTCATGTGTCTGTTGGCCATTTGGAAGTCTTCTTTGGAAAAATGTCTGTTCATGTCTTCTGCCCATTTCTTGATTGGATTATTTGTTCTTTGGGTGTTGAGTTTGATAAGTTATTTATAGATTTTGGATACTAGCCCTTTATCTGATATGTCATTTGCAAATACCTTCTCCCATACTTTTGGTTGTCTTTTGGTTTTGTTGACTGTTTCTTTTGTTGTGCAAAAACTTTTTATCTTGATGAAGTCCCAATAGTTCATTTTTGCCCTTGCTTCCTTGCCTTTGGCGATGTTTCTAGGAAGAAGGTGCTGTGGCTGAGGTCGAAGAGGTTGCTGCCTGTGTTCTCCTTAGGATTTTGATGGACTCCTGCCTCACACTGAGGTCTTTCAACCATTTTGAGTGTATTTTTGTGTGTGGTGTAAGGAAGTGGTCCAGTTTCATTCTTCTGCATGTGGCTGTCCAATTTTCCCAACACCATTTGTTGAAGAGACTGTCTTTTTTCCATTGGATATTCTTTCCTGCTTTGTCAAAGATTAGTTGACCATAGAGTTGAGGGTCCATTTCTGGGCTCTCTATTCTGTTCCATTGATCGATGTGTCTGTTTTTGTGCCAGTACCATACTGTCTTGATGATGGCAGCTTTGTAATAGAGCTGGAAGTCCGGAATTGTGATGCCACCAGCTTTGCTTTTCTTTTTCAATATTCCTCTGGCTATTCGGGGTCTTCTGGTTCCATACAAATTTTAGGATGATTTGTTCCATTTCTTGAGAAAAGCTGATGGTATTTTAATGGGGATTGCATTGAATGTGTAGATTGCTCCAAGTAGCATTGACATCTTCACAGTATTTGTTCTTCCAATCGATGAGCATGGAACGTTTTTCCATTTCTTTGTGTCTTCCTCAATTTCTTTCATGAGTATTTTATAGTTTTCTGAGTACAGATCCTTTGCCTCTTTGGTTAGATTTATTCCTAGGTATCTTATGGTTTTGGGTGCAATTGTAAATGGGATCGACTCCTTAATTTCTCTCTCTTCTGTCTTGTTGTTGTGTATAGGAATGTCACTGATTTCTGTGCATTGATTTTATATCCTGCCACTTTACTGAATTCCTGTATGAGTTCTAGCAGTTTTGGGGTGGAGTCTTTTGGGTTTTCCACATAAAGTATCATATCATCTGCAAAGAATGAGAGTTTGACTTCTTCTTTGCCGATTTGGATGCCTTTGATTTCTTTTTGTTGTCTGATTGCTGTGGCTAGGACTTCTAATACTATGTTGAATAGCAGTGGTGATAGTAGACATCCCTGCTGCATTCCTGACCTTAGAGGGAAAGCTCTCAGTTTTTCCCCATTGAGAATGATATTCACTGTAGGTTTTTCATAGATGGCTTTTATGATATTGAGGTATGTACCCTCTATTCCTATACTCTGAAGAGTTTTGATCAAGAAAGGATGTTGTACTTTGTCAAATGCTTTTTCTGCATCTATTGAGAGGATCATATGATTCTTGTTCTTTCTTTTCTAATGTACTGTATCACGTTGATTGATTTGCAGATGTTGAACCAACCTTGCAGCCCAGGGATAAATCCCACTTGGTTGTGTGAATAATCCTTTTAATGTACTGTTGGATCCTATTGGCTAGTATTTTGGTGAGAATTTTTGCATCCATGTTCATCAAGGATATTGGTCTGTAATTCTCCTTTTTGATGGGGTGTTTGTCTGGATCAAGGTAATGGTGGCCTCATAAAACGAGTTTGGAAGTTTTCCTTCCATTTCTATTTTTTGGAACAGTTTCAGGAGAATAGGTATTAATTCTTCTTTAAATGTTTGGTAGGATTCCCCTGGGAAGCCATCTGGCCCTGGGCTTTTGTTTTTTGGGAGATTTTTGATGACTGCTTCCATTTCCTTAGTGGTTATGGGTCTGTTTAGGTTTTCTATTTCTTCCTGGTTCAGTTTTGGTAGTGGATACATCTCTAGGAATGCATCCATTTCTTCCAGATTATCTAATTTGCTGGCATAGAGTTGCTCATAATATGTTCTTATAATTGTTTGTATTTCTTTGGTGTTGGTTGTGATCTCTCCTCTTTCATTCATGCTTTTGTTGATTTGGGTCATTTTTCTTTTTGATAAGTCTGGCCAGGGGTTGTTAATTCTTTCAAAGAACCAGCTCCTAGTTTCGTTGATCTGTTCTACTGTTCTTTTGGTTTCTATTTCATTGATTTCTGCTCTGATATTTATTATTTCTCTTCTCCTGCTGAGTTTAGGCTTTATTTGCTGTTTTTTCTCTAGCTCCTTTAGGTGTAGGCTTAGGTTGCGTATTTGAGCCCTTTCTTGTTTCTTGAGAAAGGCTTGTATTGCTATACACTTTCCTCTTAGGACTGCCTTTGCTGTATCCCAAAGATTTTGAACAGTTGTGTTTTCATTTTCATTGATTTCCATGAATTTTTTTAATTCTTCTTTAATTTCCTGGTTGACCCATTCATTCTTTAGTAGGATGCTCTTTAGCCTCCATGTATTTGAGTTCTTTCCGACTTTCCTTTTGTGATTGAGTTCTAGTTTCAAAGCATTGTGGTTGGTTGGAAAATATGCAGGGAATAATCCCAAACTTTTGGTACTGGTTGAGACATGATTTGTGACCTAGGATGTGATCTATTCTGGAGAATGTTCCATGGGCACTAGAGAAGAATGTGTATTCCGTTACTTTGGGATGGAATGTTCTGAATATGTCTGTGAAGTCCATTTGGTCCAGTGTGTCATTTAAAGTCTTTATTTTTGGTTGATCTTGCTTAGATCATCTGTCCATATCAGTGAGGGGGGTGTTAAATTCCCCCACTATTATTGTATTGTTGTCAATGTGTTTCTTTGCTTTTGTTATTAATTGCCTTATATAATTTGCTGCTCCCATGTTAGGGACATAGATATTTACAATTGTTAGATCTTCTTGTTGGATAGACCCTTTAAGTAGGATAGAGTGTCCTTCCTCATCTCTTATTACAGTCTTTGTTTTAAAATCTAATTTGTCTGATATAAGGATTGCCACCCCAGCTTTCTTTTGGTGTCCATTAGCATGGTAAATGGTTTTCCACCCCCTCACTTTCAATGTGGGGGTGTCTTTGGGTCTAAAATGAGTCTCTTGCAGACAGCATATCTAGGGGTCTTGTTTTTTTATCCAATCTGATAGCCTGTGTCTTTTGATTGGGGCATTTAGCCCATTTACTTTCAGGGTAACTATTGAAAGATATGAATTTAGTGACATTGTATTTCCTGTAAGGTGACTGTTACTGTATATTGTCTGTGTTCCTTTCTGTTCTATGTTGCTTTTAGGCTGTCTCTTTGCTTAAAGGACTCCTTTCAATATTTCTTGGAGGGCTGGTTTCGTGTTTGCAAATTCCTTTAGTTTTTGTTTGTCCTGGAAGATTTTTATCTCTCCTTCTATTTTCAATGACAGCCTAGCTGGATATAGTATTCTTGGCTGCATATTTTTCTCGTTTAGTGCTCTGAATATATCATGCCAGTCCTTTCTGGCCTGCCAGGTCTCTGTGGATAGTTCTGCTGCCAAGCTAATGTTTCTACCATTATAGATTACATATCTCTTCTCCCGAGCTGCTGTCAGGATTTTCTCTTTGTCTCTGAGACTCGTAAGTTTTACTATTAGATGTCAGGGTGTTGACCTACTTTTATTGATTTTGAGAGGGGTTCTCTGTGCCTCCTTGATCTTGATGCCTGTTTTCTTCCCCAAATTAGGGAACTTCTCTGCTATAATTTGCTCCAATATACCTTCTTCTCCTCTCTTTCTTTCTTCTTCTTCTGGGATCCCAAGTATTCTAATGTTGTTTTGTCTTATGGTATTGCTTATCTCTCGAATTCTGCCCTCATGATCCAGTAGTTGTTCATCTCTCTTTTTCTCAGCTTCTTTATTTTCCATCATTTTGTCTTCTATATCACTGATTCTCTCTTCTGCCTCATTTATCCTAGTAGTTAGCACCCCCATTTTTTATTGCACCTCATTAATAGCCTTTTTGATTTCAACTTGGTTAGGTTTTAGTTCTTTTATTTCTCCAGAAAGAGTTTCTCTAATAACTTCCATACTTTTTTCAAGCCCAGCTAGTATCTTTAAAATCATGATTCTAAACTCTAGGTCCAACATCGTACTAATGTGTGTATTGCGTGGGTCCCTGGCAGTCAGTACTATGTCTTTTTCTTTTTGTTGAGATGAGTTTTTCCATCTTGTCATTTTGTCCAGAGGAGAATAAATGAATGAGAGAACAAAATGCTAACAGGGTAACAATGTACCCAGAAAATATACTCTAAACAAATCAGGAAAAGACCTGAAGCCAGGGGAAAAGAAAGGGGAAAGAGAGAAAAAAGAAAAAGATAAAAACAAACAAAAGCAGAACAAAACAAAAAAAACAGAATATGATCAAATATGATCAGGCTGGTGCATAGGTCAGTGCCACACACTAGATTTTGGATGTATTTTGGTCTGTTAGAAGAAATGCCTCCCAAAATTTTAAAGAAAGAAAAACTTATATATGTACAAAAATAAGGGTTGATAGGATGAAGGGATGGAATATGATTGTAAAGATAAAAATTGTAAAAAATATAAAAGGAATTGATAAGAAGTTGTTTGAAAAAAGAAAGAAGAGGATTTAAAAAACAAAAAAAGAAAAGAAAAGCAAAAGGGAGAGAATGTGATCCGGCACGAGACTAGAACAAAGTCATACACTAGAGATTAGGGTATATTTTTATCTGTTAGAAGAAACTGTATCTCAAAATTTTAAAGAGAGAACAACTTATATATATGCCAAAAATAAGGGTAACTACTATGAAGGGATAGAATATGACTCTATAAAAAAATTTAAAAAATAAAAAAAGAATATGACTCTAAAAAAATGAAAAATAAAAATGTTTTTTAAAAAGGGGAAAAAGAAAAATTCAAAAAAAAGTTAAAAAAATTAACTGAAAGACTAAAGAATCATGGTAAAAAAAGCTGTGGATTCTATGTGCAATATTCCCCTAGCTCTGGAGTTCTGCTGTTCTCATTGATTGGTAAACTTCGTCTTGGCTGGCTGCTCTTGCTGATCTTCTGGGGGAGGGGCCTGTTGCCAAATGGGGGAAGGGTGGTTTCCAGATGTCTTTGCTGCAGGCGGAATTGCCCTGCCCTTGCAGGGTCCAGGCTAAGTAATCTGCTCGGATTTGCTCTCCGGAGCTTTTGTTCCCTGCAAGCTTTCTGTACAGCTTTGGAGGATGAGAGTGAAAATGGCGTCCTCCCAATCTCCTCCCCAGAAGAGCCGAGAACTCGGGGCCCTGCTCCTCAGTGCGCCCCCAGAAAAAAGCAGTAAGTCACTCCCGTCTCCCCAGTCTCTGGCCGCACTCCACGCTCACCCAGCCTGTGACCGAGCGTTTCTATCTCTGGCACCCCACCCCGTGTGGAGTCTCCAAACCCAGCAGATCCCTGCGGTGCGCTCCTGCGCCGCTCCTCCTGGGGGAGGAAGGGGAGTCCCCCCGATCTGCCGCTTGTTGTGTCCCTGCTGGAGGAGCAGTGGCCCGACTGTGCCGCGGATCATGGTTTATGGCAACCCCGAGCTGAGAGCCTACTCCTCGGCTCCATTTCTGCAGCCGGCTTCCTTGCTCCAACACCTGGGAGCTCTGCCACACTCAGGCACCCCCGGTCCTTCTGTGACCCCGAGGGTCCTGAGACCACACTGTCCCAGCGAGGGTTCCACCCCCCGCTTAGCCACTGAAGCAATGTCCCTCAGCGGAGTGAACTTCTAAAAGTTCCGATTTTGTGCTCCGCGACTCTATCACTTGCCGGTAGCAGCTGACAGAGGCCCCCTGCCCCGCTGTCTATGTTCCTGAATATCGCCTCGGATTCACTTCTCCCCACATCCTACCTTCCAGAAAGTGGTCACTTTTCTGTTCAGAGAGTTGTTGCTATTCTTTTCTTCGATCTCCTGTTGGGTTCGTAGGTGTTCAGAATGTTTTGATCCCTATCCAGCCAGATTCCTGAGACCAGATGAAATCCAGGTCTCCTACTCCGCCGCCATCTTGCTCCGCCCCCACAGATGTTATTCTAAGACACTCATTCATCTGGAATCCTGGGGGCATTTATCGTTACTAGTTTTAGAGATAACATTCTCAGTTTGATTCATTCTCTTGGAAATCCAGATTCAAAAATGATTTGTTGTGAATTTCTAATAGCCTAATTGCAGTTATTCTTTCTTGAGTAACCATACATAATCTCTGCTGTTTAAACTATGACTGATGCTCAATATATCATTGAGAAGAGTTTTTTAATACAAAATTTTTAATACAAAAATGGGGTTTCGGTTATGCATTACTTAGAAAAGAGATTCCTCTTTGAAATAAAGTCAAATGCGTTGTATTACTTATAGATTGCTATGTAAAACGTTTCCCCAAAATTGTGTGGTTTGAAACAACAAACATTTACCTCTCAGTGTCTGTGGGTCGGCAATATAGGTGTGGCTTAGCGAAGTGTCTGTAGCTCAAAGTCTCCCACGAGGTTGCAAGCTGTCAGGCATGACCGCCCTCAAATTTGAAGACTTGACTTAGGGACTATATACTTTTAAGCCTGGTCACTTGGTTTCTGGCAGGCCTTACTCCATCATAGTGTCGGACTGAGGACATCGATTTCTTGCTGGCTGTTGAATTCCTCTCAGCTCTCTCAGGTAGTTCTTTGGCATATGGACATCTCTCTGGGACTGTCTTATGGCATGGCAGCAGGCTTCCTCCAAAGCAAGCAGTGCATGAGAGAGAGCAAATACATGCCCAAGGCTTTTAACTTCTGCCTCATTCTGTTTCTTATAATGGAGCTGATAATTCCAACCCACACTTAAAGGAAGGAAATTACACAAGAGTGTTAATGGTAAGAGGTGGAAATCGTTGGGAGGCATCTTAGCATTTATTTGCCACATTGGTACCATTTTTTGTTAGTTAAACGTTTCATCAAAATTGAAGAAAAAATAAATGAGAACTACAATATGTCACCCTTAAACTGTTGATTTACATGTACATGATATAATGTCTAGCTACTGATAATAGTATAAGATTATTTCAGCAATCCTGTAGCTACTAGTAAGCATTTTGATTCATGATTAATCAGCTGGATTTCTAATGTTCTGGAGAGGAACTGAACTTCACATGAGGTCATTTGATATGACAAAAGGTTATTAAATTCAGTAAAAAAATGTACTTCATTTATTTCTAGAAAGAATGTGAGATATAAGCATCATCATATCATACTAGGAAATTAAAGATAAAAGTACAAAAGGCACTTATGAATACATTCATTGAACTTGATAAGTGTGGTTCAATAAAGTTGTGGCTCTAGGAAGCTAATTTCACTGTGGAACAAATGGGAAGCAAAGACAAGGAGTCCACTGATAGGATCTGTTCTCCCATGAATCTTGAGGGAGGGGAAGGAGTGATCAAGTAGAGAGACGTGGGTTATAGATGTACCTATTTTAAGAGGAAAAAAATTAATAGAAAGGTAAGTTTTTCGATACAAAAGCCAAAGAAAAGCAGGTTTCTTGAAGCGATGGAAATGGAGAGTTCTAGTAGGAGAATTAGCTTTGAAGAGGGTAATTAATGTCACTTCCATTGAGGTGGGAAGAAAAGAATTAAGTAGGAATGTGGCTTTTGATACATTCCTCGATGCAAGAATAGCAAGCAGACTTGGAAGTTGCCTTTTTAACAGTATTTTTTTCTGTAAAATAAATGCAGCTCTTGCGTGTTCAAAGAGTAGGCGGTTTCGGGAGAGTGGTAAATGGAAGCAGAGACTGATCAGTGATGCAGAGGGAGTGGAAGCAGGTGGAGATCAGGATATCAGTCCTCAGTGTCTTGAAATGTGTTTTAGGATATAATGCTCAGTTTCAGTGCCAGTCACTTCTTGGGTATATTACTGAATTCCCCTGCTAACTGACTTCCTTGCTGTCTCTCGGGCCCGTACTTTCTGGGGTAAAGATCATTCTCTAAAACCAGTAACAGAAGGACCTCAAGGATATATGCCTCTCTGGCTTCTCCTTAGGGCAGCTGCCTAGTCTATACCTGCCATACATGAAGTTCCCCAAACTGAGCTGTCTTGTAGGGGCCTTTTTCAAGCCCCAGATCTTTGTTCTGCTGAACTACATGAAGCAAGGCCTCTCCCCATCACACGGTGCCCTGCAACTGTAAATATTTGCCCACTATATAAATACTTATTAAGCAAATAAATATTTTTTAAGTCACATGACAGAATAAGTACTTTTTCCCTCTTAAACCATCTAAGTAACTCATATTCTACTTTTAGAAGCTAACTCAAGGGCATATGCTGAAATTTTTCCCCATTGTCTTGTTCCTTTTGTTCCCGTAGCACCAGAGTACGTTTCTCTATCCTAGTATCTGCCACCCTGACCTCCGCACACTGTAAGCTCCTTGAGAGCAGCAATCATAATTGCTTTCTGTTTGATCCTCTGAAACCACAAAGGCTCAGTTGATTTTAAAAAATAACAATGTAAACTAGATATTTAATCTTCTCAGTGAAAACAAAGCAAGGGAGTTAGAAGTATTGGTGTAGACTGGAAACAGAAGGTCATTTCACCAAGACTTTATAGAATATGTTGGGGGGAAAATGGAAAGTTAATCATTGACTTAACTTGAATCTGAGTCTAAGTGCTCTGGCAACTAAAGCATAGAGGAAAGCAAAAGTGTCACATATTTCTTAATGACTAATTCAAAGAGAAATTTGTTTATAAAAGTACCCTTCGTAGTATAATGGAAAATATCTTCACTTGGTACTTTTAGAAAGATATAAAACTTGTTCAAATAAAAATTTTATGTACTGACAGACCATAATACATTACAGTTCATGTTTTGAGCTGTAGTATCATGGTCCAAACATGTCGCTTTATGATTGACTAACGGAATACAGAAATAGAATTTAAGAAATCTGGAATTAACCCCTAATTAAATTTCTCTTAATAAGGTATCTCACATTACCTTTTAGCAAGAGTGGATTAAAACTTTCTCAGTGCTGGCATTCAAAATTTTTTAAAAGGGAGACTTCAGTGGTTTTATACAAGATATAGAGAAGGCAATGGTGACAACATTTTGCATGGTTCTATGAGTCTGATTTTTATTCTCATTTTGGTTAAAGACCATATTTCTCTTACGTTTGAGTAAAAAAATTAAACATTCTTGCTTGTATCTCAAGTATATTCCTCAAGTAGGAAATCTGCTCACATTTTTTTTTCCCTTGGAGTTAGACACTACAGGAAAGACAATTTGAGCTTGTTTTCAGTAAAGTCCTGTTTGTATTTAATACTGATAATGCCGGTGTCAATCAGTGTGAAAATAATGCTGTAGGTGGAAGACATTCATTGAGGAAGCTGCTTTGTTGAATTAAGATGTATTTTTTTTCAAGGGGGGGTGGATAGAACCTAGCCATGATTTATAACCACTTACTGAAATCTGTTATTACACACACCTGTTACAGACCCTCTAATAAGACCATATGCAATATCTAGTGCACTTACTTTTTAGATTTTATTTTTTTATTACTTTTTTTTATACTCAAGAACTTTATTTTTAATCTACAGAACCATTCAAATCAGTAATTAAAAAGCATGGGTTGAACAACAACAAAAACCTACTTGCATTTGCTGAGAAACTTATTTGAGGGCGAGAGAGTGAAAGAGAGAGCATGAGAGAGGGGAGGGTCAGAGGGAGAAGCAGACTCCCCACTGAGCAGGGAGCCTGACGCAGGACTCATCCTGGGATGCCAGGATCATGACCTGAGCCGAAGGCAGTTGCTTACCCGACTGAGCCACCCAGGCATCCCTAGTGCACTTACATTTTAAGTCTGTGTTTTGAACCACCAACAATCCCTAAATTTATTCTACTCCTATTTATTTATTACTCAGTGTATAGTAGAAGCTGAGATATTTAAATAAAATTAGTGATATGACTGAGAAAGGCTGGTATTTCAAAATATACAAGTCTAATTCTTAGTGTAATAAATAAAAAATATTATTTCATCAGTTGAACTAATGGTAAGCAAATGGATTGACTTGCTTTTGTTTCTCACCCAATGTAACAAACTTTTTAAACTAACTTTACTGAAAGTATAGATTTATTGTGATGAGTATTTTTACCCTTAGGTCTTGGACTCACTCATTTTTGTTCAACAGAATGACATGCACATGCTATGTGCCCAGCAGTATACAGGGTTCTATAGAAAATAAGAAAGAATTGTAGTAAAAGGTCCATTCCATCAAATAGTTTGTCGTCATATTTAGGATAATAAATTACTGAATAAAATAAAAATCAGAAAGTAATATTCATCAAAATGCATAAGCCTGTGCTATGGGTGAACAAGGGAGAAAACCCTGAAAACAGCAAAGTTAAAATAAAGTTTCTGTGGAAGAGAAAAAATGTAAACCATCCAAACAAGTAAGTATTAAGCAGAAAGCAAAGGTTACAGAATGTGAGAAAAAGAGCCACATGTTAGAATGGAGAATAGTGCTCTTACAGCAGGGAAAGGGAAGTGGTAGAGCCAAAAAGTGTCAGGGTCTACATAAGGGATCTGACATATAACAGAGAAATAGAAAGCCTGATGAAGGCTATGTTTTAGGAAAATTCACTGGACACTAATGTGGAGATTCAACTGGATACAAGAAGGCATGGTAATGACTAGAGAAAATGAACGGACATTTTTTATTTAAGATATCATTGCAATTATATATTGAAAAAATAGTTAACAGCGGATACATGCAGCCATTTCTATTCAAGCAGAAAATAATGATTTTATAATTTCCCATTTTTGTCTGTGTGTATAAAACAAATGATGCTAACAATTACCTATCAATATACATAGCTCTTGCCTGAAGCTAGATAATTTGGGCACATCCTCATCTTCCATGAAATGTGAAACACAAGTTAATCTCTGTATTACTGATTAGAATAAAAATGTGATTTATGGGCAAGTGATCCCTAGGCCTTAGAGTAAACCAAATTACAAATTAATTTCTATAAACTTGGTAATTTCAAGTATCTGTAGGAAATATGTATACATATTTTAGGACATATATTTCAGTTATTTATATAAAATATATATAGTAAATAGTTAAAAGTAAAATTATATTAATGACAGTGAAAGAAGAGAACTTGGTAATAATAATTATAATATTGATGCAAATTATATTTATACAGTAATTTCTATGAAATCATGTGATTTCGCAATGCCATAAGTAACTCTAAAACCTTGGTCACTGCTCATGAGATAATAAATACACCACTTAGGTCAGGTAGCCTTTCTGACCATGGTCCCTAACATGAGGTCAGTTCTCTCGAGCTCTTGCCCCTGACTCTTGAAGGGGTGGTCATCAAATGATGAGAATTAGGAAACCAAAGAGAAGAAGAAGACAGTTAAGTTTTGCTTAGCAACTTCAAACTTGTATCATGGAACTGTGTAGTATTTGAAAATCCTTGGGGATGATTAAAGTCTTACCTATTGATACCTGGTGCCTACTCAAGCATAAACACAGTGCCTCTAAGGACTTAAAATTACTTTTAAAGGTATTAACACAATCCATCATACTCACTTTGGAATTTTCTTACTATAATGCTATAATAATGCACTGAATCAGCTTTGCTGAATCTAACTTCTCTTGAATTGCTTTATTCTGTTTCACAAGTTCTAATTTCGTTGACATAGATGACCTGAACATAAGTTTATATAACTGTTGTCATTGAATTCTCTCTTATAAACTTAAAAACCTGGAAACTTGCTTTAAAAAAGATCTAAAATCATTTGCCTGTTAGTATTGCTTTTGTCATAAAATAGACCAGTGCATCAATAGTTTGGATTCATGGATAATGGAGTATAATTAATACTATGTGCCTAAGAGTAAGATGTTTAAATTGTAATATATTTTAAAGAATTTATTTCAGTCAGTTATACATTATTATCTTTTTAAATAAGTAATGCTTGCCTTTTAAAATAAAATCTGGCCACAACTGACTATAGCTCATATAATCTATTCAAAAACAAATTCAAATCTGGGATAATTAGACCTGGCTTCTTTAGATCTAGGACAAATATTTTTCACATAGTATATATTCAATAAACATAAATTGAAATAATTCAAGTTTGAATTTTTATTACATATGTAAAAATAAAACATTAATTAAAAATATAAACATGATCACAGGGAAAACATAGTCCCTGAGAAAAAATATATTTGATCCTGATATAATAACTTATAATTATTGATATAATAATGGCAAGTCATACAGATAGATATAGATATAAATGTGTATTTTATTACAGTACATATTCCCTACTTTAAGTAAATTGTGAAAAACATAGTATATACTAGTTTTTTGGCCTAATTACAACTAATAAACCTAAAAAGAGTGTCATTTTTATTAACATCTGACACAAATTTCCATGTATTGATTCAATGACAGGATTGATTCCTGTCACTTCAATTAAAATAATTGGTCATGCTACCCAAGAGAAATAAGACTTTCACATAAAATGGTAATTCATTCACTGCCATCTAGTTACTTTACTTTTACTCTAGTCACAGTTACATTTACCTTACATCTACTGGTAACTTTTAAAGTATGGAAAAACTTGAACTCACAGTTACATTTACCTTACATCTACTGGTAACTTTTAAAGTATGGAAAAACTTGAACTCCCTTAATAGCTTAGAAAAAGCATCCTTCATTCTTTTCATGCAAGATATTGAAGGACTTCTATTAGAAAAAGAAGTTAGGTCTTACATTTAAGAAATTAAAAAAAAACAAAAACGCTGATATTTTCCTTTCTGTAAAAGCAGTTCAGTTCAATTAGATAAGAAACCAGTAGAGACTATCACAGCTCAACCCAATCAGTTACCACTAATACAGCCATTGGCTGTGGCAGACACAAGCCATGGAATAGATGAGGAGCCCATTTTCTATCTCATACACATACAGACCATTTCTTCAAATAATTTCAGAAAAGTGCATGCTATATGCCACTTTGTAAGTCCAATGACAACTAAAGGACTCAAAAAGTATTATAACTTTATTTAATGTTTAACACAATTTCTTATTTATTGGGACTTGATTTCCTTGGAATCCCTCCCTGTTGTGGATTTATGTTCAAAAATAGAATGCAGTTACATCACACAGAAATATGTCCTGCAGTGGCTTTTCCTGTTGGCACAAGGTTGCCTTTCTGATGTACAAGATTCCAATACCATGGAGCAAGAAAAGTTGAGCCACATTGAGTATCTAAAAAGGAAAATAGAAAGATGGATTCAGAAAACTACTTCTTACCACAATGGATCACTGAGCATGGTAGGAACGTCCCAGAAAGTTCAACTCTTAAAGGGCTCAAAGACATGAATGCTTTTCCACTATTCTCAGGTTGCGGAATCTTGGTATAGTAGTGACTCTCACATGAACCTGTTCTGCAGCCTTAGATCTTACAGGAGAAGCTAACAAAATCCACTCCTATCCTGTGGCTATAAAAGAAGCCCATACGTTGTTTTGGAGGGAACTGTCACAAGATTACTTAGCATTATTTAAAGATGAATAAAGAGGATTAAAATAAGAGAAAATAGAAATTGGGAAAATAAGGCTCCAGTGAAGATTCCACAGAAAAAAACAAAGCTAACATGCACATAATAAAGGAAACACATATTGTTGAAAAAGACTTAAAATTCAGGTGAAAGTAAAATTTGTTCTGTATATGCTTTATAACTTTCAATAAATGCATAAGAACATGAACTTTATTAAACAATAAAAAATAATGATACAACAGTGGATGAATTTAAAAAAAGGAACTGAATAAAAGACTTGAAATAAGTGGGAGCTTTGTGAGATCAGAAAGGAATGTAACATCATAAATAATATAATAGCCAAATAAAGATGACATTAGAAACAAAAGAACAGAATCCATACTATGGACATTAAAATCAGTACTATGGAGGACAAGCCTGAGATTCTTTCTTACATTGAAGGGGAAAAAAACAAGATAGTAGATTCTGAAGCAAAAGTGAACATGCAACAAGATAAAACAAAAAAGAAAGCTGGAGAACATTATGTGTACATATGCATGCATTATTCCTAAATATAATACTAGCGAAAGGAATCAACCATAATAAAAGGGTAATAGTCCATCACCAAGTAAAATTGATTCCTGTAATATAGTCAGAGTTGAACATTAAGAAGCACACTAATACAATCTACTGCATCAATAGAGAAATAGAGAAATATTATTTGACTATCTTGATAAATAATAGTAAACATAGTGAAGACTACGTATGAAACATAATGTACAGTTTATATACTTTAACTCATTTTAATTCTCACTAAAAGCTTATGCTAGTTATTATTATCATCATCACTTACATGATGAGGAAATTAAAGTAGAGAGATTAAGAGACTAAGCCAAACTCAGCCAGCTAGTGGCAGCTATGATGTAAGGAATGCGGGGGGGTTTTGTTGTTGTTTAAAAAGTGGGTATTCATATTTATGCATTTGCACATAATATGAACATGTGTGCTTATGTATAGAGAATTAGACAAAATTGCTCTAAAAATCTGAAGGATAAACTACTCTATACCATATAATTGTACATATATAGATATATATTAAAAAAAACCTGAAGCAACATACACCAAAATATTAAGGAGGCTGCCTCTGAGAGATCAATTTAACAGTGATTTCTATATTGTCTTTTTTCTTGGCAGTGTTTGTGTACAATGTTCACATAAACCAATGTATATATTATATAGAAGATAGATATAGATTTTAATAGTGACATGATTATCTATAAAAGTTATCGAAAGGAGACTGTCTTGAAGCCGTACAGTAACTGGCTCCAGATAAATCCTACTGCCATAAACAACTATGAAAATGGGTAAAATAAAGTAATGGTTTTCAGAAAACGAAAGAGGCAAGGCAAGACTGAGATCTGTGGGGAGAAAAAAGGATACTAATGAGGTAATCTCTACGGGAGTCATTCTCTGCCTGAGAACGATTTCCTGGCCCTAACATAGAGCTCTGGAATTCAAGCAGAACATGGAGGTGCCACTGGGTTCAGGAGGCAGAGAGGGGAGTACTGGGCAGCTGAACTAGTTAGAATCTGTGAATCGGGGTAAAAGAAAGGAGGTGTGCTGAGTTGATTTTAGAAGTTTCTATGGGATTCCACATGAGTCTTTGCCTGAAGACTAGGCTGTCTCATAAGATTCAAAAAACCCAAGGTTTACAATATGGCAATAGAGCAGCTTTTTTGGACTTGACAACAGAACAGAGATGGGAAGGTCAAAGAGTCCTGGGAGAAGAGCCATAGGGAATATTGAAGTTTAAGCCATTTTTGAGTGAAGAGATACCCTAACAGCCTCTGACATGAAAAAAAATAGCCAGGCTCTCCCTTAGTAGTTAGGATGATGCCCTGAAGAACTGACCTCTCTAGACCTTTCCTTAAAAAGCCTAAATCTAAGCCCCACCAAGATCCATGGTGGAGACAGATTTGGAAGTTGACTCCCACAAAGTTAAAGAGTTTAGGATGACAGTTTGGGCTTTTCACAGATCTGCATTGCTACCACAAAACCAAGCCTATCTGTACAAGTTTAACATGACAAGTCAGCATAAATAGTCTGCTGAAACCAAACTGCTTTCCAAGAATGATTATAAATCTGAGTCTCCATCATGTCATGTCCACAGTGCCCATTATTCAATGAAAATCACTAGATATACAAAGAAACAGAAAATGTGATCCACAGTCATTGAAAAAGTAAAAATCAACCCATAGAAATAAACGGAAGAGGACCAAACAGTAGACTTAGCAGATAAAAACTTTTAAAAAGGCATTATAAATATGTTCAATGACATTAGAGTAAATATATTAAAAGAATCATAGGACATAAAGTCTTAATGATTGGACAGACAGAGAAGTCTAGCAGAGAAAGAGAAATTATACAAGAGCTAAATAAGAATTGTACCAGTAAGTAGTAGACAAGACATGAAGAATTCACTGCAGGAGCTTAAAAAACATACTGCAGAAGGAAAAAAAAAAAAAAGTTTATTAGCTGTTATATATATTAGTTATATAGCTGAAAACAGACAAAATTTTCCAACCTGAGAAATGAAGGAGAAAGATTGAAGAAAATGAACACAGCTTCAGTGACTGGTAGAATTTCAAATTGCATAACATATATATAATTGGAGTCTGAAAAGTAGAGGAAACAGCTGAGGCAGAAATAAAGGGAAAGCTAAAAGAAGTTCAGCAAACTCTACATCAAGATTACTTAGGCACATTATAGTCAAACTACTGCAAACCAAAGATAAGGGAAAATTCTCAAAAGCAGCCTGAGGGAGAAAGAAAAACATATACAAGGGAATAAAGATAAAATGATGACTGACTTCACATTAGAAACCATGCTGTAGAGAAGAAAATAGAACAACTTTAAAGTGCTTGGGGGGAAAACTGGCAGAATTTTAGATCTCACAAAAACATAAGAGTGAAATGAAGTTATTTTCATATAAACAAATCTCAGAAACTGTCTCCAACAGATCACCACTACAAAAAGTACTAAAGGATGTACTTCAAGCCAAAGGGAAATGGTGCTAGATTATAACTCAGACCTACAGGTAGAAATGAAGACCATCAGAAATGGTACATAGGTGGAAAATTTAAAAACTGTATGTTCTTCTTATAATTTGTGTAAAATACATCTGACTATTCACTGTAAGGTGAGGTTTACATTTTAGGCAAAGGTAAAAAGATACAATTACTATTAAAAATAGATAGAGGACAGGTAAATTAATTATACTGTTGTAAGATTATTACATGTGTGAGGTAAGATATAGAATGTAAAGTATCAGCTTTGAAATGAAAAGCGGGAAATCATCCTAAAAGATGTATGCTGTATGAATTGTGAGCATGAAGAAAGAAATATTGACTATAATTAGACTGTGAAAAGTTATGAGTGCCTCTTGTTAGCCCTGGAACCACCACTAAAACACAATTAAAAAGAGAGATTTAAAAATCAGTACAAGAAATAAATTGAAACAAAAAAAAAAAAGAAAATCAAATGGAAAAGAAAGAGGGGAAGGAGCCACAAAGGAATAAAAAACAAAGGGACAATTAGAGAACAAATAAGAAGGTATACTTAATTCCAAACATATCAAAAACTACAGTAACTCTAAATGAACTAAGTACTAAAATTAAAAAGATGAACACAATAACGTTGATGAATATAACAGAAATTATGCTGAGGAAAAGTAGCGAGACACACAAAAAATATTTACTGCATAATTTCATTAATAGGAAATTCTAGAAAAGGCAAAAATCAGCAATTAGTCAAGAAAGTGTTATCAGTAGTTGCTTGGCACAGGAACAAGGGCTCTGAAGATTAACTGCAAAGGAAAGTGAGGGAGCTTTCTGGGAAGATGGAAATGTTCTGTATCTTGATTGTGTAGTGCTTACACTGCAGTACATATCAATTAAAAGTTTATTGACCTGTACATTTAAAATGAGAGAATTTTATTGCATGTAAGTTATATCTCAATAAAATTGTTTTTTTAAGTGAATCAAAACACTGATTGCTTAGTGATCAATATAGCCAACTTTGAAACTCTATGCATTCAGATTTTGCCTCTGATATTTACTTACTGTATGAACTGGGCAAATTAATTAACCACTTGAAGTTTTCTCTACAATAGTACTTCATAGGATTGCTGAGAAGATTAATTCCTTATCTGGAGTACGTGTTCAATATATATTATGTTATATTAATATCATCAGCATCACTACTATTTTTACTATGTTCAGAACATGAAACTTTTGAGATATATCAAATCATGAGACAAACTTATTCTCATTTTATCTTCAAATAATTCTTTTAGAAGAGAAATGAGACTTGGATAAAAAGTAAATTGAAAAAGAGATGCTAACTGTAATATAAGATAAGGCATTTAAAGTCAGACTTCGCACAAGCCACTCAATACACACACAGGTTGTAACAAGTTACCGCAAGCTGTGTAGCTTAAAACAACACAAATGCATTACCTTTCAGTTCCAGAAGACAAATCCAAAATGAGTATCATGGGGCTAAAAATCAAGATGTCAGCCAGCTAGTTCCTTCTGAAGGCTCTAGGGGAGAATACACTCCTAGCTTCTGGAGGCTGCCTATATTTGGCTTGTGGCTTCTTTCTCCATCTTCAAAACCAGCCACATAGTATCTTCTTTTTCTTTCACATGACCTTCTTCTCTCCTGTATCAAATCTACTGCCTCCATCTTATAATACATTTAAGACCCACCAAGATAATATAGAATAATCCGCCCCCATCTCAAGATCCTTCATTTGGTCACATCTGCAAAGCCACTTTTATCATATAAAATAACACTCACAGATTCTAGGGATCAGGGCACAGTCGTCTTTGGAGGCCTGCCAAATGTCATAAAAGCAAGATTAGAAATGAGAGGGGAAGAAAGACACTAGTGTTCTGAGAAATTTTATTTTTAACAGTTTACAAGTGTTAGGTGAAGGAGAAACAAATGGGAAACAAAAACAAATATACAAAATAAAATGTCATTGTTATTTTTAGGTGTTCTAAATGTTTATCTGCGTTTGAAAGGGCAGACAACAATAGAGAATCCACTGTGGTCTTCAAGTGGGAATAAAGGACAGCGGTGGAATGAGGCTCATGTTAATATATATCCAATCACTTCATTTCAGGTAAGAAAAGAACAATCATTTCTGTGAAGGGATTGCAGCACATGAGCATAAAGTTAAAGGCAGACCTTGAGCAAACATAGGAATATGAAGGTTCAGAAATTCTGTGATATATATGAGCATCACAAAAATGACAGTATTTTTTCCTTAGTTCCAAAAGCTGTTTTATAAAGAGAAAATGTCCCTTTTCTTTATTAATTAATACCTATCAAATAATATGTTTGAATAATAGTCTTTCAAAATCCAAATGATGTGCCAGGAGAAAATGTAATCGATTCCTATAAAATCACATGTGTATATTTTGTTTCCTGAAGATAAATAACATAGGTTCTTATAATAACAGAAACTGGATAGTCAATTCTCAATTAATCTGTTCAAATTTTACTTGATGGAATTTTACGTGCTTTAGCAAAATGTGTCTCTTTGAGGTAATGTCATTTTAGTAATTTATCACTTTGATGATCAAAAAGAATTTTGAAGAAGATATTTTTCTTTGTTTTGATATAGAAGAGTAAGGCTAAATTGAATTAAGAAAGTTAGCTGCAAATATATAATAGAAATTTTAATGACTATAAAAATGGCCACTATGGCTTGAGACAATATTTCACGAAACTACTTCAGTGGAGAAAATAATGTAGTTTTAGTGAAGTATGTGTATTTTATGTACTCAGGTTGGGTATTTTTTTTTTCTACTGGTGATTTCTTCAATGTACTTCAAGATATATTTTTGCTTCCTATGTGACTGCCTCACCGACACAAAATTATTAAATCAAATATATATACAATAGGTACTTAAAAGAATAGTTATATTACTGTTTTCTTCAGGATACTCCTTTATTGCCATAGACATCAATTTAATAATTGAGCACTTTTAAGACAAGCACTTATTATCACAGTAACAGTTCAATAAGTACTTTTGAGCTACTCTTGTGTGCCAGGAACATTGTTAGGTTGAAGATCTAAAAATGATTGTCTACTTCATCTTGGTAGAAATATACATGTAAACACTTACATCGCATCCTGTAAAAATTGCAGTAATAGAGGTATGCACAAGGTTCTGTGAGCACGCCCAATCAACTAGAAGAGTATGGAAGAAATTCAAGAAAAACTTATTGTATGAGGTGAAACCTGAACCAAGGAGAGGGATTGCAAAGCAGAGAAAGAGATAACATTAATATTGAAGCAGAGTTTAGAGTGAACAAAGACATTGACATCATACACCATAGGATTTGCCTGAGAAACAGAAAAACTTTTATCTGCAATTTGGTACATAAAGAGAAATCAGACTGGTGTGAAACTAAGGTTAAGGAACATATGGTGCTTGGGTGACGGGGGTGGGGGGCATTGGAAGATTTTCTCTGGGGATGATGTGGTACAGCGGTCATGTTGCTGGCTCAAAGAGGTAAACCTGGATTGCAAACCAGTTAGGGCTCATAAAGTTCACATAAAAGATGTTGAAGGGACAAACTAGGGAAGTGGTATAAAGAAAAAAAGGATGATTTCAAGATATACTTAGGTGTGAAAGCTAGCAGAACATTTTTTTTTTTTTTATATTGGGAATTTGGGAAGTATCCATAAATGACTAACAGTTTCTAACTAGGGAGTCTTGGGTAATGCTTGTGCTACACATTACCTTAAATAACAAAAAGAGGAAAAGAGACAAGCTTCAGGGATGAATATGGTTACTTCTATTTTGGACATGTTAATAAAATGCCTATGGAGTATCCTTTTTAAAATGTGCAGGTTGTTGTATATGTTGATCTGAAACTTTGGGGACATGCACATTCATGAGTCATCAGATTGTATGTGCTACCTAGAAATGTGGGAGTGGTTGATATTTCCAAGGGAAAGTGTACATATGTGAACAGTGATTAAATGATGGAATCATGCAGAACACTAACCAATAATATGAACTGTGGGAAAAGAGCTCAATCCTAAATAGTATTTTTTAATATGTTTTAGAGTTAAAAGGAAGGAGATCCAGGAAAGTTTGGTGGCCACAGAATTTAAAGACAGTGATACTCAAATAGGAAAGCAAGTTGAGTCCAGTGGGCTGGTCATTACAGAGAATGTCCACTCTTGAGAGATTTGCATAAGGTGGTAAGGAAATTAGGAAAATCAGCATCTGAACTAAAATTATTCACTACACCAGACCTGGGTGGCTCAGTACGTTAAGCATCTGCCTTCAGCTCGGGTCATGATCCCAGAGTCCTGGGATCGAGCCCCGGCTCGTGCTCTCCGCTCAGCCGTGAGTCTGCTTCTCCCTCTGCCCCTCTCCCACTGCTCATGCTCTTTCTCTCTCTCTCTTGCACTCTCTCAAATAAATAAATAAAATCTTAAAAAATTATTCACTACTCGGAATTAATAGAATGACCTACAAACAGATATTAAATTGTTATATTTATGCAAATAGTTTTTATTCTATAATTTTTCACATTAGAAAATATATGAATTTTGCTTTATTTTGTTTGTTCTGTCCTTGCAAGGGAATGTTTCTTCATTCAGGATGTCACAGCAGAGAGAATCCAGAAGGGAATGTGCCCCTAGATATAAGCAATGAGGGGGTTTCATAGAGGAAAGAAATGAGAGGCACAGAGGGTCAGCTCCAAGTTTGAGATTGCAATCTTATAGAAAGGAATTGCTTTTTTTTTGTGATTTGGCCCATCTTACTCCATTGTGTCTTGTTACCAAAATTGTTGATCTAAAGAAAGGATTTTGGGACGTGAATTAGTCTTTCACTACCAGGAAGGATGTGGTCAGTGTAAATTCAGAGTAGAACATATTTACAACTACAAATGACAACAAATTTTCTGTAGCCTCAGAGACTTACATATTAAATTCACAAAAAAAGAGATTTATAAGAATGTTTAAAGCAGATGTTCAATGGTGTTTAAATGAATAAAGCTTTTTTCACAACAGTCCAAACCTTGGAGAACTCTCTTCACTATAATCTTTCCCTCATTCCAACTGAGATATCAGACTGGGTTTGCATAGTTGGTGCTCAAAGCAGTTATTTCTAGTGCTTTTTGTTCCTTTTTGTAGATGCATATTTCCATCTGGTATCAATTTTATTTTGCCTGAGGGACTTCTTTTAACATTTATTATAGTGTGGGTCTGCTAAACATGAATTCTTTTCACCTTTTGTACTTCTGAAAAAGTCTATTTCACCTTCATTTTTTGAAAACTATTTCCTCCAGGTGTAGTATTCTAGTTTTTCCTTTAGGAACTTTAAAGATGTTCTGCTGTCCTTTTGTTTGCATTGTTTCTAAGGATACATCTGCTGAAACTCCCATTTATCCTTCTAAATGTAATGTGAACTGTTGCTTTTAAGATTTTTTCTTTATCACTGGTTTTGAGCAATTTAATTGTGACTTGCTTTTATGTCGTCTTCTTCATTTTTCATGTGCTTGTGGTTCATTGATCTCGGATCTGTGAGTTTATAGTTTCTATAAAATTTAAGTACTGTCTGGCTAATGTTTCTTCAAATATTTTCGTTTCTCCTCCTCTCCTTTAAAGACTTCAGTCCAACACCTTATGTATGTATATAAGACTCCTTATTTATGTGCATATATATAAGGTGTTACACAGCTGATTGATGCTTTTTTAGACTTTTTTATTTTTATTTGTGTTTCAATTTGCAATAGTTTCTATTCTGTCTTCACATTCACTAATCATTTCTTCCACAATGTCTAATCTGCCTTCAGTCATATTCAGTGTAATTTGTATCTCAACCATTGTACTTTTCATCTCTGTAAGTTCAAACTGAGTCTTTGAAAAAATATTTTCCACATCTCTAGTTAATATTTTGAATATATGAAACCCAGTTATAATAGGTGTTTTAATGTCACTGTCTGCTAATGCTAACATCTGTGTCAGCTCTTGGTTGGTTTTGACTGATTTTTTTTTCCTCCTCATTACAAGTTATTTTTCTGCTGCTATGTCTGGTAATCTGATTGGGTGTCAGACATTTGGAATTTTACTTTGATAGCTAAAATTCTTAGAGTTTTACAAAATACAAAATTTGTTGGATATTTTTATATTTCTATAAATATTCTTGAGCTTGTTTGGGATGTAGCTATTTGGAGAGAGTTTAACCATTTTTTGGTCTTGCTTTTAAGCTTTGTTAGGAGAGACTGAAGCAGTGTTTCATATAGGGCTAATTATTTCTCACTTCCAAGGCAAGAGTCTTCTGAGTAGTCTGTCCAACGCTCCGTGAATTATGAGGTTTTCCGAGGCTTGTGTGGTCTGGGTACTGTGACCTTCAGTGCATCTCTCTGGTTCTTTCCCAGTTCTTGTGCAGTAACTACTGTACATTCATGTCCTGATTAGTGCACTGCTCAATACACTAGGGAGACTCTCTGCAGATCTCTGCAACTCTGTCCTTGCTTGTATTCTATACTGTGCACTCCAGCTGCTTTGGAGTCCTTAGACTCTACTCCACTCCATCTCCTCAACTGAGATTTCCTACCAGGCTGTATCTTTCTTCTGCTTGCACCCTAGTCTATCAGTTCTGTATAGAGCAGTCATAGGATTCACTTTGTCTGACTCTTATCACTCATTAATCGTTGTTCTTCATTACCGATGCTTATTGTTTCATACATTTTATCCAGTTATTTGTTGTTTCAGATGGAAGGATAGATCTGGTTCCTGTTCAGTCTTCCTGGCTGGAAGCAAATTGAAGAGTAGCAGTTTTGTGTTTGTTTGTTTTTTAAAGAGTAGCAGTTTTTAATGAAGCACTGCTAAGCTATTTAAATTACCAGTCAAAAATAAGATAAATAAAATCATATTTTCACTTTGGATTTCTACATTCTTTTATTCTTTGACATATTTCTAGGTCTGTTGGCTAAAGACTCTATTATTCCATAAGTCTTGATTTTTGAGGGAAACATGAAGCAAAACTACATCAGCCTACCCCGTATTTTGCTTTTATTTTGTTTTGGTTTTGTTTTTTGTTGTTTTGAACTTTTTTCTGACAAAGCATTTTTTTACTCAAAAATCATTTGTAAACTGTCGAGTTTTTCAAAAATACTTGCTTTGGAATGTGATGCCTACAAGGAAAGCACAGTAAAAACTGTACAGAATATATTAACATATAAATTAGGTTCTGAGAAGTTTTAATATTACTCAAATGTAGCTCTGTGGCATTGTAGAATGTCTTTAATTCAAGTGGAAAGGATATCTCCTACCTCTTGGAATTTTAAATGAGATATAAGTGATTTTGAGCCTCTGCTGCACCGACATTTAGGTTGTTTTATTTGTTTGGAGTTGCATGCGTTTAAATTATTTTGATTTATAAACCCTTTAAAACACAACCACTTGCAAAGTCCTTTGTTTGAGTGTGTCCAATTAGTTTGCTTAGCTGACAATAAAATTGGGTAGTACTTCTCAGGGTAAATAGAAGTCTTATCCTACTGAAATTCCCTTTGGGGCTCTTTGTCAAGAATTAATTTAGCATGATCAGTGCTTGTGATGAAAATATATTTTGCGGGATTTGGAAGGATTACAGAAAAATTTCCAAAAAAGTAAAATTGATATAGTGTTATCTTAAAATGTCACTTATAATTTATATCTTACACCAAGAAAAATATTTAACCATCCTCTTTAATGCTTTACTTTTCTTTTTTTTTTAAAAAAAAGATTTTATGTATTTATTTGAGAGAGAGCATGAGTTGTGGGCAGAGGCAGAGGGAGAGGGTGAGGGAGAAGCAGACTCCCCTCTGAGCAGGGAGCCCGATGTGGGGCTTGATCCCAGGACCCTGGGACCATGACCTGAGCTGAAGGTAGACACTTAAACGACTGAGCCACCCAGGCGCCCCGCTTTATTTCTTTTTGTAGTATATTCCAAATGCTTTCCAGAGGGAAAATATAGAGACACTCTGAGACATAAAATACAGTCTTTGTGTTTTCTTTGTTATAGGTGAAAGGAATTCTGGAAATCTTCCACACTTAGGTCCTCATTTAAAGATTTCAAAATGATTTTGAAATGGTTTATCTTAAATCACATAAATCCTGAATATTAAATAGGGATTGGAAAGATTTTAGTTCTCTTATTACATCATACTGCCCTCATGCTTATCTCTCTAATAATAATCTGGAATATATTGTCCTCCTTACTAAATATCACATGATCATGTAGATACATATCTGGCATTCTAAGCCAAATTCCAGGGCCATTATATAGACATGACAGTGGCTCCTGAAGTAGCCATTGGAAACATTTTCCAATGTTAATAGCTATTTTCAACCTTATTTGTATCCTGAGTTTTTTCCAAGTGAGGTACTCTGTCAGTTTTCAAACAGCATCCTTAGACTTTGTGCTTGCCTTAGCAGTAATAATCAGAAGCGATATATCTCTTGTCTTGAAGAAAACATGCTGTGAACATTTGCAGAAGGCCTCATTAACATTGAAGTCATGTCATCGAAGTGCATTGTATTCTTTGACACCCCCATCTACTTTTACTCATTAGTGTTGCATGGGACTCTTCCTTCCTGAGAAATTATATTGGAACACAGGCTTTAATAGCATCATCTATAGCTCTATCTCTAAATTGACATCTATATCTGTAAGCTTTAAAGCCCTATCATATATGTAAGAAATTGTCAATCAGTGGACTAAACTAATTTTCTGTAGTGTCATTGTAATAACACAAGTGCACATACATTTTATTAACTTCCCATTTAAATATACCCACGAAGAGTTAATTTTCTGATCATGCTGTATTTCCTGCATATTAAGTTTGCTGAATTGCATGCCCATGCTGTGAAAACATATACAATTTTAAATTTGTCATTTCAGTTAAGGGAAACCATTTTAAATAATACCAGTGTGATCGTGTGTAAAGAACAGGTTTTGCATAAATTGAGCCCCCCCCTTTAGGAAATCTAAACTTTAACATTTTCTCCTCAAGTATCTAGATGCCATTAATTTCTTCTTCATGGCAATTAAAAAGATACATTTCAGAAGTACTAAAGAGGAAAGGAACATAGTTTTATCACTTAATGTAACAGTAATCAGAATCATGATGGTATTTCATAAAAATATGACAAAATTTAACCTATTAAACTAGAGAGCATTTCTTTTCTAAGTGAATAAAATTCAGATTTTTTTTTCATTGAATACAGACTACAGCTTCCAAGTTGAGATACATCATAATGAACTGTTATAGTTTCTCCTTTCGATGACTGACAAAAAGATGTTTGTCACCAAGAATTTTTATAAACACTTGAAAGTTTGGCCAAGGTACACTGTTTAAATTGAATATGTATGCATTTTATTTCTATTATCTACTTCACAATCAAAAAATTCTTTATATAAGGAAAAAGTATCCCTCTAGGTCTTAGTCTAGAAGACACTTATGAGAGTATTAGAATCTATAAAATGCTGTTATAATAATTCAAAGATATAGTTGGAGTTGGAGTTCAGAACATAAAAAGAACAATGCAATAAACATCTTGTGAGAGTCAGTAGGAGTTAAAAAAAAATCTGTATCTTTGTAAGAGCAAAACTGCTATGGAAATTAAAAGGAAACAAACAAACATCCTACACAGGATCTTTTTTCTTCCTGTCCAAACAGGACCCTGAGGAGGACTATGGTATTTCTCTGGCCCTATTGGATTGGATTCCCCATCATCACAAAATTACAAATAAATATTAAAAACACTAATTATACAACTGTCCCAAGAGACTAATTGTCAGCAATTATTTTTATCATCCTACTAGGAACTACTATAATCCTCTGATTTATTTCCACACACGATATATAAAACACCTGCCATGCTTATACAGAAAGTAATTCAGTTGCTTTACTCAGTGACAAACTGTATTAGCCATAGTTGTACAGATAAATGTAAATAATAGAGTTATAAATCAGCCATTTATTATTACTATAACACTTAACTCATTCAGGATCCACAAGGGATGAAGTATTTATATAAGAGAACATTCTAGATTTAGGCAGTCCTCTGGACACATGAAAATTCGACTTCCCTTGATTTGTATTTTTGTTGTTCTGCCAGCTACACACTTAGAGTCAACATATTGCAGGGAGGCAGCACGCACATTAAATTGCATCAATCAGTCTACTCTGACACTTACCGCAGAAGGCTCCCAGTCCTACCACAAAAGAAGTGTGGCAGCATCCTTCACAACCTCTCTGCTTCAGGACTCTGTCTTTAGCATTGACCCAGGTTCCACCTTGGGTTTAAGCACAAGCCTAGGTCTCAACTGCACCGGGAGGCAGAGGGAAGGGAGGATAAAGGAAGTTAATGGGGAAAGTAGAAGTAATTAATACTTTAAGTCAGTAAAAGAAATTCTGAAGTGCTTTGAGCAATGACAGCATCATTCCAGGACAAGCAGCTTCGAAAAGTTCAGAAATGATACACGCAAACAATGAATCATGGAACACTACATCAAAAACTAATGATGTAATATATGGTGCTTAACATAACATAATAAATAAAATTAAAAAAAATGATTTTGAGGATTTATACATTTTATTTTTTTATTTTATTATGTTATGTTAATCACCATACATTATATCATTAGTTTTTGATGTAGTGTTCCATGATTCATTGAGGATTTATACATTTTAGTTTTCTTTTTTAAAATAGCCCCATCTTTTTTATATTGATACCTACCTCCAGGTGACTAGAACTTGCTAAGTGAGAATAATTGTGTGCTTTAAATAAGAAAAAAATACTTGGATGGATAATTTTATCACCTATTCACCTCTACATACCTCAGTTGGAAAATCCATGTACTCCTAAACCTATTTCTCCAGCATCCTTCCCTATGAAAAGATTATGACTTCAGCATCATCTGTTTGAATTTCAAGTGTAAGCAGGTGCAGAACATTCTAATCTACCCTTATCAGTCTTCTCACCAACTCCTCACCTTCCACACAAAGTCCCTTTCTTTGCCATGGCTGCATTGCACACCCCTTACTGCAGTCTACAAGCAAGGCTTATAACCTTTCCCTTCCCACGCCATCTTTTAAAATTAAAACTCTTGGTGACTGAGGAGGTTTTCTCTTTACCAAACCAAATTTTCCTAATACATTCCTATTCCTGCTCCAGTCCAGAATTAAAACCTGACTGGGAGGCAGAAATCTATACATTATTCCATTTGATCCTTTATAATACCCACAAAAAAGAAAGAACTGAGATGACAGCACTCCACTTTTATTCAACTAAGTATTAGCCATGGGGCCAAAGTGGAGCATGTTGGATTTTATGGAATAAGACTCATGTCATCATGAATCTGTGAGTTCTGACTTTCTCCAAGATAACACTCCATTCATGTTGTTATCTTCAGGAGAGAAGACTCAGCATCACATGACTGAAACTAAGAAGGGGGTGGGGATAACCATTGATTTACTCTAACATTGATTATCGATCAGGTAAGCAGCACATATCAAAACAAGAAAAAATACCCAATGACTTAAAAACCCATGGTTAGGAAAAAGGCAATAGTGCTGATAGGGGCAATTTATGATGACCTTAAAGAGCCATGTGTTCTTAAAAAGTGCATATATTAATGTTTTAAAATGCATTCATCTTGGGACCCCTGGGTGGCTCAGTTGGTTAAGTGTCTGACTTGATCTCAGCTCAGGTCTTGATCTCAGGGTCGTGAGTTTGAGCCCCGTGTTGGACTCCCTGTTGGTCAAGGAGCCTATTTAAAAATAATAAAATAAAAAATAAAATGCATTCATCTCAGCCTTGTTCAGAATAGCTGGAAACAATTTTAATGTCTAACAATATCAGTAGGGCACTGGTTAAATAAATTATGTGATATCCTTAATGTGGAATACTCCACAGTCATTAAAATGACTTCCCCTTTTCTGATTTCAGTGCTCTTGGATTTTTATACCATTAATTTGGGGTTTTTTAATTCTCATTTTGAGGACCTTGTGATTTAAAAAGTCCTCTGAGGAATTTTTAGCCACTTTCCAGATAACTTTAAGTCAAATGCAAGTCATTATTTCCAGGCAGCCAAAGTAGTGTTTCACTGCTGATTCTGCCTGAGGACTGAGAATCCGTATACCACCAACTTGATTCTATATCATATTTTAATTCTGGTCTGCCATTTTGTTTTGGCTTCAGTGATACATGACATTTTGGATGTTTTTCAGGGAAATAGCTTTGGACAATCTTTATTAACTTATTTATCTCAACATAGATAAGCAGGAAACCGTTTCTACACAAGTTAAATATAATAATAAAAATTTCTCCAAAACTTTTTCTCCTATCAAATCATGAAAATTATTCTTACTTGTATGAACTATATTCATGTGGAGAAAAGGGACTCAATACAAAAGTTTATAACTAATGCTTCTGCTTATCACTTACAGATTCCAATTGATAAAATTATGATAGTAAAACAGATAACAACAGATCAACTTCTCAAAGGTAGCCTAAGTTTTCTGAAAATCACCACAAAATTGCCTTTAAAAATGAGCCATATCAAGATATTTTCAAAGACAAAAAACAAAACCAAAAATTTTGGCATTGATAAAAATAGACTTTCCCTCTAATTTGTTGCAATGAAATAAGGCTAGAAATTGTATAGAAATGCACACATCAGCTTGATGTTGAAACACCTCTTCATTAAGCATATTTTTCCTTGGAAAGACCAAACTAGATATTTCATTTTGGCATGTAGAAATGTTTGTGAATATAATCACTAAATGCATAGGGTGCCTTTTCATATCAAAAGGATTAAGAGGTTTTGCTAGAAACAATTGTGGAGTTATAGAGAAAATTTTAAGACAGCCTTATTTCTGTAAAAATGAAATAATAAAAATTTGCTAATTGTTCTTATATTGTCATTGTACTCAGAATTTAGTAATAAAAGGAGACTAATTTCATTCATCTATCCTTTCAACTTCCATGTATTAAACCTCAGTGTTAATCACTGTTGAAATTCAAAGGTCTGCCATTAAACACTGAACACAAGTAAACCCATAAATATCTTCCGGTTTTTAAAAATAGAATGTCAAAAGTGAAATCATGGAGGTATATCATAACATATGGGAATAAGAGAAACTTATTCACATTTTTGCAAGAGAGAAAATAAATTTCATAGAGATGGTAATCCCTCATCCTGGGCTTCGATAAACATAATATAGTTATAAAGAACACAGAAGTGATTCATTCCAGAAAATGTCTCTAGAAAACCAGTGTTACATGTTTGGATAAAATTGGAGGGCATCTATTTCAGAGAAGTACTGTTTAGATAAAAATTTTTCCTTACCCCTGAAAATAGAAAGTGCAAGGGTTTGTAGTAGTAGTAGTTTTTATTGTATTATTCAGTTAAGTTTAGTTTTGTATTAAAATCAACACAGAGCTTTTGATGTGAAAAACTAATAGTAAGCAAGGAAGATACTGTTACTGGTTTTAAGAACATTTATGTTTTTTGTAAGTAACAATTTTGAAGACTGTTGATAATAGATGTCAGAACTGCTGTCAATTTTGGGTTTGGCTTCTCAATTTCTCAATAAGAATCCATCTACAAATCAAAGGTCTACATTTAGGTTTGTTTCATTCATATTTGTAGCTCATTTTTGAAGGTATTCGAGGTCCTGGCATAGAAGGTGACATTGCCATTGATGATGTATCAATTGCAGAAGGAGAATGTGCAAAACAAGACCTAACGACTAAGAGTAAGTGTCTATTCTTGGATTGGTTTGATGTGATGTTAAAGTAACATAATAACTATTCAACTAAAATGGTCTAATTTTTAAAACTCAGTTATTTTTAGTTTGTAAATTTAGAAATTCCTTACATGTGAGACCCTAAAATTTTGAAGATATTTTTAAAACAAAGTATTAAATTTGATGGTACGCATATTTGACCTAAGATAAGACAAAAGTAATTTTGGTTTAGGTCTATGTAAGTAAAGCCCACTTTGATTTTTAATTAAGATTTTAAAAAGTATTTAATTTATATTATTAATTTCAAAGGATTTTTTTTACTTTTATTAAAATATTTGGCTGACTTATATACTCAGCACACCTCTATATAACCATAGCTGTTTTTATCCCCCTCTCCCCCATTTATGAATATATTTTCTAGGTCTAACTTTTGCCAGCCATTTTAATAGATTCGCTATTGTGAAGAGCCTAACTATGTTCAATAAGTAATAAATCAGCCCATTTGTATTCTAGTATAATTCATCTATGTGCGTCACAATCTTGTTTAGTAATTTGGTTTCATTTTTTACTCTGGTTTGAATATTATAGTTTAATGATATCTTCAAATTTTATTTTGTCACCACAAAAATGTTTTGAATAAGAGATATAAATTAAAATTTATAAATAATGCAAAAAACATCAGAATTATGTGTTGAGCTGCTTCGTAAAATCTTCATCTCCATATTTTCTATGTGAAGTTGAGAAAACTAAAATCACATCTTTTAAAAATTCCTCCACTTCAAGTATTTTCATGGGCCCTTCTGGAATCTTTAATTTTGTGGTTATATAAAGGGGTATCGATCAAGCTAAATTTACACAAATAACTCATCAATTATTTAGTACATATAAAAGGAATGTGAAAATCTATTTTGTTAAGTCTAGAGCAAATCAGTCTTTGTTGACTGAGTGTATTTAATGAGAAATTATATTAGTCTAGATGTTGAAAGTTAAATTTCTGCAACTACCTAGTGATTGCTCATAGGAACTGAACTGACTCCATTTTTAAGCATTGTAAAAAGACAAAAACTAAGATTGTGTATAACAATGAGCCACTTTGCTCATAGTTTTCACCTTGTCATTATACTTAGCATTTCAAGTAACAAATTTAGTAAAAATTTCTCCCTGTGTCTGGCTAATTTTGCTTTAAAAAAACCAGTAGCAGTATCGAAATGAAGTAGATTTGTCAAATGCACAGAAAAGCATGCATTCTCCTTAGAGGAGGAGAATAGGATTTCTTTCGAATTTCCTAACATAAATCAGCTACAGTAATATTCTAGTAACTGAAGGTAGTTACCATCTTACATAGAAATCTTACATTTAGATAATTTGATCACTGAAAACTATTACAAATTAAATTTTAAAAATTGAATTAAACTTTCCAAATGAGGAAAGCAGGAGAGAACATTCTCCCTCATGGAGAAAACAGAAGTGGTAAGAGTAGCAACAGGAAAATGATGATGAAAACCCCAAAGGACTTTATTGTTACATAATAGAACACTTTCAAAATCAGGTTTCTTCTCTTCTAAAGTCAGAGAAATGTGTGGCTGTTTTAAATAAGATATATCTGTACATATTGGAGGTATTTTTATTCAGCCTCTGTAAATCAGAGGAAACAGCCCTATTGAACAAAAACATTTTCTTTGGTATGAGAAAGTATTCTGTTACATCTGTATCTATTTAACTAGCTTTTACTAAGCTCATTTTGACAGTGTTTGGTGAATATTAAATTAATGTTAATTTCTAAGTACAAACTAGCTTGGCAGCCAAAAGCCTCCTCCTAACTGCTCGGGTTCCCAACCCTTCTCAGGCAATAAATGGTACTATGGCCCATACTATCAAAAACTGAGGTTGTCTGTTGTCTCCAAACCCAGCTCTCTCCTAGGTGAGAGCCATTTTGTAACTTATGCCAGGGGAATGAATGATCCAGCTTGCTCATGTTAGCCCTTCTGGGCAAGGCATACATTCTAGGTATCACTTGGACATGAAGCTCTACTTGAAACACCAATTATGGTAGGAATCTTAAGTCAGAATAGTGGGACAGATTTTTTAGTTAAAATGGACTTCATAATGCTTCTAAAACTCACACTGAATAGATAATTATTTATTCAGTGTATAGATACTGGACTGATCTAAGCAGTGTTTGCGGTATCTGATTTTCTACCCATAACAATCCCTTCTTAGTTTTCATAAAAAGTAGTTTTTTTCTCACTCTTTAATCTTAATCATTTCTGGAAGCTTTGGAAAAAAACCGACCTCTTAGGATTACCAAGAATTTCCTGTGTACATACTTCCATGTGGCTAGTAGAACTCTGAGGTTGAACTCAGCCACAAACTCACACAAATACCTTCCAGACAAGTTCTCATAGTATATCATATCAACTTAAAATATTTCTATTTTTCTAACCACACATTTAAGTTATTTTCCTTTTCACATGTCTTGGAAATAGGCTGATAATTAAAACAAACCAAAAAAAAAAGTATTTTCCAAAAATGCTTTCCATATACTCTGTTGTTTTATTAGTTCACCAAAGTTGTATTGGTAGCTACATGGAATATTTATTCTTTTTTTTGTTTGTTTCTTGGCATTTATTTTCCTTGTCTTTAGATTCTGTTGATGGTGCTGTTGGAATTTTAGTACATCTATGGCTTTTTCCGGTCATTGTACTCATCTCTATCTTAAGTCCTCGAAGGTGACCTTATCCTGGCAGAGGCTATAAAAGATTCACCAGGCACTGGCATGAAGAAAGAGTCTTTGTAAATGGACATTGAAAAACAAACTACCAAAGATTCCTCCACTGACTACTGACTCAAAAATAAAATAATAAAAATGAATTTTTTAAAGCACTGGGGATAAAAAGACATCATGGAAGTATAACTTATTCCAAACTACATATAAAATATTCTTGACCTGAGTAGAGAAGAGACCTTCAGGTGCTTTTGTGGCTAAAAAGATTTCAGCGTCATCTGGTCATCTGGTTGAACTCTGGAAAAAAAAAAAAAGCTATAGAAATCCTTGTCAAAGCACAAAGTCATGGCTGGTTTTGTTTCAAATGAATAATTTGCTTGTTACCATGGAAACCTAATGGCCTGCCAACAAAAACCTCACTGTAAACAGGGTACGTGAAGAGCTGGCATTTATTTTCCTTTCAAGAAGGTTTTACATAGAGAATTAAATAAACGTAGGCCCATTTACCTTTGGTTGTTACACTTCCTTGAAAATAACCCGAACTCAGAATTATTTAAAGCATTCATGCTCCTCCCCACCTGTCCCCACCCCACCTTTATTGTTATTTTTTTCCTCCCATGGCTAAGCTAGATAACTGTATGCTGTCTCTTTTTGCATGCATTACTATCCAGGATGGTAAACCTGGGCTTACATATTACACAGGCTTATCGGAGTTTGCTTGCGGCCACTTGAACACCCAAACTAAGTCATCTGTTCCAATGAAGAAACCAAACCACCATCTTTTATAAATTGCCATGGAAACCAAGTGCCTTCAATGAAACAAGCCTGAATAATTTTCAACTCAGAAGCTTGCACTGCTAAGAGTGGTTTGTGTAAAACTATTTTATAAACAAACTACAGAGCCTAAGTGTGCAAATGACAGGCAAGACAACAAAAGCCGCTTCTGAAGAAGAAAGGACCGGAGCTGCTGAGTAAGCCCATGCAGACGAGCTATTTGTTGTTTGACCTCCTAGACAGCCATGGCCTTTCGGCTTAGTGTCCATTAGAAAATAACTTCCATTGAGACCAGACATGGGAGCAACACTTTTTTCTTCCAGGTTATTAAATGGGTCAACCAGAGCAAAAGGTTGTTAAGATAATACTTAGCGCAGAAGGTGATAAAACACAAGAGTGATTTTTTTTTTACTCTAACCTCCATTTGAAATGAAATTGGCCCTAGCTTTAGAGGGAGCAAGAAAATGTTTGTGATTGCAGTGCATACAAACTCTACAGCGGAACTGGGCCTGAAAAATCTGGCTTTATTCTAAACACTGAGGGTAATATGCCTCTGCCCTTTAGTCAGACTCTGTGCAGATTGTGAAATATTATTTTATTATTTTACCAAGATTAAAAACACTTTTACAAAAAAAAACAAAAACGTGTAAAAATGATTTTGAGCTACCTGAGGACAAATCATACCTTTAACCAGCCAGTTTTCCAATGCATTGTAAATTTCACTTAAACCTGTTGGTTATGAAAATTTGAAGATCTTTTTCCTTAAATTATCTCAGCTTTTAACTTCATTTAAAAAGACTTTTGTCTAAAGAAGAATATTATTATTATTATATGTTCTTTCAATACCCCAGGATTAAAAAAAAACTGATTATGCAAGTAATTGGGATATAAGTATTAAATTATAACATTTGCAAATATTAATATAAAAAGCACAACAAAATGTAGTGGAAAATGACAAAGCTTGATTTTTAAAAGAAAAAAAATCTGTAGAAATGTTTGTGCAAATTCAGTAATTCAACTTAAAAGATAATTTTACAGCTATGTTCAATAAAGCCTCTTTCCAGGTAAGGTATGCAAAGCGGTATGTGTGTTTGTTGAGCAATGTTTACTTGTCACCAAAATGAGACTAGCTATACAATTTATCGGTTATGTTACCATGGGATAAATCTTCAGGACTTCATACACTTTAATGTCTGCAGGAAAGAATTTAATAGGAACTCCTGAAGCACTCTTCCATATTTTTCATACATGTAAAAAAAAAAAGTCAAACCTGTGAAAGTAAAATATGAAACAAATGTGAATTTGGAATTTAATGCATATTTTCATAGTTAAAGAGGGGACCAGCTGGAATATCTAGGTAGTGATAAAATCGAGCTAAACCGATTCCTTTAAATTAAACAGAATTAACTAATAAGCTTTATAACTTATTTGAACACATTAGGCATATTGAAAATTTTCAGAATTACAGTCAACCATCTGTTTTATCAAACCAAAGAGATTAAACAATATTGGGGGGCACTTAGCTTAGTATTTACTAACTCTCCTTCACCTTGACTTCCATTTTGTGTGGCAACTAACCACTTCCCTCCACTATCCCATATTAGTGGATCATCCTTCCTAATTGATTTTCTGCACACTCACTGCTGATAATATTAATAAAATTGTTTTCATCTAAAGAGAGGCTTAGCTCATTGCCACCTTCTTCCCTTATCTTGAATTTGATTTGAGTGAGACTTTTGCAAAGAACTAAAAAAAAAACCTATACTCAGAATATTTGGGTATACCTTTGTCCTTTCCAGGAAAACAATCAAGTCTCCTTTTCTCCTTATTAACACTGCATAAAGAAATTGTTATAAGTGAAAGCTTCAATCCTTCTACAAAGTACTCATAAAATACTAAAGTCTTTCTATAACTTTTCACACATTAAGAATACACACGCTTAAGAAGTCATGAGAACTGGCTGGTACTTCAAAAATTAATTTTGATTAAATTTTTGAGAAATTGCAGATGAGCACCAAGAACAAAGGGCAATCAGAAGAACTGCAAAAACAATCAGATTTATTGATATAGTAATAAATTAGAGTATATATCTCAAGTGGGTTCTGGATCATTTATATAAACCAACAATCTTAGAATTGTAGAATGTTTTTCACTCCAGATCAAATGTTCAGTTGCTTTAATTGAAAGAAAATGAATCAAAATGCAGGAAATTTTAAAAGGTTGGGACAAGTGAAATGTAAACTGTGTTAAGTAATCTGTTTAACATTAGTTATAATAATGATGACTTTAAAGCACTTACCTGTTTATCAACTGCTTTTCTTTTCCTAATATTTTTTGTATTTATTATGAGTTGAACTCACCAACGTATTTCCCTTTTTCCTTTTTGATAACATTTTAAGTGTAATTGATGCCATTTTTGTTGTTGTTCTTTATAGGAAGGCATCAGGCTTTTAATTCTCTGGGAGAAAGATTATACCATGTAATCTCCTAGTGTCAGTAACTGATCCGATTAATTAGGAGCTTACTCTGTCTTATTAGTTCAAAGATGGTTGGTTCCTCCACATTTTAACATCTCTGCAACTGGGCCTATTTTAATTATAATTGGTAGCATTTCTGTGTAGTGATATATAAAATAAAAGTGTATATTAAAACTGATGGCATCTTAGATATGTTGAAATTCACCAAATTCACTAAAGTCTCCAGAAGAGCCAAATCATGCCCAATATCATTCCTTTTCAACAATCTCAAAAGTGAGAAAAGGATGCCCTATCATATTTGTAGGATTTATATTAAATACTCATTGCCTATGCATTATTTAAAAATAACATAACTTTTTATTTTGTGCTTTTTAAAAATCTGAATCTTCTCTTACAGACATTATATACATACCTAGCCCTGTTGTCTTTTTTTTTTCTTCCTGCTACCTATTCATGAAGTACAATATGCTATGTATCCCTGGTTTGAAATGTTTTCTTGTTTTGTGTGATTCATAGTACTTAGTAAGTTAGAAGTTTGGCCTGCCATTAAATTTTCTTTAAGAAATCTGAAAGATGCATGGTACATACACTACAATGCCATACAATAGGCTAAACTAACAGTACTTCATTTCACATTATCACAGAATTGACTTTGGCATGGCAATGAATTATGATAATTATAATAATCAGAATTACAAAGCAGCTAGTCAGTTACATCATGTTACAAATAATAAAAATAATCCCACTCTTTTATATTTTAAAATATGACAAAATATGAATGACAACTGTACTAACTTTTCACCAAACATGCATTTTTACTTTAAGACTTCATAATAAACTTATCTGTCAAAGTGCATAATTTGAAGAACAATTAATTAATTCAGGTCTATACTTAAGACTGTATGATACTGGCTGTGGTACTTTTTATGACCTATTTTGTTTGTTTTGATTAGTGATTTGAAAGATGGTGACAGACTAATGTGATTTTCAAAGGATTCTTTAACAACAAAACAAACTTTTTTTTTTTTTTTTAATGTGCCTTTCAAAGATCAGGGCCTCACAACAGCATTTAAACCAGAAAAAATTTCACTTCAAATTCATTTCCTTTTTGGTTGATGGCTACTTCTTACAAATTGCTTCGCCTGCGGCTCAACAAAGCAGAAGGTATATACTCTTCTTGCAACTGGGTAGTTGCTATCAATGAGGAGTTACTGCATTTTCTGTGAAAACAATAAAACCATAGGGTTCAATCCCATGCTATTTCCTTTCCTACAACGTTCCTTTTGTGTCTAACCAGTTTAATTAGTTTTCTTAGTGCTTATTTTTAAAAAGCAGTCTGACATTTTTTTACTTCAACTTAGGAGAAAAGCTACCATGAACGAACTTTTTTCAAATCCGATATTAAAAAGCTCTTTGCTGAGTATCCATAGTACTTATAAATATATGTTATTACATAGAAAAAGTAGGACTCAAAGATTTGAAATTTACTGGGCAATATGTCAATTCAGAATCAATCCATCATACGTTCATGTCTGCTTAGAAACAACTGTAAGTTAGGGAGAGATAACTATTCCATATATTTCCATATGGAATTCTTTATTGACATTATTAGAATAAAGCTTAATAAAATATGGGTAGTGCTTTCACTACCCTGAACCCATATTGAGTACATTGAAATTAAGGGATTGGTATTCAAAATTCTGAGCAGGATAGGGGTTATTAAACTCTAGATAGAAATGAAATAGTTTTCTCAAGGGAGTATTTACAACTGATTGAATTTAATTTCAATTGTTCTAACTTTCCATGAGTTGAGCTTAAAAAAATATTCTTTTCAATAAAAATGATGGGAAATTCTATGAAATAGGGATTAGCTTGTTAGTTTCAGTTTGTTTTCATATGGCTCTTAATTGTTGTCCTGGACTTCCAGGATACTATTTTTATTTCTTGAATCTCATTAGTATATTTAAATGTATAAGTTTAATCAAATATCTATTGTGTTGAATTTATATTGAATATTAGTTACATTTTAGATCTCAAAGTTTAGATTTAACTTACTTTTCATTTTGATATTTTACTTCTGCTAAATAGTTTCAGATAGCTGTATGTTATTTTCCCTTGGATTTTCTTTCAATAAATGCAATTATGTTAAATACTCTATTAGTGTTTTGGGGAAATTTCTGCTGTCAATAAGCACTTAAGTTAGAAACAAAAAGCTATTTAGAATGGCAATTATATTTGCAAATTAAGATGAAAATGCCATCATTTCTTTCACTATTAAAAAGCTTTTATAGACTCAACACTGCAGTGAAGCACAATTAGCCCATTAAAGATACGTGTTGATTTTTACATCCTTTGTGAGGGATCATTTATAAGATTGTGTTAAGTAGGCACTAAAAAAACTTCCTGAATGAACTGTGATTTAAGAATTATGGCTCAATTTAGTAACTCTGGGCTTCTGCACGATATGTGAAATATCCACTGAAGATTACAGCACTAATGTTCTCCAGGAAGATAGTTCCAGTCACATAGTTCATGGGGGCACTGTCGGCTACATGTGGGTCTTCTGAGGGAAACAATAAGTGCTTGACAATGATTCAAGTGAACCAAAGTATAAATGGAATCCTAACAATTAACTTGCATAGCTTAATTTCCTCTCTCTCTCTGGTATTATATTTCTAAGTATATCTGTGAAATTTTAGAAAAGTGAATACAATTATCATTAACAGGCCCATTAATTGTGTTTAAAAATCAACCCCTAACTATGTATTAAAATACTGTTTATTCTTTATAAGCTATTTAGTTAAGCCAAATTAAGGACCTTACCCATCTTTTGATTTCCTATAGTACTTATGTTCCTTTAAAGTAGTCTTTAGTTGTCTGAAGCTCTGTTCCCCAGCTGAAATTGTAACCTATCCCAGGGCAAGGACTGTGTCTTTTAACAAGTACTTCCAACTTATCTAGGTTCTATAGAGATTATTGAATTAATGATGATTGAATTAATCCATGATTTGGAGCTATATTTAGAATAGAACTTATTCAATGAACCTAGGAAATAAGCAGCAATGTCACCTTTCAGTGATAAAATCAATGCAGTTTCACGGACAGAAGATGTCTCCTGCATGTGAGAAAAAAAAATGAGAAGTCAAGACAACTGAAATACCAGCATAAGCTTTTGCAACACAATTTCCTGTCATTTCTTAGTTAAATGGAAGGTGATTATATTTCTTAATAGAAGGGCAAATGTTGTCAATGTTTTTGCAAACAAAATTACTATGTGGTTAAACTAAGGAAAATGAAATTAATTCTGCATGTTTCATGTCAGATGCCATCGTTATATATGAGACTAATACTGCATAGGATCTCTTCTTTCAACCAAAATGTGTTAATTATAGAATATTATGCCTAATTTTATATTAGAGAGATCATGAGCTCTAGCTAAATTCAAGCCTAGCTCCTTTCTAGAGTTTGCTGCAGTATATATTTCTTGAGATCCAATCATCCACTAAACTTGAAGTATATTTAAACAAGCAAATATTTTTACAAATTATATAATAACTGAATTATAAAACAAAATTTTAAAAATAAGGAAATATTGATTTAGTTCTGGGAATATTTTATGTAGCATAAACTAGATTCTTATATATGGAACAAATAATGGTAAATTAATTTTCAAAATTGGGAATTGTGTTGAACAGACAGAACTATTTTTTGTTATTTTAACTGTTTCTGTTTTGAATTACATGTTTTAATTTCCAAAATTAACACCATTCAACAGGCCAAAGAGCCCGAAATAAAAGATGGTACAGTGTTAGTACATGGCCACCACACAATAACTAATTGTTACGTGAGTGAAACTATAAGTAGTACAGTGTCTGTTATAATTTTTTAATGAAATAAACATGCATCTTTCCTTTTTCATTGGTTTAGTTTTTGACAATGTCATGTACAAGACTGGGATTTTGCATGTATTCAAAAAGCCTTTCCAATACCAGGGTATTTGAGGGTACCAGAAGGGTATCCATTCTGAATCAACATCCTCCACTAGGACCGCCCATTCCTCACCCAGCAGTCCATTCCTTCATGCTTAGGATTGCTCTCTCCACGTAGTCTTTTAAAAACTAGAAATACTGCCATTAAGGAAGCATATTAGAGTTCTCTAAAACTTGGAGGTAACATTTCATTAGCTCACAGTTTTCAAATACCTAGCAAAATAGGCTGAGAAAACACTGACGTACTGGAGGGGGCTAAGGAACAAGGAGAGGCATGCAAACAGGTGAGGTACGGGGTTTCGAAGACTATACTTGTTCCACAATTTTCCCAAGGACAGGTCCAGATTACAAATCCAGTACATAAAATATAGACACAATGAAAGGAATGTTAGTTACAGGTGAAGGCTCAAAGAACAGAATGAGAAAGCTTCTAGGACAGAAATATAAACAATGAGGTCACCGAGAGGGGGACGATATGAATAGATAAGGAGAATGCACTAAGAAACAAAACTCATCAAACTAGAGCCTTCACATTAACAGAAAGGAGAGGAAAGGAAAATTACATAACCAAATACATTTTGTAGAGATACATAATCTAAAAACTGAAAATAAAATACTTCGATGAAGTAAATTTGAAAAGGAACCGCAATAAATATATATGCAAATATTTTACCACACACTCTTCTGGCTTTCTCTTCTTTACTTTGCAGTGACTGTAGTCACAGTTTGGCTTCTCCGTCCACTTTCTCCTTCCTGGTTATGTGGATTCCCAGTATGTAGGTTAGTTTAGAGTTGGGTGTGCCAGTTTGGCAATGAGCATCTTCAAATTATTTCTGCTTTCTGTAATAATCTTACTTCAAGCCCACGCATACACACACGTTCATAAATACACCCTATTTATATAATGATTTATCATTTTCAAAGTGTTTTCATCTCATTTGTTCTAGCCTTAGTGACTCACCATGGTATTACTTGAACCTCTGTATGATGGATGCCTTCCAGTCTTCTTTCCTTCACCCTCTCACTGCATGTGGATGGTCACCCTTTCATGGTGTGACCCAGGACTGAAAAGAACAGTGTTTAATAAGCAATGTCTTTTGTATTTTATTATCAGTGAACCTCCATACTTTATCAAATCTAAAACATTATTTTACATACGTCTAAGAAAAAAACATTTTTTATTGTGACTGTAAGACACCATCAGTTGACGGTGACAGAAAGTCCTATTTAGAGATGTTGAATTGCAAAATAATAATAATCTTAAGGCTGATGAAATACAGCATCATTTATAATTATACCAGATATTTCATTTGACAGCCTCACAAGAAATCTGCTTCACATGGTGTAATGCAGTTGAACTCTGACTCTAATGTGAATCAAAATCTCCAAAAATTGTTTTGAAAACACAGATTCCAGAATCTTGGCCCCAGGGGTTTTGTTCAGTTGATCTTGAGGGAAGGGAGAGGGTATAGGATTTTAAAAAGCCTCTCAAATAATCATGATCTATGCGATCAAAATAACCACAATTTATTAAAGATTGGGGTATTGGAAAGAACTCAAGTTCAAATCGTGATTTCTACCACTAGGAGCTGTGTGATCTTGTACAGATGGTTTAAAATCTCTGTGCCTTAGTACCCCTGGAGACACCATGGAAAAATGTGGTGTCAGACTGCGAGCGTTCTTCATTGCATCATCTCCCTCAGTCCCCTTAGCTATAAAAGGGGTGTTGTGTTATCTAATTAAGGAGCTAATATGTATAAAAAATTTAGAACATTACTGACATACAATAAGCACCACATATGGGTGCTTATTGTATGCTTTGATCACCTGTAAAAATGGGATGGTGAGAACAGTACCCACCTCATAATGCCATAATGATTAAATGAGGCAATACAAACGAAGCATTTAGCAAAGAGAGAAATGGGTTTTTTAACATACTGGTTTTTTGCTGTTGTTGTTTGTTTTAAAGATTTTATTTATTTGACAGAGAGAGACACAGCGAGGGAGGGAACACAAGCAGGGGGAGCGGGAGAGAGAGAAGTAGGCTTCCGGCCGAGCAGGGAGCCCGGTGCGAGGCTCAGTCCTAGGACCCTGTGATCATGACCTGAGCCGAAGGCAGACACTTAACAGCTGAGCCACCCAGGCACCCCAACATACTGGTTTAATAAAGTAATATATCTTTTAAAATAATTTCTTTAAAAACTCTTCAATAGCTAACTCTTATTTCCTTATCCTTGTTTTATCTTGAAAATAGACAAGGAAGAATTTTCTATGATATTTAAATGATTCAAATATTTTAACGCTCTTATTTATCTGACATGAAATGTAATAGCTCCCAAATATAATAAGCTCTCTGACATTACTTTATAAGGTAAATTATTTTTTGAATAATCATGCTTATTTAAGGGTATAGAAAATTAAGTTAGAAACATGCTAGTAAGCAAGCACAAGTTTGGCATTCTTCAAAAGTTACCATTGAAGGCACCTGGGTGGCTCAGTCGGTTAAGCGACTGCCTTCAGCTCAGGTCATGGTCTCAGGGGCGTGGGATCGAGCCCCGCATCAGCCTCCGCACTGGACGTGAAGCCTACTTAAGATTCTCTCTCTCGGGCGCCTGGGTGGCTCAGTTGGTTAAGCGACTGCCTTCGGCTCAGGTCATGATCCTGGAGTCCCGGGATCGAGTCCCGCATCGGGCTCCCTGCTCAGTGAAGAGCCTGCTTCTCCCTCTAACCCTCCCCCCTCTCATGTACTCTCTCTCTCTCTCATTCTCACTCTTTCAAAATAAATAAATAAATCTTTAAAAAAAAAAGTTACCATTGAGATTCATGTATGTGTTTATATTCTAAACAGACATGCTGCTCATTTTTTAAAAACAAACTTTTATTTTGAGATAATTCTAAATTTACCTGCATTTGCAAGAGATAACATGGAGAGATCCTATATACACTTTAACCAGGTTTCCCACTTACATATGTGTGCGTAGTTAGTTCTGTGTATTTTTATCTCACCTGTAGGTTCATGTATCCACCACCACAGTCAAGATATACAGTTCAATCACTGTAGGAACCCCTTTAGTGTTGTCTTTTACTTTACACATTTCCCTCCTGTCTCCCCTTTTCCAACCCATCCCATATTCCTGGCAACAACTAATCTGTTCTCTTTTCTACAATATTGTCATTTCAAGAATGTGGTATCATATGCTATATAAATTTTAGGGATTGGCTTTTTACAGGCAACATAATTCCATGGAGACTTATCCAAATTGTGGCATGTAACCAATAGTTTGTAACTTTTTATTGCAGAGTATAGTATTGTGTAACAGTTTGTGTAACCATTTACCCATTAAAGGACATCTGGGTTGTTTCCAGTGTGGGGCCATTACAAATAAAGCTGCTATGTACATTCATGTATATACTGTTGTGTGAAGGTAAATTTCCATTTCTGAGATAAATGTTCAATATTATAAAAAACTACCAAATTGTTTTCCAGAGTGAGTGTACCATTTTTCACTCCTACCAGCAATGCATGAATGATCCAATTTCTATGCATTCTCACCAACATTTGGTATTGTCACTATTTGTTTTTATTTTAACTATTCTGGTAGGTGTGCAATGTCTCATGATTTTAATTTTCATTTTCCTAATGACTAATGAAGTTGAATACCTTTTCATTTGCCATCTGAATATCCTCATCTGTGAAATGTCTAACCACGCCCTTTGCCTATTTTCTAATTGGATCTTTTGTTTTGTTTTGTTTTGTTTTGTTTTACTGTTGAGTTTTCAGAGCTCTTTTTATATTTTACACGTTAAGTCATTTGCTGGATATATGGCCTTTAAGTAGCTTCTTTCAGTCTGTACTTTGTCTTGTCATCCTCTTCACATGGTAATTTGCAGAACAAAAGTTTTTAGTTTTGATGAGGTAGGTCTAACATTACTTTTCCCATTTATGGATTATGTTTGTGGTGTCAAGTCTAAAGAACTCTGTGTAGCTCAAGATACTAAAGATTTTTCTCACCATTATTCTTTTATAATCAATGTTATTTTTATCTTAAAATGGAAAATTGAACAAATTTAAGTCCTATTACAATGTTAGGCACACTTATTTTAGTCCAAAATACCGGCATTTTCTCATAGCAATGATGGAAGATATAAAATAAAGTAATAAATGGGGCTAACAGCTTAGCTGTTTCAGATGTTAAATCTAAATTTAGAATATTATATTAAAGTTAAATTTAGAATATTATATTAAAGTTACTTATATGATGTATGAACATTCCATAAAAACCTTCATATAAGGACAAGGAAGTTGCCTCTCTTCATCCCAAACATATCCAAAGATTGCCGCCCTTAATTTTCAAATTCTTCTTTAATTCCACTTATAATTCCATGGAATATCAGACAAGCAAGCAAATAATTATGTATAAGGATATTATGGCAGCTTATAATGGTGAAAAAATTGGAAACAATATAAATGCCCATCAGTAAAGAAATGGTTAAAGTATGGTTGTGCTCTTCCCATATCCACTCTAGCTTTAACACAGTGCAGCCTGAAGATTGCCAACTGTGTGAGAGATTTCTTCAGGACCTACCCATGCATTATAACTCAAAAAATTAACACTACAACCAGCCTTCAACCAATGTATAATGTCCCAGGTTTCTAGCCCCAAAAGAGACTAACTCTGAAATACTTTTTTTTACAGACTCCCAGAGTTCCCCAAATATGACCAAGTTCATTATCTGCCATGGTCCTTGAATTAAGATCAATTCTTTATTGGTTGCCTTTCCTTCCCTTTATCACATCCTCATCTCTAATACAATTTTCCAGTAATCACCTTCTGGATAAGATACTGTACTAAAACCTTGTCTCAAAGATAAAGGTCTCTCTTCTGGGAGAACCAAACTAAGGCGATAGTTTATTTATGGAAGAAAGAATCAGGAATCCATTTTTTTAAATGGGCTTGAACTTTAACATATAAATATGTCTACTACATATTGTTAGGTTAAAACACATACCATATTACATGTAGTCTGATATATTTATAAAAATATGTATACTCCTAAACTGCTACATTCTCCTGTCTGGTAGGTATGGTTTCGCAAAGTTCCATTTTCTTTTATTTTTTTTATTCTTAATTTTTTTTTGCATTAAATATATATAAATTTTGTAGTCTGAAGGAAAAAAAAATCCTGAAAGAGAAAAGAAATGACCCAGTATAGAGAAAGATTTTCTTTGGGATTTTATTGTCCAGAAGTCGATCTTGTCTACATTTGGATAGCCTAGAAAATGGGGCTGTAGTCATTTTATACAGACATATAAGACAGCAAGGAGAACCTTGTCTGCTTGGTGAGTTTCAAAGATGTGCTGGGAAAATGAAAACAGGATAATTGTCAAGGGCAAGATATCACTTAATGTTGCCCACTGACAGAGGAAATCAGGTAAGGTTGTGAAGTTAAAATAAGCTCTACTTAGCGAGGTATACTTGATTCAAACTTCAGATGGGAAATATTAATCAGAAAAAAGTGAAAATCTTGCTTGTAAGTTAATGAAAATGACTTATTGATGATTCCTGAATTATGAAGAAAAATGAAGAGTTCACGTGCCCGGAGAAATATGCAGAATTTCTGTTTTACAATATAATGTACATGTTCCTCAAGACTATTTTTCCATTTTTATCTCTTCCTTCCTGTAACACTAATTATTTGTTGATCTCAACTGTAGTCTCTCAACTGTATTTATTTGTTCTGGAAAATAGTACACAGCACATGAGAGCAATCTCCATCACAATGAGCGCATTTCTTTTCATCTTTTTTGCCCTGGTTAGCTCTGTTGATTTGGGTATGTGCTAATGAGGCCAGTCCTGAAGATTCAAACTCCACCCTAAATAGCTATTCATAGACAGATGTACTGCATGGACCCACACTGATAGTCTCAGCCAAACATCTGACCGATGCTTGTCAGTGGTCAGAAATAGGACTAAAATTGTGTGGCTAAATTGATGGTTTTCATGATCACAAGTGAATAAAAATTTCAAAACCTTCTTTTACATTGGTGCATTAATACCTGTTTCTTCTCTAGTATTCCTTATATCGATGATGGCAGCAACAATCATAATATAAGCCAGAAACCTAGAATCAACCTTGATGCCTCCCGAGTCTTCGTCCCTTACGTCCAATCCATCACCATGTCTTGTTTACTTTTGCCTATTGAGTATATCTGGAAGCTATGTCCTTGCCACCATCCCTGATGTCACTACCCTAGAAAAAGATACCATGAGCTCTTGCTAGGATACTGCATTAGCTTCTCACTGTAGACTTCCACATTTGATATTGTCATCTTTGTTCTCCACCTGTAGCTTATATAATTATCTTACAAAACTTATGCTACATTAAGGAATTCAGTCTTTATTTGGCAAGCAGTGGGAAGCCATTAAAAGGCTTTAAGAAGGAGAGTAAATTTTATTTGTATAAGTTTTTTTTCCAAAATTTTTTTAAAGATTTTATTTATTTGTTTGACAGAGAGAGACACAGCGAGAGAAGGAACACAAGCAGGGGGAGTGGGAGAGGGAGAAGCAGGTTTCCCACTGAGCAGGGAGCCCGATGCGGGGGCTCGATCCCAGGACCTTGGGATCATGACCTGAGCCGAAGGCAGACACTTAATTACTGAGCCACCCAGGCGCCCCAATATTTGTATAAGAAAATCTTCATAATCTGGCTTCTGCTCACCAATCCAGCCTTGTCTTGTTCACTGGGTACTGACAACTCCCCAGTATCTATCATATTACATAACCTGTAGTGGGCACTTACCAAATTAAGATGAAGAATGAATAACTCTCTTACCACTCTCACTCGTGCTCATGACAGAGCTTTTCTTCAGTTTCTCCAATGCTGCCTCCATACTTGGGGCCTTTGTGTCTACTCATCCTTGTCTCAAATACTCTAAGCCCTCCTTCCCTGTTCCTGGTTCCTTCCTCATCTCAGCTTATACAGGTGTTCCTCTGGGAAAATTGTCTTCATCATTTAGATCAAATCAGTGTCTTCTATTACATGTTTCCTCTAATTTCCTTTAGAACATTTCTCAGATGTTTAATTAAATATTGTGTATTTGATTATTATTAGTTTCCCTTACTGCACTGTAAGTTCTAGGAAACCAGAGGAAGCATACTTACTTTGTTTACCCTTTTTCAAAAAGATTCAGAGTAATGTGTCAACTCTTTTGTTAAGCAACAATGAATGATTATATTCCCCCCACTCTGATCCTGTAGAAGACAAGTCTGAAAACTTTCCCAATTTATTCTCTTCAGTCAACTTATTATTTCTTATAATGTTTATCACACTTTTTTGAAATTACCAACTTCTTGAAACTGCCAACATTGGCAAATGTTATCATATTTGTTGGCTTTTTCTCATTGTTTTGGATACTATCTATGGCCTCACATGCCACCTACCCTTCTTCTATCTTTAACCATTTCCAGTGGTCCAAGTTAATTTTTATTAGTTCTGTCCCATCCACTACAAGAACTACCCTTTCATGGATGATGTCTGAATCGACCTTATTCTCCAGGTCAGCATCTTTTATATAGATTCAAGATTTATGCTGAATACTACCCGTTATAGTCCAAATCAGAAATCAACTTCCTCTTCATCCCTAAAAACCAAATTCTACTCCTGAATTCTTTATCTTATTAATTTGGCTACCATTATGCTATGATTTTTCTAGTGAACTATTTTCAACTATGTTCAAAACCTGCTGAACCATCTTTGCCTCCATTTCTTTTGTGTCTTAAATGTAATCAGTTTTGCCTCCTCATTTCTGTCATTTTAAACCTTTTTTAAATTCCACTCTGCTTCACAGACATTAATATGAATTTTCTCCTGTCTACACAATGGAATAGCATCCTGGCTCATGTCATTTCCCTTATGCTCCCTATTCCCAAACTAATCACAACTCTGTCAAATTGGTCTTCCTACATAGAGTTCCACTCTTTTACAAGAATGTGGAGCCTCAAACATTTTGGTCCCCTGCTCAGGGATTCTTACTGTCTACCTTTTGCATTCTGACTGAAGTACAAATGCCTAACTATATACCCACAACTTTCCTTATTTATATGTAATATACCTTGCCAGATTACTGTATATTGCAATTTTACTGGAAAGCAAAGCTTTCCTAGAACATACTCACTCTCTCTAAAGTCTTTGAGTTTTATCTTACTAGTGACTTATGGTCTTGGAATGGGGGTGAGAGATGGGGAGTCCTACCCATTCTTGAACATTCATGTCAAATGCTACCGTTTTACCCTTCTTGAAATTCATAACACCTTTTCACACCTCTTATGGAACAGATATTTTGCTTTATATTATAACCATTGGGTCCTTGTCTTGTTTTCTTAATAGAGACTGTAAGCTCCTTAAGAGCAGGCATTATTTCTTATTAATTTTATGTTCTCTGCAATGCCAATTTCAGAGATTGGCATATACTAGGTGCTCAATTAATATTTGTTGAATTAAACTAAATATGTAGGAAACCAAACTAATAAAAATGTGTATATATAGAAAAAATATTCAAGAAATCACTGAAATTTGTACATGAGAATGTATAGAATAAAGAGTTTATTGTTTCTGCTGTATCATTTGTTTTATTATGATTTAACAATATTATTTATGTTTATAAGATTTAATTATCTTCAGATTTCCTAATAAAAAATTAATGTGATGTTCCCAAATGCTTTGTGAGATAGAACAGTCACATGCTCATTCTATACATCAGGAAACCATTACACGGAGATTTTATAACTAACCGGTTTAAGATTACATGACTGATAATATAGCCAGAATTAAAATTAGGGTCTTTTGACCTTTGTCACCCTAATGTATTGCCTCCTAATCCCAGTATTATTTATCTACAGATATAAAGTGAATTAATATATTAATGTAATTTAATGTTTCAAGTTCTGTTTCACCTAAAGTTAAAATATGTATAGAATACATTCTTCTGGATATTCTGAAAAATGATGGGAAGATTAAAAAAACTCTTTAACACAAAAAGAAGGAGTGCCAATAATTTGAATGTATTAGTTATTTGCAATGACTTATGATGCACACAATTGAGTGTATATGTGTGTAGATCAGCATATATACATATATCATATCTGATTAAAAATTCTAGGCACATAATTATCTCTCCCAACCTCATGATTTTAGAATAAAGATTCTACTGACTGTCTCTCAGAGGCCATACTCATCTCCTGATAAGAAATCATTAATCTTAGGGGAGCCTGGGTGGCTCAGTCGTTAAGCGTCTGCCTTAGGCTCAGGTCATGATCCCAGAGTCCTGGGATCGAGCCAGCATCAGGCTCCCTGCTCCGCAGGAAGCCTGCTTCTCCCTCTCCCACTCCCCCTGTTTGTGTTCCCTCTCTTGCTGTGTCTCTCTCTGTCCAATAAATAAATAAAATCTTTAAAAAAAAAAAGAAAAAAGAAATCATTAATCTTATATCTTGCAGTAGTTCAAAAGAGAAAATTGAGAAAGATTTTATTCTCATCAAAATTTAATCATATTCATTTTAGGATGGAATAAAATAAGGTTCATATAACTGCAACCAGTTCCATTATTTTCGAGTTATTTCTGTACAGTTGCCTGAACATGAACAAACCAGATTCAGATCCTTTATGACACTCCGCAATTTTGGACCTAGACTCCATTGGAAATTGTACAAGGAAGACATGGTCTTTAAATTTCAGTAGTCATCTTCATCCTTAGCACTAAGCGCAGTTTCAACAGGAGAATCGAAAATGCCATAGGGGTAACATGAAATGTTCTGATACCAAAACATACATGAAATATTTTTTTCTGACACATTCACACTGAGAACCTGGTGTGACTAAGAGGTTTAAGTGCATGCAAGGGCACTGATGTTGCTGAAGAAATGACATGACTTAGTAGAAAGAAAATCTATTTTTCTAATTTCTCCCCCACAAAAAAGCTTGAGAAGTACCACAGCTATTTCCACCTAGCTATATCAAAACGGGATTTCTAGAATGTTAATTCTATGTTGAAATTGAGAAGAGATCAATTTCATAAAGGTAGAATTTCAATAAGTCATAGGTTTAGGGACGATAAATGTTTACAATTAATAATCTGAGAAGAATGTCCTGTGTCTTTTTGAAGGGTTTTCTAATATTGCTACTGCTATTCCTTTAAATGAATTAATTTTCTATCTTTAAGAATAAGATTAGAAAATATGGATATTTGCAACTCAGGAGGACAAGAGCAGTACCCTATATGAAATGTAATCTCTTCTTTTAGAAAGGAAAATTTGGTTCTAAGGAATGTTTGCTGACAAGAGCAACATTTCAGTCTTTTAAAAGTAGTTTTAATAATATAATTTGATTTGTTAAATTTCTCAGAATTTTTTTACATTTGGAGTTTTTTTTCTTTCAAACTGTGAGTTGCTTGGGTCTTTATTGTTGAGGGGAAGGCAGATGGATAATCTTTATTAACTAGAGTGTAAGCTTACAGCTTATTTACGTTGAGTTTATAACTATTCTTATGCTTATAGTATATAACTATAACTATTCTTATCCTTTTCACTTGCGATTCATTCTTTCAAGCATGCATGAATTCAACAGATCTATGTAACATGCCGCTATGAGCCAGGCCTAGTATTAATATCTGGTAATGCTGTGTGAGCAACATGGATGACACTGCCCCTTCTCAGGTTAATATCATTAATTTAAATGGACTTCTGTTTGTTTGTTTTATTAAGGTAATCTAGTCTCAATTGTCTGGGTGGGAAAAAGATGGTACTAAATCTTGAGTTAAAGATTGATGTGAATGCTCTCAATAGTTGTATTGAATTCTCAGTAAATATCTTTTAAATATACCCCACCCAGCAAGGATTTCTTCATGTTGATTCCACTCTTGTTTTGCATTGCAAAACTTGTAGGGATCACACTGGAAGACAGAATAACACTCAACTTCCATAGACAATAGTTAGAAAAGCTCAAAGGACTTAGCTCATTAACCCAGCATCCCTTTATGCTGTGAAGCTACTGTAGTGGCTAAAATGGGGTGATCACAGAAGAAAGGAAGACCATAGCTCTGAAGAAAGGATGCTGCAGACTCTGTGAAGGTCAGTTGCTCAAAGAGCCCTCTCTTCTCTCAGTCCTGATCTTTTGCAAACTTATTAGGAAAAGTTATAAAGTAAATGTATTAAAAATTCTAAAGATGTAGTAACATAAGCAAACTATCTTTTTGTAAAGTTAGCTCTGAATTGAAACTTACATTTAATTTTAAAAAAGGGGGAATATATTTACCAGGAGCTTAATGAAATTTGCAATGTTGTGCAGTCAATTGAGAAAGAAGCTATATTGAAAGAGTCTTTGGTTAAATATGTCCGTTTCTAAAGAAGCTATTACTAGCCTGACTTTCCTTATCCTTAAGTAAAGTAATACTTATCTGATTAACTATTGCAAGCAAACCTTCCAGAATTGAGTTGCAAGTATAAAGAAAGGATAACCTAGAGATTAAATCTTTGGATTTGGAGCACATCCTATATTTTGTTTCAAGTATTTCTGCAAACTGTAGAAATTGCTATCAGTTTCAATGACTTTGTGAAGTGATAGATTTCATAGTGAAATTATAGTCAAAATTGTTTAATTTCCATTTAATCAATTATTAAAATGTAATAAAATGTTCCTAGTCACAAATAATATGTGAAGCTTCTTTCAGATGATGGATGCACGTATGCATGTATCCATCCATTTGTTTCACGACAACAACAAAATGAATGATTTCTATGATGCAAGCATTCACTAAGAACATGACAGACAAAAAATACCTTACTCTTGGAGCACCTGGGAGGCTCAGGCAGTTAAGCCTCTGGCTCTTGATTTCACTAGTTTATGATCTCACACTAGTGGGAGTGAGCCCAGTGTTAGGCTCAACGGGGAGTCTGCTTGGGATTTTTCTCTCTCCCTCTCTCTCTCCCTCTGCCCCTCCCCACTCACGTGTTCTCTCTCTCCCTCAAATAAATAAATAAAATCTTTAAAAAAAATACCTATTCTTATGGAGCTTATATTGTAGTGGAGCAGAAATACAACCATAACCCTGCCACCACAAATAACAACAAATTAACCACAAAATAACTATATTATATTATATGTAAACAGTGCAAGCATTATAGAAAAAAGTAAATACAGCAGAAGAGAAGAAAGAGTTGGAATTTTAGGATGTTATATCATTTACTCTTAATATGTTTGAGAATAATTTAAGAAATAAATTGATAATGATCCATAATAAAGCAACAAAGAGAAAAAAAAATCCATTCTCTAACAAATCACCAGTGAAAATTACCTGAAAATTCGTTTCTGTGGGGAACACAGTAGGTGGAGCAGAAAAAATGAAAACCAAGAACTTCACATATCTAAACAGATTAGAATTAAATAGCTCTCAAATGATTTTAAAAAGCTAGAATTTATTTTTAATAAATAGAAATTTAAAATATATAATCCTGATACTGAAATTTGTACTTCAGATATATAATCTCACATGCACCTATGACTATTATACATATCTTCCTTCTGCTGTGTGCCACTTTTTTTTAGAAGATATATAAAAGGGGCTATTTTCAGGTAAGCTCTCACTTTTTGGCCACAGAAAATTCAGAGATACATTTAAGCCATATGAAACTTCTGATGCATTAAACACATTTAGAGAGAAGAAAATGAGCAAAACAAAAATCAAATCCCTGCCTATTTATGATAAGTAGTTTAAACATTGCATTTAATGTTTAAATCACTAGCTTACATTTAGAATGTTTGTATCATGATAAATCTGCATTAGTTACTTGCAAATATAGCTCAACTAGTTGCCTTAACTACATGCTGCATACCAATTCAAAGCTGTGTTTCTTAATGACTTTAAACCATCCTATAATGAGCAGGGCACATATCACATTTTACATATGGGTTGAAATGGAATATACGTTTAAGTATGCAATCACTTTTACAATCATTATGCAAATGTGTAAATTTTTCTCATTTTGAATATAGTACTCATGTTTAAAATTAGATTTCATTCAGGACATTGATTTGCACAGAGGGTGATTTAACAGATATTTTTAATAAATGATAATAAATATTTAAGAAACATCTTGCAGGTAATGAATATTTTACACACTTTACCTTATTTAATATGCAATTTAATTATTATTAAATAATAACACTGTGAATTAAATACGATTACTATGTCTACTTTAAAATAGATTTATTACAGGAAGTAAGCTCAATCAGCCTGGGTATGAATCTCACCTCTACTATTAGTAGCTGTCTGATCTATTTATTTATTTCCATACACCTTAATTTCCCCATCCATAAGATGGGGATAATAGTATCTATCTCATGACTAATATGAGAATTAAATAGATTAAAACATGTAAAATTCTCCAAACAATATATTCACACATTAAGCATTCAGGATATGTTAACTACTATGGTGATGGTAGTTAGTGTCACAGGTGAAGACCTGAAGCTTAAAGAAAGTAATATGGCATAACTAGAAAGCAGTTGAACAAAGACACAAAATCAAGTCTCTTACCTTCAAATCTTGTATGTTTCTAAAGTTCTATGTGACACATTACAGTTTGGATGACTGAAAAGTTGAGTTTCTGTGGATGTAGAAAAAATATTCATAGGTGTAGGTGTGTCATCAAAAGCTCTGTAAAATCAAAACTCTATTTTAAAAATGTAATTTTACTTGAAATTTTTCTCATCTTTTGAGAAATGATTATCTGAGGCTTTATCAGTTTAAGTTGCTTGTGCCTTTATGACATTATTGTTTGATAAAATGGATTCAAGGATGTAATATTTTAATAGAAAAAAATAAACAAAAAAGAAACACTATACATTAAATTAACCTTACATATTTTCTTCATTGGTATAAATTAGAAATGAACCCTGAGCCCTAGAACTGGCTTGATATTAGTGTAAATATACTTTCCATTGTGTACTTCTATTTGATATCATTTTTGGCACTATTTTGTGATGGGATATGTCCAAAGGAAAACATTAGCAAGAACTCATCATTAATGACAAGCATTCTGACCTTCAAAGGGTATGACTGGAGGAAAGGGACATGGGACAACACACAATTCTCTTTACACTTTTCCATCCTTCTCTTCCACAAACTGACGACCTGACAAACCGGCTCCAATCCTTTCTTTGTGCATCTTTCTGATCATTTTTATTGACCTTGACTTTACTGAGTTCTGGCTCACAAAAGTAGATAATATACAACAGTTTTAGGAAAACAGTGATCTAAATGTACAATGTCCACCCTAGGAAGGTAGGTGAACTTCTGAAGATTTTGCATTTTTTTTTTAATTTTTTTCAATTAGCCAGCATATAGTACATCATTAGTTTTTTTTACTTTTGCACTTCTTAACATGTCTCTTTTTACTAGTAATATCTGAAAAATGTTTACCTGGAACAGGCAGATAAATCTACTCTCCACAGTCTCACAGATTTATTTGATAGGTAACAAAGGTCTTCTACCTGGGTCCTCTTAAATGTGCAAAGTTTCGACTCTAGATTCCTTTACCTCATGAAGCCAATTTTTATTATACAGCAGCAATTAGTATTCTATTAAAGTGTGGAGAATGAACTGTGATTTAAAAGTCATCACTTGGGGGCACCTGGGTGGTGCAGTTGGTTAAGAATCAGACTCTTGGTTTTTACCTCAGCTCAAGTTGTGATCTCACAGTTGTGAGATTAAGTCCTGCATCAGGTTCACTTTCAGCACAGAGTGTGCTTCAGATTCTCTCTCCCTCTCTCCCTTCCACTTGTGCTCTCTCTCTCTCACTTGCTCATGCTCTCTCTCTAAAATAAATAAATAACCTTTAAAAAAATAAAAGCCAACCCTTGAAGATTTTAGTAAAATCTTCAAATACAAATTAGATTTTATTTATTTAGTCTGACTAGTGTTTTTTGATGTTGTTCCCTGCCAACGCACATGAATGTGAGAAAAATGGGTCACAATTTTAACTCTCTATGACTTCTGAATATGTGTGTACATACATGTATCTTGTCTTTATCTTTAAACTTTTCTCCAATCTGTATTTCCGGATAAAGCATACGAAAATTTCAACTCCAATTTTTCTTTGCCTCATTACCTCTCTATAATCAGTCAGCAAATCTACCAATTCATTGTTCTTTTCACCCTTTCGCATTACTGATTTTTATACCCTTTGCTCTTCTGACTTTATAATTTTGTTCATGACATTTTCCTTTCTTTTTTTCTTTCTGCACAAAATGGCCTCATGCATACTTTTACTTCAACATTTGTCTTAACTATTAGTTTTTCAAGGAGCTGTCCTTCACTAGGTGTGTTGCCCACTAAAATCATGTTCACTTGGCCACGTTCTCTCATCATTCACAAGCACAGTTTATATTATTTTGTCTTGTTCTAACTTGATATTGCTTTTAATTGATTTGAATCTTGGCAAATGGTGGGCCTGCTGGGGCTTACTACAGTGGAAAAATGAAGCCTTAGAATTCTACATATCCTCTGACATGAGTGGGCAGTGAGGAAGGTTGATATTCTTTCAGGGATTGGAATCCAATGTAGCAACTCAAAATTAACCACTCTGTAAAACCCAATTCATGTTTCCCTCTTCCATGATACATCTCCTCAGCTGAATTAGTTCCAACATCCTTAGTGATCCCAAACTATAAAGTGTATTCACCTCAATTGTTTTATAAGTATCTCTTTAGACATCTTATTCCCTCTTGATTATGGACTCCTTTTTAAAATTTGGCCTCCAAAACTTAAACAGTGTCAGGCATATATTGTTTAACAATTAATTGGTTGTTGGACTAAATTCCATTGAATTAAAACACAAATGAAGATCCAACTGGCAAGAATGTTAACTTGGTGACAAGCCCCCAAATCCTGAGTCAGAGTTCCCTGAGTACTTCTGCCTAATACCAGTTTTAAATGGGGCTGAGTTTACTCTTAGTTGTTTCCTTTTGGAGGGAAAAAAACACTACAGAGCAGGTCGCTTTAAAAATATGAGGAAAAAAATGAGAAAAAAAAAGGCTATAAAATTGGGAAAAGATTGACAACGAAGGAAAAGAAAAAGTAGTTTATAGTGTCCCAGAGGAGGAACATATATGGAGAGATGCTGAGAGATGATTGAGCCTTTGCAGATCCTGCTGAGATATCCTGGAGTCACCGTTCGTGCTAAGGAATCCTGCGTCCGGGGCAGTCTCTGTGTCCCCATCAGTTTTTTATTGTCCTTATGATAGCTCATATCCTTACAATAAATCATCCTTTAATTGAGGCATTCTTAGAGAATTTCAACTTCTCCCAGCCAAAGACTGGGCTGAAAAAAGTGCTCATTTAATCATTTGACAAATAGTGCTATATACTGTGTGAGATGGTGTGAAGGTTGCTGTAATGTGCATGATGTGTTTCTATTACTTGCCTGTTAAGCCATAATTATGATTTTATTTTCCCTGTTCAAAAATATAGTATCCAGTGTTATATAGGCTGATGATTAATAAGTTCTTTTCAAGCAAGGAAGGAGAGAGCCATTGATTTACTATTTTTATAACCCTCCTTATCCAAATATGATTTGAAGTAACTAAATAAAATATAATTGACTGAAGAATTTATTGAAATATTACTTGTTAAAAAAATAAAATTATTTAGTACAGATTCTTCTCACCTACTGTATTACTAAAAACCTGAGGGCAGAAACCATGTTTTATTTATTGCTGATTTCCTCAAAGATTTCTTGGAGTCTGATTCAAAGATAATTTCATCAGGGACGTCTGGGTGGCTTAGTCAGTTAAGTGTCTGTCTTTGGCTCAGGTCATGATCCCAGGGTCCTGAAATTGAGCCCCACATCAGGCTCTCTGCTTGTGGGGTGGGGGTGGTCTGCTTCTCCCTCTGCCATGCTCTCTCTCTTCCTCTCTCTCTCTCTCTCTGACAAATAAATAAAATCTTCAAAGATAATTTCATCAGAATCACATGGAATGCTTGATAAGACATGTATTTGAGACTCCATGCTGAATGAATCAGAAATTTAGGAAAATGGAACCTAGGAATCTACATTTAACAGTCTCCCCAAGTGAAACTTATGCATATCACAGTTTGCAACCTCTTACCCAAAGATATTGCCCACGATACTTTAAAAAGAGACCAGCAGAGAAGCACTTAGCCGCCAGGGTTTGAGGTACCATTTCAGCCCAAATGACTTAATAACAAACACTGAGACTGGCTGCCCGAGACTGCCTCTCTGGTTTAGATTCTTGGAAGGTAGAGAGGTTAGATCTCTGCTATTTCAAAGGCACCAGATTTGAGACATAAAGATTAGATGAGATTTCTAGAGCAGATTTGCCTCACTTTACTGTAACAGGGCAAAGAGTGCCCACAAAGAATAATGCAATGTAAAGCCCCCAGATGGGAGTCAGGTGAAAGTAGTGGCCAAAGCCAAAAATAATCACCAGTGGGAGACTATTTATAAGGGAGTGTTTTCTCAGGAAGGTTTTTGCCTTTCTTATTGATTCTGTAAACCACAAGATAGATGAGAGTTGATGACCATCATAAAAAACACCACAGCCTCACCACATCCAATGTGTGGCTGCCTGTATTATGATTCAAGGAATCAGTTCAGTTCTTCAAAATCAGTCTCCTTTCCCTCTTCCTTCTTTTTCCATCATCCCCTGGGGGTAAAGACATAGGAAAAACCAAATTCAGTCACCCCACAATATGAACTACTGGGGCCTCACTGAACCTGCAAAGGGGAAAGGGCAAGAGCTTTAAGTCTACTATAGACCCTTTTTTTTTTTAATGTGTAGGATAGACTCTCAGTAACTGAATCAAACTGTTTTAATAACCCAAGGTGAAAGGCAACATCTGGAATTAGGTCGTGATATCAAAAAGTAATCTTGATATCCAGCAAAAATGGCGGTAACAGAACAAAGTGATTAACAATTATAAATAAAACCATTTTCTGTTTATACCTTAGATGAAACTCTTTACAGAGCATAGAAAAAAATTTACAGAGGCATAGTATAAATGAAGTGATTTCATTATCAGCCTTAAGAGCTAACTCATGATCCATACAGACTACCCTCGATGACACCAGCATGATGGACTGACACCATATCTCTAAGGATAACAGTAGTTTACAAGCGGTTCTAAACTACAAATTAAATACAGCCCTTACCTCAATTCCCGCAGGATTTTAAAGGCTGGTTTACTTCTCACTGACTAATTAAGAAGTGAATACCAGGAAATTAAGAGGCCTGAAAACACATGCTGAATTCTGCTGAGCTTTTAGAATTGGGATGTGGAGGGTGAATTGGATCTTGTGTAACATTTGCTTGTGCTTGGGAAAGTGCATATCTTAAAGATGCTTGTTCTCAGATTGTTACATTGACAAAGGTGAATCACCACTGTAGTGAGAGATTATGGGTGGCCTTAAATGAGCCATAAAGCCAGTCTATTGACTAAAACTAATTACTTGGCACCAGTGGTTGCCTATGATAACAGAGTATTCATTTAGTACAACATAGAAAATTAGAATTATGTGATTATGCCTTCAATTCAGGTAAGAAACTAACTATTGTTTTTCTATTAGAAAAACTGATGCCTACTTTGACACTGTGGATTGAATCATAACTCATTAACCCCTTGCCAACTAAAATTGTTAAACACTTCATTGTGCCAATGTTCTGGAAGACTACATGAGGCTTTTAAAGCAGTATTAGTTAAATATGAGAAGGAAATGAAAATATGGCAAGCAACAGTAGAGTATACGTATGTAGTTTTTTTATATTGCAGGGAGGAATAAACTTTTCATTTTGAGAAGAACCAAAGTCTTAGGAAAAACCTTGTGAAATATCCATTATTTAATATTGGATGACAAAGGAGTTTATTATAAATTTAAGAGAGCCTGCATAAATCTAATGGCTAACCATGTAATTCTTTGGGCACAAACTCTTTCTTTATAATCATTACTATGAGAATCTGAAAGCAAATGTACTACCATCACTGGCAATTACAAGTGCCGAATTATTAAGTGCATTAACAATTTTAGGCAATTGGAGTCCCACTTAATGCACTGGAGTAGCAATTTACTAAATGGACTCAAGTGGCCTGAAAGATCTAATGGACCCCACAAGGGTAAGCACTCAATCACTTTATTTCCATTTGGGTCATCTCTATATTCAAGAAGAGCAGTATTGTGGGAGTTAAAAATTATCATTGAGAAATGAAAAAGAGAAAAATACACCATAACATGAGCAATTCAGGAGTTGCATTTTCTTGAGAAGTCAGAGATTTTAAAAGGCTTCTTTTTAGAATATTAAATTTATTAAGTTTGATGTGACAAATTACAGTCAACAAAGTCAGGCCTTTTTGGATAATAAAGATTCAAAGAACTATCTTGAAATCTTATCTGCAAATGATAAACACTGGAATGTGAAGTTACTCAAAGGAATAAGAAAACAATGTCTCATAAGTAGATGGCTAAACATTCAAGGTCATTCAATTAACAAGCAAAAAATACATTTGACCCTATAAACCTAACAGTTAATTTTTGTAAAAACATGCAGAACACAAGAGTACAAATATAGTCTATTTATTGAATATTTAAAAAGGTTTTTATTAATTTGGTTTGTTTTAATTTGTATTTCAGTTCAGGCTTCAAAGAGAACAGTGTATACCATCTCCCCTGAGTTGCTTTTCTAAGTGAAAATAAGTTTACTCTAAGAATTATTGATACAGAAGGACACCTGGGTGACTCAGTCATTTGAGCGACCAGCTCTTGATTTCGGCTCAGGTCATGGTCTCAGGGTAGGGGAAGCATCAGGGGCTGTCTGCTGGAGATTCTCTCTCCCTCCCCCCACTCATGTGCACTCTCTCTCTCTCTTTCTCTCTAAAATAAATAAATAGATCTTTAAAAATTAAGAATTATTGATATAGAATCCTGCAACTAGCTATGCTTAGGCAAATCTATTTTGAAATGTGGTTATAACTGATAAATGTCAATGAAGACATTTAATAATCAAGTCTCTTGCATGAATATTCCTTAGTTATGGTTATATAAGTTCATCAGACATTAAGTGAGGTCCAAAATTATTTCAAAATAGATTTAATAAATGCTTCATTTTATAGTGTAGGAAATATTCTTGTGTTTTTGCTAGACAATGTTGATCATAGGAAATAAGGACTCACACAGGATATTTCAGGTAGTGAAGGGTAAGATTAAGGACATAGGGGATAAAAGATCTTGAATTTCACATACATCTAAGAGGAACTTTTGTGTGACTGGAACCTAGAATTCTTTTTAGATCCAAGTCTTTGGCAAGCCCCAGGGCAGCAGGACTTCAAGGATGTGCATGAGAGTGCTCCCCATTTACAGTGGCTCAACTATTCTGTGTGTCTCTTTCTCTATGAATCTATCTGTTTCTCTTTCTGTTACCAATTGGCTGCTTTATTCAGGCAACAAATATTTTTGAGTGTCTACTATATACCAGCATCTGTTCTTGGCACATAGAAATATCAGTATAAATGTGTAAGAACATTGGTGAGCCCAACAGATAAATATCCAGACATCCTTGAATATTTATGTAATTGTGCAACTACTGAGAATAAACAATAAATATAATTTTGAAAAATAAATTACCTAGGATATTAGAAGATTATATGCATTATGGAAAAAGAAGTATAAATACTATACATCTGGGCAAACCAATAAGAAAGCTTGGTGCTCCTTCCCTTGGCGTGGACAGGTAGTTCAAGCCACATAATCCCTGGCATACATAAGGAACCTTCACTTTGGCTCCCCCTTTAGCCCCAATAGAAGCCAAGACTAGTCACCCCTTCTTGCTACCTCAAGCGTTTGGGAGGCTCATTATGTTAGTAATCAAACTCTTCATATCCTTTTGGTGTGTGGTCATCAATCTTGACATCCTACCAATATTGGATGGGGTTCCATCTCTCCTCCGAACACAACACCCATGATCATCCAGGGACATATTCAAATCTCTTGCATTTATGGCTCACTTTCCTTTTCATTTCAGGCAAATTAGGCATTCTAGATCCTTATGAATATCTGTGATGTTTCTTCTAGGCTAGTAAACATGATCAGGACATTAGTCTGATTATGTTTAACTGAAATATATCCTATAAGAATTTATCTTCTGCTCTTTGAACCATCTCAGATTATACTTGGTAAAGTTATCAAACTAATTTCTTTAGAGAGGACTAAAGAACGTGCCAAAGAATGGAAAACTTGCAATAGAAACTGTGCCCAAATATACGCCCTACTCTTAATAGCTGTTAACATTTCAATGCCTTGCTTCCAAAAAAATATTAACATCACCAGACATTTGTAAAATCATTTTCTTTCCCATGTTTTTCTCAAACCCCTGAAATAGCAGGCAAAACAAGAGCGATTTCTCAGATGCCTAATTAGAACTTAAGTTGTGTTTCATTTTGTTGTTTGTTTTCCTTTTCCCAGTGGCTGAGGAATGAGACAACTCCCAAGAGAACTGATGCTGTCCCTTCAACATCTGCCAAGCTAGAACCATTAATCTTAAATTATCCCGTGCATTTCAACATTCCAGATTTCCAAGGAGAAAACAGGATGCATAAGAATATTTTATCAATCCAAGCATTCACAGCTTTAAAATATCACAACCAGATATACGAGTCAATGCCACTTACCAAATTATTGATGGAAATATTGTCTAGCAATATGCAAATGTAAATTATTACTAATAGTAATTTTTGTTATTAATAGTAAATATTTTGTTAATTATTAGTTATCTGTAAGTTACAAAAATAAAGCTCAAGTGTCTATTCTTCCAAAAGACTCAAACTAGTAAGTATAAGTTAAATTAAACAAGCTAAAGTCATATATTTTAAAATACCACTTTAGGGGGTACCTGTCTGGCTCAGTTCATAGAGCATGCAACTCCTGATCTTGGGGTCATGAGTTTGAGCCCCATGTTAGGCACAGAGATTACTTAAAAAATAAGTAACTTTGAAAAAATTTAAAAATAAAAAAATACCACTTTAGAATAATTTTAGAAATTATCCTATCCCCAATATATATGAGTATAATAGTTAACAGATATTTGAGGAATTGAGTCAGCTCTGTTTTAAGAAACACTGGATTTTTTTTCTTTTTTTATTGCTTCCCCAAATGTGATGAGTTCAATTTTTAAAGACAAGCACATTATTCAAACTTTTCCTCATTTTTGACACTATGATATAATAAAAAATTCTTTCCTAGCAATTATCATATATGATAAACCACTCTAACTACTTTTTTTTTAAATCTATGCCTAAGGTAAAATAGAAAATATGTGTTTGGTCTTTGTTCCTGGCACACAGCTCCTAAAACTCCTAGAATTTCCTGAGTAATAAGAATGTCTTTGGCATGCTAATGAGATAAATCTTATTTGAGGGACTATATGTAATCTGGGAATTCCTCAACCTGATAAAGGACATCTATAAAAAAACTCCAGAGCTAACATCATACGTAATGGTGAAAGTCTTTTTCCTCTAAAGCAGTGAACAAAGAAAGGATGTCCAATCTCACTACTATTCAACATTGTGTTGGTGATCCTTGCCTGTGCAATAAGACAAGGAAAAAGCAATAAAAGGCATAAGTTTGGAAAGGAAGATATGAAAAACTTTTTATTCACAGACAATATGATTATCTACATAGAGAAACCAAAAAAATCTACAAAAATAGTGGTTAGAAATGTTAAGTGAGCTTAATGAGATCAATATACACAAGGTCAATATGCAAAAAATCAATTATGTTACTACATAATAGCAATGAAAAACTGGAAATTGAAATTTAAGAAATAATAAGATTTATAACAGCACCAAAAATATGAAATACTTAGCTATAAATCTCAGAGAAGATATGCTGAAAAGTACAAAACACTGTTAAAGGAATTCCAAAAGGTTGAAATAAATAGAAAGATTTATAAGTTCAGGGATTGGAAGATAATATTTGGGGGATTTAAAAAGCCCCTAAATTGATCTATAGATTTAATGCATCCCAGTCACAATCCTAGTGAGTTTTTTTGGTACAAATCGACAAGCTTATTCTGTAATTTACATGAAAAATACAAAAGAACTACAATTTTCAGCACAATTTTAAAAGTGGAGAGCAAAATTGGATAATACATATCTCCTTGACTTTTGAGAGGGTTACAACCCAATAAACCCACCATAAATTAAAAATATTGTAACTCTAAAATGCATGTAATACATCTAACATACCAAACATCATAACTTAGCCTAGCCAAAGTTAAATGTGTTCAGACACTTGTATTAGCCTATAGTTGGGCAAAATCATTTAACACAAATTCTATTTTATAATAAAATGTTAAGTATTTCATATAATTAACTGAATATTGTACTGAAAGTGAAAGAATGGTTGTAAGTGTATTGGTAGTTTATCCTTGTGATCACATGGCTGGCTGGGAGCTGCGGCAGCCACTGTCTAGCATTTCCTGAGTAGAGTATCACATATTGCTAGCCTGGGAAAATCAAAATTCAAAATGCGGTTTCTACTGAATGCATATCATTTTCAAACCACTGTAAAGTCAAAAAATTCTAAGTTGAACCATCACAAGTTGAGGACCATCTGTACACGGTATTTGATTTTAAGACAATGTTAATTAAAGGAGTGTAGTATGGTGAAAGCATGGGTACATAGATCAGTGTAACAAAAGAGTATTCAGATATACACCCACACATATAAGGTAATTAATTTTTGACAAAAATGACAAGGTAATTTAATGAAGAAAAGACAAATCTTTTCAACATATGGTGCTGGTGCCTGATCATAAATTATTTATAATCCTATGGCATGCAAAACACTCTTCCCCTTCTAAGTTTGCCAAAAGTCTCATCTCATAATATAGTCAGCAAAAAATCCATAATCTTGCTTTCTATATCAAATCCAGATGGATAGGCCTATCTCTCAACTTAATTACTTAGATATAGCTACTAACATGTAACCTAAGATATAAAGAGACATGCTAGCTGTCCACCCACACTCAACAGACAATTGTAGGACAGGTATAGGATTACTACTAAAAACATCACCGATCCATCCTAATTCTGAAATCCATCTGAACAAATGTCAGAAGTTCCCTGATGTCCATAAACTTCTTTAAAACCCTACAATTTGTTTCAGAAGTCCATGAGATGATCTATTAAATTCTTCCATGGGCCTTTTGTGTGAGACACCACCATTGATATTTTTGATGCCCTAAAAAAAAAAAAATTTTGCCTTTATATCCTTGGTTTCATATTTAGACAATGATGTCCTTGCACTTGATTTTTCTTGGAAGTCTTTGCTTAATTTTACCATTCATTATTTGTCTTCTGGAAAGCCTTACAAATCTCAATGCTATAAAACTCCTGATCATTCATGTGTAACAATCCCTTCATTGTTTGTTTCTTTCACATTTCACTGTAAGCAGCAAGATACACCCAAGCTGGGGTTCATCACGTAGGCTAGCAACTTTCTTAGCTAGATCATTCAGTTCATTAAGTATATTTTGTGATGCTTTCACCCATTACAAGTATCCACTTCCCTTCGATTTTTAAAAAGATTTACCTCACTTTCCTTTAAGTCCTCACCTATAGCTTCCTCAAAAGCCATGATGCTTCTACAAAGGATAATGATGACTATGATAGTTTTCAAAATGTCTACAAATTTTTTGACTGTCCTGCAACAGGACAGTCAATTACTCTTCCCTTGAATAAAAAATTAGTTAGCTAATTGTTTTTAATGAATGGGAGGCAGTACAATTGATGTTGCATGGCTTCTTGAGCCAGATTTTAAAGATCAATGCAGTTTCTGCCCAGCTCTGTCTCAGAACTATCATTCTAAGATTTCAGTCACTGGTGTGGGGAAGCCCAGATCCCATGGAGAAATTTCCAATAGATGTTCTAGCAGGAAGCCTCTACTACTAACGTTGCACTTGATAATCAACATCAACTGTCTGGTACGTGAATGAGAAAGACTTTGAGGAGACTCCAGCCCTGGCTACCATCTGACTGCAACCTTATGAAAGGTCATGAGCAAAAAAAAAAAAAAAAAACCCACCTATGCCATCATCCTCTAAAACCATAGAAATAAAAATGAAGGATTTTTTTATTACAGCAACCCTAAGTCTAGGATGGTTTCTTATGCAGCAATGGATTAAAAAATCAATTAGTTCAAAAATCAACTAATCCTATGCACCACGTTAACAGAAAAAAAAAGAATGTACTCCTATGATCATTCAAGTAGACAAAGTGGTTCAAAATACAAACATGTAACTAAAGCTAGAGAAAGAGGCTTATTTCCATGGTTTTTATTCAATAGTATCTGGGAGAAAAGAAGCCTTTTATCACTGATCACAAAGCTGAGTATGTGATCCTAGAGTTGCAAAAGTAAGTGCATGTAGTTTTTTGAGGAAATACAGTTGAAGAGAATAAAGCCAGAATACAGATGGATACAGAAATGAGAGTTGGAGAGAGAGTCGTGAATACATTTTAATCTGAAGTTCTGATCACCAGTGCTTTTCCTTTAATTTTCTTATGTGTACCAATAAACTATCTCCTTGACATGTTTTCATCAAAGATAGCTCAGGTTGAGTCTTTGCACTTGCAAACAAACCTCATTCTTTCCCGTGACCCTCTTCTAATTTCAATGTGCTGTTTTATTAATAAGTATATTTTATATAAGGACAGTGCAGGGGACTAAAAAAAATGACAGCGATTGATTGTGATAATGTAAACTAATATTGTTGTAGAAGAAAAAGACAACATTAGAGGCTTAAGTAAATTCTGCACAGAACAAAAGAACACAAAACTGAGAGCCATTCTCCATTTTGTTTTCTTCTGACTTGAAGAAGGCAAGCCAGAGAAGGGCTGGGCCCTGAAAAACATAAAACACTTAAGACTGCTTTTCTTGAGATATTAAAAAGAAATCCTATGTAAGAATTTTAGACATATTGGGGCCCAGCATAACTTTTAGTTCTTTTCCCCAAAGAGCAGCAAATGCAGATTAAAGGATAATAATTTTGTGAAAGTAATGATGAAATAGGAGGGGGGTGGCGAAGACAACACAGAAGCGGAGGAAAAACTGGTGCTAAGGCATTAAGGGTCTCACAAAAGTGCTGTAGGAAAAGTTAGTAGAAGGTACATCAATAGTTGCAGAAGCCAGAGACTTCGAAGGGACATGTTCCACAGGATTTACACCCTAGAAGCAGGAAGACTTGAGGAAGAATATCCTAAGAGTGAGGGATCTATAAAATCTATAAAATGAATTGTTTGTATATTGAAAGACGGACTTTCATATTTGATTTGCACTTTGCAGTTTTTTTTCACTTAAAAAATATATAACAGTGTCATTGACCCATTAGAAAAAAATAAAAGCTACCTTGTAACCTGCACCCTCACCCTGGGCTAACCCCCTTAGCACAGATTATGGTTCTTGAGTACTCATTCCCCTCTGTGTCCAAGGTTAAATGTTATTGATGATTTCTCCTGGAAATAAGATTTTAAAATGTGCTTTTTTACTCATTTTGGATAGTAATTCAGACCTGCGTCCTGTATCGTAGACCTGCGTCCTGTATCGTACCTTGTTTATAAGGAGAGGAACACTTCGTGAGAGCTATGACTCCATGCATTCTTCATAGTTAATTTGTGCAATGATAAAATGATAAAAACACCAGCAGTGACAGGCACCACAGAGATGTATGTCCATCTGCCCCTATAGAGCTGCAGTCGTTGTTGGACCCAGAGACAGCCATCACTTACGAAATTGTGAAACTCTTTAACCTAACGAACAGTTAGATCTCAGTCAGAAGCACTTCAGATTGACCCTGATATTGCCTCCTTCAGGCAAAGGACTGTGGCATCCTCCCTAGCCTACACAGCTGACTGTGGCAGCAGAGGGTCTTTCTCTGGAATCTGTCATGCAAGTATCTGCTTCAGGATGGCATCTAGAACTTTGATGGGAAGGAACTCAGCTGTTTTGTGCTTGAGACCGTCAATGACCTCGAGCTTTTCCGAATACTGCCTTCCCTACTATTGTCACTTCATGCTTAATGATTTTCTTTGGACTCACTTCTTTTTTTTAACTTAAATGAATATATTTTAAAACAGTATTTCATTATATCCAAACATTTTTTAACATTTCCCTAACACCCAGGACACCTGGGTGACTCAGTCAGTTAAGTGTGGGACTCTTAATTTTGGCTCAGGTCATAATCTCAGGGTTGTGAGATCGAGCCCCATGTTGGGCTCTGTGCTGAGCATGGAGTCTGCTTAAGATTCTCTCTCTCCCTCTCCCTCTGCCCTGCCCCCCTACTCCCACTTGCTCGCTCTCTCTAAGGAAAAAAAAAGATTTCCTTAACACTCTACAATGCAAAGTTGAACACCATTCCTTATACTTACTCACACCTTTATCTTTTACCTGTCATATTGCTTTGCCACTCATTTTACATGTCCTTCTACTGTATCTGACTGTAAGCTGCTTATGGACAGACAGAACTGTGTCTCCTCTCTTACTTTCCCCCTTCTCTTTCTCTTCTTTTAATCTTTGCAACTTCAGTGCCTGTTGGAACTTAATAGGTGCTTAATAACTATCAAAGAATTACTCAGAAACAATAAGACTGCAGACTCTCAATATACACTGTCAAAAAAATGGGTAAAGGCAATAATAACCTGGTATCCTAACAATGGAGTTTAGGTGTTGGGTTGCAGATCTTTCTGAGGAATACTTGATTAAATATGATTGTGCATCTTTCAATTTTTTGTCTAGGCTCTTTTATGTTTTGAGGGATAAAACAACTTAGGTTGTAGAAAACTGATGGCAATGCAAATGCTTCTTGTATATAATAATGCAAACATATTAGTCCAATAGAGAAAAATATATATATATATATAATTTTTATTTGAACTCATACTGGTTCTCTCAATAATTAAGGAGACAAAATTTTTGACATGCATGAATTTTATTTTTGTATTAGAGTAATACTTTCATCATTTTGAAAATAATACCTTATCAACTCACATACATAAGGGAAAACATCTTCAATAAAAGCCATAACTCCAACCAGAGACAAAGGTGAATCTTATTAAGGGAAAGCTCAAAATATTTTACAAGAAAAAGTGATTGCTCTGTTTAGTCAAGTTTGTGGTTGACAGTTAGGTTTGGTGGCTTCAGGGGAGTGTTATGTTGGCTGATTGCTGACCTGTCCAATTCTTAAGGGGTGAATTCTCCATATATATTTTGTAGCAAAATCAAATCAGAATAATAAGCCAACCAAGATGGAGTTCAATAGGGTGGTTAAATACCTTTCTCTTAGTTTTTTTCTTATATGAGTTGTCATAATGTAACTCTCCTGTCATCATGGAAGACTGCTGTAGGAGCAAAGACTGTAGTTAGAACAACTGAAATTTTGAAATTTCAGCATTAACAATACAGAAGGATAAATAATTACGTAAGTATTTATCCTTTTGTATTAATTATAAGGAGTTTGTGAATCCAGAGGATAGTCAGCACTTGTATTTTCAGGCAAGATTTTATGCAAAAGATAGCACTTGAATCTATAAAAATGGGATAGACAAAGTATAGGAGGTGGATTTTATGGAAAGAAACATAGGTAGGGTCACAACAACAAAGGATGAAGTTGGCCTAGAATGGCAGAAAGTGAAGCTAGGAGCCTGAGTATTCTTACTAGACTTTGTGGGATGAAAGAAAACCCTGAGTGGTAGGAAATGGAGAGTTTCATCCAGTAAAGCAATGGAAAGTAGCTAAGTGGGTGGCAATAAGGCAAAGAAGAAAAGGAGACTTTGGGAAAAGCAGCCTGGACTGTTGCCTAGAAGGTTGAGTCAAAAAGCCCAGGAGTTTACTTTTGGGGAGCAGAGCATAGAGTTTTTGCATGAAAAATCTCTGCAGACAGATAAAAATATAAAATCAAAAAGAGTTGATACATCGTAGAAGGCAATGGGAAACAGGAAAACAGCAACCATAAGAATGGTCTGAGAACAATATGTTATTTTTTCATATCGTTAGAAATACAGAACACAGTTTTGAGAATTGGAATAATCTCCAGTCAATGGGCATAGAGTTTTGAATTTTTTTTAAAGATTTTATTTATTTATTTTGACAGAGAGAGAGGGACAGCGAGAGAGGGAACACAAGCAGGGGGAGTGGGAGAGGGAGAAGCAGGCTTCCTGCTGAGCAAGGAGCCCAATTTGGGACTCCATCCCAGGACCTTGGGATCATGACCTGAGCCGAAGGCAGATGCTTAACGACTGAGCCACCCAGGTGCCCTGAGTTTTGAATTTCTTAACACTTATTATTAAGATGGTAATACCTGTGAATAAATTTTCAAATTTAAGTAAATTAAGTCATTTCTTTAAAAAATGTTCAAGATGCTTGTAAAGGTGACTTGCTACTTTTTTACTGAAATAAGTTACTAATAATGTTGATGCAACTTTTTCTACTAAATTCTTTATTTTTGGAAGTGTTTGTATAAGACTTTTTCTCATTTAAAAAGTCAGAATAATATAGTTTATCCTCCTGTTTTAAATATATATACATGTATATAGAGTAGTAGAATGTATTTATCTTAAACCAAAGGGTCTCAAAATGGGAAGGAAAAAAAGATTTCCTAATTTAATATCTGGATGAGAAAATGCTGACTTCAAAGTTTTCTCTGATGTCCAAATATTATATTTGCATCAATGAATACGAGCTAGGGCTTCCAGAAGCTGTTAGCTGAGTACCCCTGCTTGTGATTGCCTCTCTTTCTCTTTCATTAAAATACCTATGAAAGTGTTAGAAAACTTAAATGACAGACGGATAAATAAATTGTGGAGGCCTTTTTCTCAAAGAAACCCGTTCTAATTCTACAACGTACACTGAAAGCACTTTAAGAGTCATGCCACTCACTGGTCCTGCAGGTCTCTTCTTCAGATGGAACAACTTTTCCTTTAAGTGAGCTGATAAAAATGAAGAAAATAATGCAGACAAATTTCAGTCCTTAATGAGAACTCCCACAGGGAATGCATGAAGATTGAGGAAAAAAAAACTTTTGTTTGTTCATAAACAAATATAGGAAAATAGTCATGAGTTTCAAAAGAGGACATATTGAGTTTTGCTGCAAAACAATTAAAATAATCAATGGAATAAATAAAAGAATTGGAGTTGCAAAAAATTTTATTTATTTTCAGAATATAAAAGGTATTAATAAAGGAATGAAAAATCAGCTAGAATATGACACACTAAAAGCATGCAAGACAAAGCATGTAGATACACATGGTGAACAACAGAAGTGCTTTAAAAATATATCTGAACAGGGGCGCCTGGATGGCTCAGTCTTAAGCATCTACCTTTGGCTCAGGTCATGATCCCAGGGTCCTGGGATCGAGCCCCATGTCGGGCTCCCTGCTCCACGGGAAGCCTTCTTCTCCCTCTCCCTCTGCCCCTCCCCCACAACTTGTGTGTACTCTCTCTCTCTCTCTCTCAAATAAATAAATAAATAAATAAAATCTTTAAAAAATATATATATATATCTAAAGAAACAAAGGAATGATAAGTCAGAAAATCACTGAAGTGTCTACAGAGGCTAAGGAACTGACACTAGAATTGGAAAGGGTTATTTGTCCTAGGTAAAATTAATTGTGAGAAAACAATACTGAGATATTATCTAGATAGAAGTCAATTCCCTTTGGCAAACATTTATGGAGCACTAACTAAATACATGGAAAGTATTATCAGTCTTCTGCCCAAGACATCAGAAATGGGGATAGTTTCAAGTGGATCAGTTTCATGCTGAGTCACAAATGCACTTAGGGGTGCTTTTTCCCCAAGTTATAAGCAGTTTGATAGCATTTATAAGACCTCATAGTCACCCTGCATGTCACTTCCCTATGGAAGCAGGCATCATGAAAATGAATTTCATTCATTCCTACATGTTAGCAACTTTGTGAGTCCCAAAGAGCATCACATCTATTAGTCACTCCTTCAAATTCATCCTGAGTAAAAGAATTCCTTAAGTAAAAATGACATATACTATAAAAACTGTTCCCTGCAAAATAATCACAAGTTAAAAATCAACATATTTTATAGGATTGACTACAAAACACCACTAGGACCATATCCTGTTATGAAAGGCGTTATTCTTATAAATGGGCTTCTATTTAAGACCCTGAACATGGGGTACCAGGGTGTTCAGTCGGTTAAGCATCTGCTTTTGGCTCAAGTCATGATCCCAGGGTCCTGGGCTCCCTGCTCAGTGGGGAGTCTGCTTCTCCCTCCCCCTGCTCATGCTCTCTCTCATTCACTCTCTCTCTCTAATAAATAAATAAAATAAATAAGAAGTACATTGAGTACTTGGTTTAATTTTCCTCATAATTCTTTCGGTGAATAAATTAGAAATCAGAATGAGTATTAGAAAAAAAAAGAGAGAGGGAGAATCTATGCTTTATGTGTGCTTTACATAACTGGCTATTCTAAGAACAAGTTTTAATAATATTCACAAAATTTAGCTTATTAACAAGATATGTAAATACAAGACATTTATTTCAAAATAATTCTACTGCACAAAAGGAAACTCCACATTTTCTACATCAAAAGTCAAAATACAATATAGACAAAGACTTCAAGCTAAGTATAAAATAATGATTCACCACAAAATTGTGTAATAACTTATAGATACTCAATATTAGTATTATAAAACATTTATTGTGTACTTGCTACATGTGGGAACTTATATTAAGATCATATTTTCACTTATTTCTCACTATGTATTTGATGTATGGTCCAGTAGCAACTACCTACAAATTTGGGGGTACACAAAGACTTTGTTTAAAACTTTTCATTTTGAACTAATTTTAGATTTACAGAATTGCCAAAGTTACAGGGGTTTCCCTTATATTTCTCACTCTGCTTAGTCTAATGTTAATCTTTCAAGACTCTACTATGATTATTGACAAAGAGTACCTAAAAGTGAAAGAAAAAAAATGTCCCAGACTTGGATAGAACAGAATTTTTTTCCACAATTTTTTCCTGAGAAGAAATTGATAATCCTGTTGAAATCCTTAAATATTTTGTGAAAATTTTTCATAGAATTAATACATATTCCCACTCACCTTGTTGACTTTCAACCATCAGCTAGAGTCTGAGGATGTTGACCATTTTTTTCTTTGTGTATCTAATCTAACAGTGATCATATAGCTGGTTTCTCCCCCTCACCCCAATGTCCCTAGCAATTGTATACCTTTAATTGTCCTTGTAGTAGCCTTATCCCTTGGGAAAAAATGGATACTTGCTGACAATTAAATATGTGAAAAGTTTTTTTTAATGAGAGGAAGGGAATTTATTTTCAAGTTCTCATATTATATAAATATCATTTTTTGGATTTATAGGCCTGTGAAGTAAGAGCAGGTCAAAAGAAGAAATAGTCCATATTTTTACTTTTACTGTGGCAAATTGCCTCCAGGTATAAAAACCTCCAAGGTAGCCAAATGACTGGATTACAAATCTTTTTTCAAGTGTGGTAGTTTCTCAATCTTTGCTTTTAGCAATATTAAAGAGTCAATATTGATTGTTACTTGGTAAAACATTAATTTATATAATTTAATAATGAATGAAATTTATTAATTTATGCATATAACAATAGGTTAATATAATAATAGATTTCTATGTGATATTTATCATATAACTCCAAAGGAGTTAAAAAACAGAAATTGCTATAACAAAGCTTCATCTTATGTGAATGACTTTAAGTTCTTACATCTATAAAAATAAATCAGAATAGAATTGATGGTGAGTGTTGTCTCATTTGCTCAATCATAATTTTTAAAATGAGATCATGAATCTCAAATATAAAATAAACATTCATCAAAGATTTTTTTTAGCTCATTAGAGGGACCCAGTAACACTGTTCACATGAGACTTAAGATTTATATTCTTTATCACATATAATTCTTTTTCATTTTTATGGACAGGAGTTGTTTGTACTACAATTAGTTTTTTTCTCTTTGTCTTTTTATTTCTACAACTAAAAGTCTATTTGTATTTTTTTCAATTAGTTTTCTGTAATTTTTACTCCTGACCCTACAGAATAGTAAGATAGCCTAGTTAATAGAAAGCCATACAAAGCTATATACCATTATAGAATTACATAATCCCTGGTTTTCCACTGAAACTACACCTGGTAAACTCTTTTGCCCATTTCCAAGTCTTGAGAAATTTTCATGAAGCATGCTAGCAATAAGTAATATTATATGAACAGATAATGAATTTGGGGGAAAATAATAGTCTCATTTATTTTATTAAGAGATTCAAATACCATTCTACTTTTCATGCTTGATAATCATTTATCAAGCTATTTATAGAACTAGAACAAATAATCCTAAAATATGTATGGAACCAAAGCAATCTTGACCAAAAAAAAAAAAAAGGACAAAACTAGCAGTATCACAATCCCAGATTTCAAGATTTACTACAAAGTTGTAGTAATCAGAAAAGTATGATACTGGCACAAAAATAGACACATAGATTAAAGAACAGGATAGAAAGCCCAGACACAAACCCACAAAAATATGGTCAATTAATCTTCAACAAAAGAGGCAAGAATATGCAATGGGAAAAAGACAGTCTCTTCAAAAAATGGTGTTGGGAAAACTGGAAAGCTACATGCAAAAGAATGAAACTGGACCACTGTCTTACACCATACACAAAAATAAACTCAAAATGTATTAAGGATCTAAATGTGAGACCTGAAACTTTAAAAATCCTAGAAGAGAATACAGGCAATAATTTCTTTGACATCAGCTGTAGCAACATTTTTCTAGACATGTCTCCTGAGGCAAGAGAAAAAAAAGCAAAAATAAACTGTTGGGACCATATCAAAATGAAAAGCTTCTGTACACCAAAGGAACCAATTAACAAACTAAAAGACAACCTACTAAATGAAAGAAGGTATTTGCAAATGACATATCCAATAAAGGATTAATATCAAAAATACGTAAAGAACTGATACAACTCAATACCCCAAAAACAAATAACCCAATTAAAAAATAAGTAGAAGATATAAACAGACATTTCTCCAAAAAAGATATACTGATGGCCAGAGACACATGAAAAGATGTTCAACGTCACTCATCATCAGAGAAATGCAAATCAAAACTACAGTAAGATAACACTTCACACCTGTCAAAATGGTTAAAATAAAAAACACAAGAAGCAAGTGTTGGCAAGGATGTGGAGAAAAAGGAACTCTCATGCAATGTTGGTGGGAATACAAACTGGTGTAGCCACTGTGGAAAAGAGTATGGAGGTTCCTCAAAAATAGTAAAGATTGAACTATCCTATGACCCAGGAATCACATTACTAGGTATGTACCCAAGAATACAAAAACAGTAATTTGAAAGGATATATGCACCCCCATGTTTACTGAAGCATTATTTACAATAGCCAAATTGTGGAAAAAGTCCAAGTGTCCATCGGTAAATGAGTGGATAAAGAAAAGTGGTGTATATATACAATGGAATATTACTCAGCCATAAAAAAGATTGAAATCTTACTATTTGCAACAACATGGATGGACCTAAAGGGTATAATGCTAAGTGAAATAAGTTAGAGAAAGAAAAATACCGTATGATTTCACTCATATGTGGAATTTGAGAAACAAAATAAATGAACAAAGGAGGGGCTCAGTCGGTTAAGCATCTGCTTTTGGCTCAAGTTGTGATCTCAGGGTCCTGGGATTGAGCCCCACATCAGGCTCGCTGCTCAGCGGGGAGTCTGCTTCTCCCTCTCCCTCTCCTGTTCCCCCTTCTTGTGTTTTCTCTCTCTCTCAAATAAATAAAATCTTGAAAAAAATAAGTGGACAAAGGGAAAAAATGGAGGAAAACCAAAAAATGGATTTTTAACTATGGAGAACAGGGTTATCAGAGCTCATTCACAACAAAAGATCACTGAAACACCCCTTTATATGAAGAATGGATACCTTCTCCAGAAGCACACTTTTCTAGATTTTTACATAGACTTTAACTTTTTGTCCAGGCTAGTCACATGGTCAAGCCTAACTGCAAAGTGGTAAGTGTTTCATTATCCAACTTTCATAGTAAAAGAAAGCAAGGAAGAAAGTGGTTGGATTAGGTATCAACTAAACCTGCCTTCATTATATAATACAGTGTCCTAGCTATATCAGTGAGTTCTGCCCTTCTCTACATTGGGGAACTCTGAGGAAAGAGTGTATTACTTTTACTTCTTCCCTCTAGCAAGAACCACTTGATGCTGAAAATACTCAATTTCTCTTTGTGAGTCATAAAAATAAAAAGTGTCAACTTAACTAAATTCCAAATGCAAAATTAATCCCTTAAAAATGATTATAAGATCGGGCGCCTGGGTGCTCGGTTGGTTAAGCAACTGCCTTGGGCTCAGGTCATGATCCTGTAGTCCCAGGATCGAGTCCCGCATCGGGCTCCCTACTCGGCGGGGAGTCTGCTTCCGCCTCTGACCACCCCCCCATGTGCTTTCTCTCTCTCTCTCATTCTCTCTTGCTCAAATAAATAAATAAAGTCTTTAAAAAAAAATGATTATAAGATCTAGCTTGTCTAGCCACCTTCAGAAGTATATTCCAGGTCTGTGATTATGTGCCTCTATACCTGTGAAGAAATTAACTTCAAAAAAAAAAAGGGACGTCCTAATAAAAACCTTCTTAAGAAAAACTGATACTCCTTTATTCTAATTAATACAGAAAGCTAAACACTATTTAATTTACTTTTGCAGTTGTAAAGATGACAATGTCAGTTTACATTATTATCCAAAGAACTATTCACTAATTAATAACCCCAGAAATAAGTAATGTTAATGAAGGCCGAATTCATATTTGCTATTGTCAGTTGCCCTTGAAATAACATTGCAATCTTCTCCAAAGCTGACTAGCCAGTTCTTCGATGCCCTTGAAGACCATAAATTCAGTCACTCCGTATTAATAAAGAAACATATATTTATTTAGAAATGAGATAACCCTCAAACTCTAAGTACTTGATTATGAATAAATCATAAAAATACATTTATATGCCTGAGAGAAACAAGCACTAAATCATTTAGACAAAATCTTATTTGAAGCAAAGAAAAATACTTTTTTATCGTATATAATTTTACATATGTTAAATTTGTAAGAGTTAACTGCTTTAATTCTTCCTTATATTTTTTTAAGATTTATTTATTTATTTATTTGAGAGAAAGAGAGAGAGAGAGACCACAAGTGGGAGGGGCAGGGAGATGGAGAGAGAATCTCAAGCAAACTCCACACTGAGCTCAGAGCCTGACGAGGTCTTAATCTCAAGACTCTGAGATCACAACCTGAGCCAAAACCAAGAGTGGGTCACTCAACCAACTGAGCCACCTAGGTGCCCAGAGCCTTGGACTCTTGATCTCAGCTCAGATCTTGATCATCAGGTTGTGAGTTCAAGCCCCACACTGGGCTCCACACCCAGTGTGGAGTCTACTTAAAAAAGAAAAATAGTGACCTACATTTCTCTTTTTTATGAATTTACTAAACATTTATTATTTATGTATTTATTTATTTTAAAGGCTTGTCAGTTTTATTTATTTATTTACTTATTTATTTATTTTTTTATGAGAGACACAGAGAGAGAGAGGCAGAGGGAGAAGCAGGCTCCCTGCTGAGCCCTATGTGGGACTCAGTCCTAGGACCCTGTGGACATAATCTGAGCCAAAGGCAGACACTTAACCGACTGAGCCACCAGGTGCCCTACTGTACATTTGTATCTAACATTATATTATGGTGACATTTTCAAACATATGAGATTGAAATTACTTAAGAGAATATCCATATACACTATCTAGGTTCTATCTAACATTTTACTACATTTGCTTTTTCAAAAATCTACCATGTATATTCATCCTTCCATTCATTAGTTTACTTTCTGCTAAATACTTCAACATTCATATCAACCTGTATTCAGTATTTATTTACAGATTTTTCTTGTGAGATCACATTTGCGTACAATGAAATGCATAAATCATAAGTGTATTTTACTGCATGCATTAAGAAATTCATACACTGGTATAATATAGAAACCCATCAAGACACAGAACTTCACCATAACTCTAGAAAATTCCCTCTTAAAACCCTGCCTAATAACACCCTGCCCTGCTTTCCATAAAACAATCATTGTTTTCTTTTTTTTCAGCACTGATTGTTTTTCTTTTGTTATAAACCTTGGCATAAAGAATATCATACCAATATATGTATGTGTAACTTGTTTGGCACAGCTGATAGGTAAATGATGATAGACAGATAGATAGATGATTGATAAATAGATAAAAAGATCTATTTATGTTGTTGCAGGTAGCAGTAGTTCATTCTTTTTTTATCACTGAGTAGTATTTCATTGTATGGATGATGTGCCTCGGTGTGTTTTTTCATTCTCTTATTGATGGGCATCTGGTCTTCTTCCAGTAGTGCCTATTGGGAATAAGACTGCTATGAACATTGTTTTGCAGGTTTTTTGGGACATTTATTTCCATTTGTTTTGGGTAACACCTATGAATGTTACTTATGGTAACACCTTTGGGCTAAAGGGTATGTATGTGCTGAGGATATTTAGTATAATCTCACTGTTTTACTGTAGATTTTATGGAACATATGCTGAAATAAAAAAACTTCATAAAATGTGAGTATAGAGAAAGAGTTAAATTACATATAGTAGTGTTAACCACTGTTAACATTTTGACATATGTCTTTCAGAATTTCTTCTCTAAATATATATTAACATTAATACTGAGATTAACTTTTTAATTAAAAATCATCCAAAAATATTCTTAAGAACCAATTATATGCAGGGATACAGTAGAGAGTAAAACAATTTACATGGGGCTTGCAATGCAGAATAAAAATAATAGTTAACTCTTATACAGATGGGTGTCAAGCACAAGATTTGAGGTGCATTTGCTTGAATTAGCTCATTTAATCTCCACATCAAGGTAAAAATAACTTGCTTAAGTTTACACAACTCAGATGTGGAGAAAAGGGATAGGAAATAAATGAACCCAGGAAGTCTGGACCCAGACCCTTTGTCCTTAACCCTGGACCACAGAGGTGCCCCGGGATGTCTTCCACATTATATTGTATGTAAATGGTGTTTCTGGATTGTGCAAAGCAGTGATCTTTAGCGCCTTTCATACTAAGAATAGTGTATATATGTGTAACCTGCTCCCCCAATAATACATAATAAATATAATCCTGATGACTTTTGAACATTTTAAAGTATTTCACTAATATAATTTATTTTAAAAATAATCTTTTAATAAGGAAGTCCCTCTGTTGGGAATCATGCTTACTATACATATTTGAATATATGTCTTTGTACTCCTGTTCTGTTGGTTTCTTAGCATAAATTTTTGCAGGTAGAGTTGCTGGGTAGAAGTATATTCATACTGAAAAATTTTGTACATATTTTAGGTTTTTCTTCCTAAAGTATATCAGTATACATTAGTTAATAGAATGTTATTAGAGTAGCCATTTTATAAAACCCCTTACAATACCTGATATTATTTCTCCTTTTAATCTTTGTGAATCAAATATTTGAAATTTAGTTTTATTTAATGCACATTTCTTAAATTTCTACCAGAAAGTTAGTATCTTCTTTTGTAAAGAAAGTGTTTGATGCTGGGCCCATTTTTAAATATAAGTATATGTACATGATTATCATTACTTAGTAAGTTATAAGCATGAAACAATGATTTTAACAGTTTGTTCACACATATTCATCAGGTTTTTGAAGTTTTCTCATTAATAAAATGAACAGATCCTAAATATTTTTATTATCTTTTTAATGTCTATAGGATTTGTTGTAATGACTTCATTCTAACATTACTTTTATTAACATGCAAATCATTTTAGCAACAGGTACATTCTGTCCTCCACTGGCAACAATTATGCCAAATCCATCACCTACAGTCTGAGAATCAAGAAGCAGAAAGTAAAATACTGAATTACCATGAATTGTTCTAACTGTTGTTTATTGGATGCCTTCATTCATTTATATTCATTGAATGCTACTAAGAACCTGGCATTGTTTTCACTGTTTTCAGTGCATATATCAACTAAAAAGAAAAGAAATTAAAAATCCCTGTCCACAGGAGCTTACACTTTAGTGAGAGAAGATGGAGATTGAAGATGTTGAAGAAATAAATTATTTAGTAGCTTATAACATGACAAGTGCTCCCAAAAAAGAACAGAGTAAAAAGAATTAGGAATCTTGATGGGAGATGAAATGGTGGTAGAGTTGCAGCAGTTTTAAGTTAGGTATATCAGGGAAGGACTCACAAAGAATAGTTTTCTAGCAAAACCTGAAGAAAGTGTATTACAGGGTATGTTTATCAAGTAGCGGTTTGGCTTATTAAGCTACCTGGCCAGATCTTTTTTATCTCCTTGGTGTTTATGTGGGAGACAGGTCTGTCTCTAAGAGAAAGCATTTATTAAGTTTCTTTTTTTTGAACTTTGCATCTAGAGAGCAGTGTAATACCTTTTAGATTCTCTAAGATTCACAGAGAAACAAAATGAAAGAAATGCATATTTGTGGGTAAAACACTATAAAAATAGTGTAATTCTAGTAAAACTCCAAAACATTTCCATATATTTTAAGGTACCACAATCGTAGAACAAGTATTATTTTCCTTGTTTCAAAGAAAACTTGTTTTATGTCAAACTCTATTATGGAATTCTTAGTAGAAATCTGTTTTTCACTTAAAGAGTGTTCACAGAAGCATTCTGAGGAAGCAATTTGTTATGAATTCCTCTTTTCAAGCTGAACAGTGGCACATACTACCTGCAAATCCAAATGCTGCACTGTAAGACATTTAACAAGCTCAAGAGTAATTTTAAAGGAAATATACATTATTAAAAACATTATACCACTTGTTCAGTATTTTAGAAACTGTAACAATAGTGCATTTCTTTTTTCTGTATTTCTGATTTTGGTTATTAAAGGTAGTTACAAATAAAACTTGAAGAGGCATTCAAATTTTTACATATATTTTTAGTCCCTTGGAGTTCTGCTAATGAAAATTGGTATTAAAAATCTAATGTGAATAAAAGTCTAATCTCACTTGTGCATCTCTGCAAAATTGTATGGGGTTCATTCATAGTACATTGTGTAGACTGAAATAAAAATATGACATCATTTATTTCTATACACTTGAAAAGAGATTTTTCGTGAACCTACAAATTGAAATTAGTTTATGTAAGTGCAACATATTGTTTTTCTCATGCTGTTATGCTGAAAAGGATGACAATTCCTCTGAAAATGCAGAGTTTGTAAGCTTTCTTAAACAATTAAACACATGGAAAATAATTCATGCCCCAACTTCCACAAGGTAGAAATCTTTCAAAAAATGAATAATTGATTTTTAACCTTAATTGTGTAAAAAATATAAATTAGATTCAACCAGACATCATGTGCTGCTTGATGGAAGAACACATCACTGCTTATGAAGTAATCTTGCCAAAGTACCAATTTATAGAAAATATAGAGATAGGGAAATCTATAAAATAACACCACAGGATGCAATCAACAGAATCAAACTGTGGAAGAATATAATTAACAGAAAAACAGGTTTCTTTCATCAAATAATTTTCAAGGATAAAAAGAGAGGGGGTAATGATAGATTAAAAAAAGACCTACTGTATATACTTTATATTGATCATGATTCAAATGAACAAACTATAAATAAAATGACATGTGAGTTATTTGGAAATTTGAACACTAACAAGATATTTGTTGAAACTATTTATTTTGGTAGCTGTGAGAAAGATAATGAAATTACATTAATTTTTGAGAATTTAGAATTACATATTGAGATATTTACAGGTGGAGTTGTATGAAGTCTGAGGAAATAGGTCAGGATGTGCACTAAGAAAGATTGATATGAATTGACAATTATTGAAGCTAGGTGATTTGTTCATAGGGTTTAAAATGTTATTATTTTTCTTTTTTATACATTTAACATTTTCTATAATATTTTTAATGTAAATCAATTAATGGAATTTAATAAACTCACCCAAGAATTGTGAGTCTGCTATGTCTTACATCCCATTAACAAACAAGCAAAACAAGCCATTCAGGAGTAAATGTATATTTAATGTGTATTTATTGAAACTTATTGGTGAAATGGAATTTCTCTTCAGGAGATTATCAATAGGAAACTGCATCTTAAAGCCACTATTGTTGAATAATTTTTGAATATCATTTTGGATGGGATATAAGCAGTTGTTCACAACAAAATATATTGAATGTTATAGAATACAAACCATTTTTATTCATTGTTTATGTGGTTTGTATACCATGTGTTTATTTTATTGTCTAATTAGAAAACAAAATAACATTCAGTTCTATGCATGTGCAATATAATTATAATTACATCAAAATAGCTGGATTAGGGCACCTGGGTGGCTCAGATTGTTAAGTGTCTGCCTTCGGCTCAGGTCATGATCCCAGGGTCCTGGGATCGAGTCCTGCATCGGCCTGCTTCTCCCTCTGCTTCTCTCTCTCTCTCTCTCTCTCTCCCTCTGTCTCTCATGAATGAATAAATAAAATCTTTAAAAAAATAGCTGGATTAGTTATGTGTTAATGTATAACAATATGATCATAAGCCTCATGTTTTCAGCTCAGAGTTTCTGTGGGTTAGGAGTCTGGGCACTGTTTAGTCAGTTCACGTCCTAGGTTATGAGCCTGGGCTGCAGTATCATCTGATGCTTAACAATCAGGAAGGATCGGTTACCTTATTCATGTGTTTATTTGCAGCATTTAGTTACTTGCAGGCTGGTCAGACTGAGTATTACCTACTCTCTAGGGTAGAGGCTTACCCTAGGACATAAATACCAGGAGGATCATGGGGGCAACCCAGAATATGTTCACCATATTAACCAAATAAGGAATTACAAAACATAACCATAAATCTATAATAGAACAAACTAATCTCTTTTGCTTATTAGATTTTGCTTATTAGATTTATTTACCCAATCTGTTTTACATGAAACTAATTTTTAAAATAATTTAATATTTTCATATATCACTCAAATATTTTGTGGAGCATTTTTTAGTCTTTTTGGCTCTTTGATTTTAAGGAAAGTAGAGATGATTGTTATATATAACTTATTTCTTGTTTCTCAACAAAATTATTGTATTTTTTAAAGTCAATCATTTTTATTTAGATATTCAGAGGTTGCAACTCAATATTAATGCTAGATCTTTACGGATAATTTTTCATATTCTAATTCACAGTACCTAAAAACATTTGGTTGTAAAGGTCTAAGTAAAACAAACACATCTAGTATTTAAAAAATCATAACTTCTCACTCTGGCTATGTCTTCACAAGAAAGAAAAAAATAAAAGAATGACCATGAAACACAGTCAAATTTCCTTGGAGGGCCTGAAATCATCTACTCAATATTTCATTTCATTTTGTTTATGAGATGACAAATCTAATGCTAATATACATTCACATAAACCAACTCTCAAATCACTTCACTATGAGAGAAATTTGGAATAAAATGGGTCTATTCTAAAAAGTCAGCCAGTGGGGAATAGGTATTAAAATACAACAGGACCTCGGAATTTCAGTTACAATCAACAAATCCATTCTAGCTAGTTTTAACAAAAAAGTAGTAGTATGGAAAATTAGTTACAGCATTCTTTAAAGACCCAGAGAACGCTCTAGGCTGAGCTCCCAGGAATGATTTCTTGAAATAAGAAACACTTTGCCTCTGCCAAATTGGAGAAGTTTGAAAAATTGGTGAATGGGAAGCTAATTACTGAAAAAAAAAAAAAAACATTGCTATGTTTTCTGGCCCCAGAACATCACCATCTAACTCAGCAACTACTCAGCCCTATAATCTGCATCTTCCCCATTCTGCCTCAATTCTACATCAAAATCTCTCACAGATGCACCTAACAGGCCAGAATCATTGAGGAAATGCATTTTTTTAGTTTCCAGCTGACAGAGTCTTCATGCTAGAATGGAATACTGAGTAAGCCAATTTAGTTATCAATGTATATCAATATCTATGTCTAATATCTACATCTCTATGAACTAATTCAATAGTTAAGAAAATAAACCCTAGTTGTGTATTGCATTTAATTTTAAATATCTTCAATATCTTCATTGACAAAATCCTGAAAAAATGAATTTATGGAATTAGTTTTGTTGAAAGCTTTTGGGGGTTCATAAAGTAACAATCATTATTCACATAATAATATCTTGCATTGTATGTGCTACTTTATCATTTTAAAGCATCTTTACCTAGTTGTAACACATGTTCATCATTATTCATTTGTAACAGTTAAGATGGAATAGTCACTATAGAACCTACTCTATATATGTTGATAGAGAGGCATTGAACACCCAATGTACCTTGCTTAATCTACTTGCTAACTAGTAGATCTTTGTCCTAAATGTATTGTCTTATACGGGGAAAAGCATCTCTTTCTACTGAAATCCTGCGGTTCAAGCTGGTTTTGTCAAGCAAGATTTCAGAATCTGAGGTTGGGTCTATATGGAGAAACTAATTTGAAAAATTGACCAAAAAAACCAAAAAATGCTACTAAGAAAAAATCTTTATAAATGAAATAAATATAAAGATGATATGATTATAATTGTAATGAGCATGAAACTTACAATCCAAATGTGAGAAGAGAAGGTATAACATTTTTAATTCGTCTATAATCAAACTCCCCTTTGTTCTTGAAGCTCTAACAATTGAAAATTAAATTCTGGACTTTAAATAAACTTGGCAGTTTGAAGTTTAAAATTTCATCCATTTTTGGTAACTATTCAGTTAAAAATTTTCTTGCCCTTCCCCTGGCCTTGCCCAAGCATGGGGCAGGGACATTATCTCCTGCTGTGGTCCTGTGGACCAAGACATTGTGTCTTACCTGCTCACTGGCCTTGACTCAGGGGTAGCTCTCTTTCAGCTTATGGGTTTCAATGTGTGAGTTGTGAGGAAAGAGCAGATAAGAGAGACTTTGTCCAAACTGGAGAGGCAATTCTCAGATTCAAGTAACCACTGCCAGAAATTTGCCAGATCTTTTGATATTTTGAGAGTAGAACAATGTATTTCTTTATAATCTTATTATTTTCAAATGTTGGTTCACTATTTTTTTCTATTTATTTATTTATTTATTTATTTATTTATTTATTTATTTGATGTAGTGTTCCATGATTCATTGTTTGCATATAACACCCAGTGCTCTATTCAATACGTGCCCTCTTTAATACCCATCACCGGGTTAACTCATCCCCCCCATCCCCCTCCCCTCCAGAACCCTCAGTTTGTTTCTCAGAGTCCATAGTCTCTCATGGTTCGTCTCCCCCTCCGATTTCTCCCCCTTCATTTTTCCCTTCCTACTATCTTCTTTTTTTTTTAAACATATAATGTATTATTTGTTTCAGAGGTACAGGTCTGTGATTCATCAGTCTTACACAATTCACAGCGCTCACCATAGCAGATACCCTCCCCAATGTCTATTACCCAAAAAATGGGATCTGTACAGAATATGTAAAGCCTATGTGGAAATTGCTGTTGGTGCCCAGGATGCCTGTTCATAGCACTTGACATTTTATTGTGTTTCTAGGTATTTGTATCTTATTTTTAAAATTAATAAACTGCTACAGTATTCTTTTATTCCATACTGAAAAGACTGGCGTCCTTGTGATGGTACTAATACAATGATTTTTCTTACAAGCTGTGATACATGTTTCTTGAGTTTCAATCATTGGTCTCACTAGCAGTCATCTGTTACATTTATCTATTAAGACTGAATCGTTCAGAAGACTTACTCTCACTTCCTCCCATCTCCAGCTACCATTTCCTGGCAGCCTTGGTAGGGTTTTTTTTAATGAGAAAAAAATTTTTTTGAAATATGATTTAGGTTGCCACTTAATCATGATAGATTTAAAGCCATAGGCATATCTCTGCCCCCCCCTAAAAATCATTACAGATATAGAAAAGGTATAATTTTTGAAGTTATTAATCTATAAACACAAAGAACAGAATAGTAGACAAGAGATATCTATCCATCTATCTGTCTATCTATCTATTGGAAGATGGAAAGCAGAGGGAAGATCGAATGACTGACACAGCAGAACAAAGAACAGTGAGGGGCAAGCACATACAGAGAAGCCACGGAAGAGCTGGTTGCTTCCTCCCTAGTAACTGACTCAGGAATCAGTGCATAAGGAGCTAAAGTAGATGGGGGACAGAGCAGAGCTGAAAACTGGGAAGATGGTTTAAGACATCATAAGGAATGGGGCACCTGGGTAGCTCAGTCGGTTAAGCCTCTGCCTCCGGCTCAGGTCATGATCCCAGGGTCCTGGGATCGAGCCCCTTGTGGGGCTTCCTGTTCAACAGAGAGCCTGTTTCTCCCTCTCCCTCTGCTGCTCCCCCTGCTTGTGCTCTCTCTCTTTGTCAAATAAATAAATAAAATCTTAAAAAAAAAAAAAAAGACATCATAAGGAACAATTAGACTTCCAGTCTCTTTGCAACTCTGTGCAGGTAGAAACCACTGAACTCCCCCTTCAGGAAAATTTAGGCTGAGACTCAGCAGCATGAGATGTTGAAGTACTTTACTACAAAAATGGCAATAAATGTAAGGCAGTATATACTAAATGTTGATCTCCTCCCTCTAAGCCCTGTCTTTGGCTCAGTTCCCAGCAACCTAGTAGTTAAGTATGTAACTCTTTAGGTAATATATTACAGGATTCATCTCTGGAAAATCTGAAGGATCCTGGGAAGAAAAAGACCTGTGCATTGTGAAACATTGTAATGTTCCAATGCAGTCTTAGCAGGCTACCATGAGGGTTCCCGCTCCCTCCCTTTCTGCTCCCTCCCTCTCCTGCATGCAGGCATGCTCTCTCTCTTTCCCCTTCTCCCTCTCTGGGTCACACACACACATACACACACATCTATTTCAATCATCTTTTTCAGAATTTCAACTAAATGGGTAAGAAATGTGAAATAGTGAAAGAGAATAATGACATAAAAAAATGAAAGAAAGGCAAGTAAAACCAGGGAATGAGAATGATAAAGTATCTCATTCATTTCAAAGGTCTACACATGCTTGCAAAGAGCAGGAATGCTAAAAGTAAGAGTTTTTAACAGCTTAATTACTGATATGTATCAGATCTGATTTTTTTTTTTTTGCACAAAATAAGAACTCCAGTTTATTTTATTTACTTTTTTAGGACTAACTCCATTTAAAGGGGAAACTCACATATATTTCAATAAGCCCAAAGTTTCTATATTTTCCTGAGTAAACTGCTATTGTATAGGGTTACTTTGATAATTACTGAACTTCATCCCCATATGACAATTGAAATGATCAAGACTTTCCAGAAGGACTACAAATACATCCAGTTTTTCAATTCCTACCACCAAGTCCAGACTGGTCATTGTTTCATGGTAGATTTTGATACTTTTAGATCGGCATGAACAGCTTGAAATATTTAACAGAATGGTTTTCACAAAATGCAGTTATGAGGTAGTAGATTGGACACTGAATGAATCAATAATCCTATTTTATGTGAATACTTATATTTGAAAAAAAATTTCCCAAGAGACATGACACATATTCAAAAGAGACATTGTAACACAAAAGTTGTTATAATTGTACTGTGCTTCTTAAAGTAGATGATGCTGGATATAAATCTTCCTCAAAAAACCTATTAGTCTTTTCTATATTGGTTAGATAGATAGTAATAAAATCCCACAGGATATAAATACTAACAGTCTTTTTTGATCATTCTGGCTGATATCTTTGAAAAGAGCAAAATTTTAAAATGAAAGTGGTTTATTTCCTAAAGGAATGAAAATATAATTTGATATATGCTAAATAGGAATCATTCTGTACATACCATATAGGATGCTAGCTTGTAGTGATAAGATAAAATATTTGTAATCCCAATGGGTAATTTAAAAAAGAAAAGAAGCTTCTCCTGCATGTAAATTTGGCACTTTTTAATTTTGAAAAATCTATAAAACTAACACATATGTTCAGCAGAAATACAAGATAATTTATAGCAGTTAAAAATACATAAAAATGCATTTAAGTGTGTAACTATCATTATGCAAAATAAAAAATGGACTTATGGGTAAGATAAACATAAAATTTAAAAAAAAAACACTTAAATTTTTTTTAAGAATATGCCTTTAACTTACACCCTAAAGATCTTTTGTTGGGGCACCTGGTTGGCTTAGATGTTAAGCGTCTGCCTTTGGCTGAGGTCATGGTCCCAGGGTCCTGGAATCGAGCCCTGCATCGGGCTCCCTACTCAGCAGGAAGCCTGCTTCTCCCTCTCCCACTCCTCCAGCTTGTATTCCCTCTCTTGCTGCGTCTCTCTCTGTCAAATAAATAAAATCTTTTTTTTTTTAAATATTTTATTTATTTATTTGACAGAGAGAATGAGATAGAGAGAGACAGCATGAGACGGGGGAGAGTCAGAGGGAGAAGCAGACTCCCCGCTGAGCAGGGAGCCCGATGCGGGACTCGATCCCAGGACTCCAGGATCATGACCTGAGCCGAAGGCAGTCGCTTAACCAACTGAGCCACCCAGGCGCCCCAAATAAATAAAATCTTTTTAAAAAAAAGATATTTCTTTGTTGTCTTGTGTAGCATAACATAACTTAGTGCATATTTACTAAATCATTACAGTTGACTCCTGAACAACATGGGTTTGAACTGTACAGTTCTACTTATATACAGTTTTTTCAATAAATATAGTACAGTATTGTACATGTATTTTCTCTTGTGATTTTCTGAATAACATTTTCTTTTCTCTAGCTTACTTTATTATAAGAATACTGTATATAATACATAGAACATACAAAATATGTGTTTAACAACTGTTTATGTTACTGGTAAGGCTTCCAGTCAGCAGAGGCTATTAAGTTTTTTTTGGGGGGGTCAAAACTTGTACATGGATTTTTTTTTTTTTTTTTTTTTAGATTTTATTCATTTGTCAGAGAGAGAGAGCACTAGCAGGGGGAGCGTCCGGCAGAGGGAGAAGCAGGCTCCCTGCCGAGCGGGGAGCCTGATGCAGGGCTCCATCCCAGGACCCTGGGATCATGACCTGAGCCAAAGGCAGATGCTTAACGACTGAGCCACCCAGGTGTTCCTGTACATGGATTTTTGACTGAGTGGGGAGTCAGTGTCCCTAACTCCTGCATTGTTCAAGGGCCAATGTATAATGAAAACAAGTCAAGAAAACTTTGACATTAATTTACCAGAGACCATGCCTGATGTTGAAATACATCAGTATTTGGGTAGAATAATTCTTTTAGAATTTAAAATCATATGCCTTGGGCAGGACACACACTTTCTATCTCGCTGCTTTCCCCACTATTCCTTGCCTTATAGCCTTTTGCTTCACTCATTGTCTTTACCCACTAGTCTTCAAAAGTATTTGAGTCTGTATTCTAAAGTATTTCACACTTCCACCTACGGCACTAACAAAGAATATCTACATCATGTCACAAAATCAAGTATTTTATTTATAAATCTTGACTAGCATCCATATACATGGTAGCAAAACAGTATTTTTGGCAAATGAATATGGTTCATTTAATTTTCCTTGTCTTTGAATAAATCATAGAAAATTTTCAAAATATATAAGTTCTATTTACCTGTCCTATTCTCCAAGAAAAGCTCTGAAGCAAACACAGCCTTGTTTTATCACATTGGTAAACTTTCTCTACTCACTGAACAGCATAACAAAAAAGCAAACTACTTCCTCCAGGAAAAAAAAAAAATCAAAGTATTTTCCCCATATCAAACTCTTCCAGTGAACAGAACTAGGACTCATATGTGTATGTATATTCATACCTATTTCCATACCTACATACATACACATACCAGAAATATACAATATTGTTATGGGCTGAATTCTGTTCTCTCCAAATGCATATGTGGAAGACCTAAGCATCCATACCTCAGAACTTAACCATAGTTAGAGATGATTGAGGTAAAATGAGGCTATGAGGGTGAGTCCTAATCCAATTTGACTAGTTACCTTATAAAGTAGAGGAAATGTGGACACACTGAGAGACACCAGAGATGTGTGTACACAAAAGAAAGACCCTGCCAGGACACACAGAAAACCATCTACATTCAAGTCAAGGAGTGAAAACTCTGGAAAAACCAAACCTGCTGACACCTTGATCTTGGACTTTCAGCTTCCAGAACTGTGAGGAAATTAATTTTTGTTTTTTAAGCCTCCCAATCTGTGGCATGTTTAAAATGGTAGCCACCGCAAATTAATACAAATATAATACCACTGATTCTAATCCAACAACAAAGAGTTCGGTCTCCCCCCGCCGCTGCCCAATATTTATAACCCCTTTTTCTGACAGTGAGAAACCAGCCTCCTGTTTTCTTTAACATATTTACATATCTGACAAATCTCCACATGAAACCAATTTCTTATCTCTGCCTTCACACCTTCCACTGCATGGATGCCTTCTTGACAGAGACATCTTGAGATGCCCTCACCCTACTTGGACTCTAGGACATCACTACTGTGTGAGAACACTCTCCTCCCCCCACTTGGGCTCTGATGTCTCCTGCTCGGCCATGTCAGCTGGGATCCTGTTTCCCCTGCTCAGTCTGATAACCCACATCCCGCCATCTCTCCGCTGAGGTGTGCTCTTCACACTTCCCTGGCTCTGACATCACACGCCAGGCCCACCCGTGCCCTTACCCCACTTGCTCCGTGACACTGTGCTCGAGTCACTGTGGCTCTCCTCACCCTCTCCCCTCCTCTCATCTAATAGCTTTAGGACATAATTGTCCAATAAAGGAAAGCTACAGCAAGGACAGGAAGAGGAGATATACCCCTGTTTTGGAGGGATTTATAATCGCCAATTTAAGAAGCAGATATCAATACTGAAGCAGGAGGTCCATGTAATAAAAACCATCAAATCAGTAACTTCACTTTATTTCTTTTTCTGGCTGGTTCTGAGAAGGTGACAATGCTAAAACACAGAATAAATGTATGCCATTAATACGTTTGGTGAAGAGTCGGCAAGACTTTTAGCTGATTCTCCCCCATTAGGTTGTGTAGGAGAGGATTTTAGAGATTTGAAAGGCTGATCAAGGAAAAAGATATGACCATGAGGTGGTAGTAGCACACAGAGGCTTTACTAGGTGATGATGCTTTGACAAGTTTGTATGTGGGGGAAGTCACGTGGGACAGTCCCTCACAGCAGGAGTCTATCCAGAAGCCAAGATACAGGGGTCTATACTCAGGAGCGGGGGAGGGCAAGGAAACTCCTGGGGGACAGGGGATAGGAGAGAAGATCTGCATGCCCAAGTGATGTTACTCAGCAGTATGGGGGGGAGGGGTCTCTGGGTCAGATTGCTCAGAGGGGCAGTATCTCCAAAGGGGCCTTACAACCCCAGGGTTCTAATTTATCAATGGCCAGCAGATGCTAGTTGATATTTTGTAAGATATATAAAACACATAGTATCTAAACAGTTAAGAAAGTATCTGCTTAGTTCAGGCTATTTTAAAAAATAATTGGATGTTGTGAGATAATAAATACATATTTGGTCTCTGCCCCTGCTTTCTGACACAGAGTTCTTAAAACCCTTGTAATTGCCTGAGTGGTATTGATGCTAGAAGTATCTTTTGTTCTACTACCATTGAGTCTTTGATCCCGGTTTCTCACACTAAGCTCCTAAAATCCTGGTAATCTCCTGAGTGATGAGAGATGATAGGGGCATCTTACATTGAGCGCCTGAAATCCCTTGGCATTTCCTGGGTGATAGGAGTGTCTTTTGTTCTAATGAAGCAACTCCTCCTGGACCCCTGGGTAGCTTCAGGATGGGGGCTGGTCACCAAAAAGACCAAACCATGATTAGAAGCTTGGAACTTTCAGCTCCAACTGTTGAACTCCAGGAAAGGGAGAGCGATTGCAAAGTGAGCTAATAATTGATCATGCCTATGTGATGAAACCTCCAAAAGTTTCCTAAATTATGGGGTTTGAAGAACTTCTGGGTTGATGAAGGCAACCATGTGACTAGGGGGTGGCACACTAACTCCTTTCAGAAGCTACTGAGCTTGAGACCCTTCTAGATTGCTCCATGTACCTTTTATCTGGCTGCTTATTTCTAACCTTTATCATAATCTTTATAATAAACTAGTGAACATAAATAGTGCTTCCCTGACTTCTGTGAGCTATTATAGCAAATTATCAAATCTGAGGAGAGGAGTATGAAAACTCACAATTTGCAACTGGTTGGTCAGAAGAACAGATGATGACCTGGGCCTTGTGACTTGTGTCTGAAATGGGGGCAGTCTTAGGAGGCTGAGCCCTTAACCATGAGGTCTATGCTTACTCCAGGTAGTTAATGTCAGAATTAAATTAAATTGTAGGATACCCAGTTTGTGTCTAGAGAGTTAGAGAACTGATTGAAAACCACACATATATCGTGTCAGAAGTGTTCTGTGCTTAGAGAAACAGTTTTCCTCTAATGTGTAAAGTTAGAATTTGGAGCCAGTGGACTTTTGGGTCAATGGGTCTCAGCCTGCAGTGAAGAAATAAACAAGCTAGGGACCAATACACACCAGTACTCACTAGAGTAATGCTGAGCAGAGCTGTGTTGGGGGGGGTGCAGAGTGAGGTGGTGCCCCCACAACCTAGAACCATCTATAGGCACCAAACTGCAATCTGGCTAGGGAGATGTGCAGCATGGGCAGTTCCCAGCAAAGCCATGCAGATGAGGTGCCTGGAGCTTTGGGGACCCGACTCCTGTTCCAGTGGGTCCAGAAGGTAGGACTGCAGCCCCAGTGGGTCCAGAAGGTAGGACATGCCACCAAGGAGGATTGGGGTTTATTGCTGTTTGCCCTACTGGGTTTTGGATTTACCTTGGCCCTGTTGTTCCTTTTTTCTTTTCTATCTGTCCCTTTTTGGAATGGGAATATCTATTCTATGCCTATACCACCATTGTGCTTTGGAAACAGATAATATATTTTATTTCACAGGTTCATAGCTAGAGTCTCATCAATATCTAATTTAGATGATTTTTTAATTGATATTGAGTCTTCTCATCCATAAACTTGTTACGTATCTCCATTTATTTAATTCTACTTTATTTACTTTAGTAAAGTTTTATAATTGACTTCTTTTTTTCAGAGGTTTTTTTTTTTTTAATGTAATGTTAGTCACCATACAGTACATCGTTAGTTTCTGATGTAGTGTTCCATGATTCATTGTTTGCATATAACACCCAGTGCTCCATGCAGTACATGCCCTCCTTAATACCCATCACCAGGCTAACTCATCCCCCCACCCCCCTCCCCCCTAATTTAGATGATATTTAGATGAGACTTTTGCCTTAGACTTTTGAGCTGATGGCATGTGAGAAGGACATGGATTTCGGGGGCAAGGGGCAAAATGCTATGGTCTCAAAGTTTGTATCCTTCCAAAATTCACATGTTGAAGACCTATTGTCCAAGATGGCAAGGCCTTACCTAGTACTGAGAAACCAGTAGATTAGAAACTCCCACTTGTTCTATAAGGAGAAAGGCCTTTGATTTCCCAAAGACAGTATGGTCAGGGAAAGCAGTGCTGTCATTTCCAGCAGTGTAGATGAGAAAATATTGCTGTTACTGGCACCCTGATCTACACTGGACACTATGAAAAAAAAAAAACAAAACACGTGAACCTTGGCAGTTAGCCTTGAAATGACTTTCTCCTCTTGTGGTATGCCAATTTAATTTTCTTAATGATACCCTATGCACTATTTTTTAGTTATTTATTTACATCTATCCTTTCTCCTAGGCAATGAAATCAGAACATATGTTTTAATCATTTCTGCTTACTTGGTATCTAGTTTCCTGATATGTTACTGAATGCATGAATGAATGAAGTCACCAGATGAGGCTTCAAGATTTACAGATCAATTCCTCTAGGATAAGACAAGTGTTTGTGAATTACTTAGCGAAGCTTGACCACAGAATGATTAACATAAGCTAATACTTCATATAGCTCAATGGCATGTAATAAAATTTCTAACCTGAAGGCATTTATGATGTTGTATAAGACTGGCAAAAACTCTACACTAACCAACCATATTTGCCACAATTCCCTCACTTATCCTGCTAAGCTTCAATGCTGTTGCTACTACTAATGCATAGGAATTTCATCTAAAATAAGAATTCGTCACCCATAGTCATAAAAAGTTACTAAATTTGAATTGGACTTAAGTTTTAGTTCAGGTTATCAAAACTCCAGTTTATTTCAAGCTAAGTCAGCAGCTTCATCAGTAAAAGAGGGTGACTCAAATGTATCCTGTAAAAATTTACAGCTCAGTAATTACATGATTCTAGGTAGATCTCTTTCATTAATAGAAAATCCATTTACTTGACTATGTTCCTTAGAGAATGAAACTCAGAAATATTCTTATCCACCGTACATATGCCACAGTATTATAAGGTGTTTTTTAAAGTTTAAAAAAACAGAGTACTAAAACCATGGACATGACCCTTAGAAATTCACAAAATATATGATAGATTTTGTTCTTGACCAAAAAAAAAAAAGTACTATTTTTACTGCTTAATAAAACCATCTGTAGCATGAAATGGTAAATTACCAGCACATTAATACATAAAAATTAGAGGAAAAGCTAGCAGATTTTTTTAAACAACTATTTTTTTTAAAGATTTTATTTATTTATTTGACAGAGAGAGACACAGCGAGAGAGGGAACATAAGCAAGGGGAGGGGGAGAGGGAGAAGCAGGCTTCCCACAGAGCGGGGAGCCCGATGTGGGCCTCGATCCTAGGACCCTGGGATCATGACCTGAGCCGAAGGCAGATGCTTAACGACTGAGCCACCCAGGCGCCCCAAGCCAGCAGATTTTTTGATAAGGTGCTGTATGTTTTTACTACTAGTTAAATTTTATTACATTTCTCATAAGACAGTGAAAAATTTATACAATAAGATACATAATTGATGAGCTACTACATTCTTAAGCAATTTTATATTTACAACAAAGTGGTATCTACATTAAAAATTGCAGCAAATGAAAAAAAGCAGCAAGTGTTAAATGAACTGCATATCTTAAAAACATTTTTTTCATTAAAGTATTTATTATCTAATTCAAATTTAAACATTTGGGCATTCAGATATCATTGAAACATCCTTTATAAAAAAACAAAAAACAAAAAACAAAAATACCCTATAGCTGATAGGCACATATGCTTTGCAAACCAAGATGTGTGGTAGCAAAATTATATAAATTTGAATTGGAAAATGAGAGACTGAGTTTTACAAAATCATTCCATTTAAAATGGATTATCACCGTAAGTGCAAAAGCTCACAGGTAAACTTTGTCTAAAACAGCTTATCTCCTGATCTTCCCAAAGAACTTGATTGTCATCATTCTATGCTACCTATTGACATCGAAAATAGTTTAACTCAGTAGCATACTTCCACAATTTATCAATCTAGACAATGTTTGAATTCCCACCTTATAGGGTTTAATTAGGAAGCTATCCCTGAAACTTGTTTGCAACTTCTTTGTCTTGATGTTCTAGGAAAACTACATTCACTAAAATGATCTCTATGAGGTCAGAGCTTTTGAATTTTGTTCATTGCTCTATAATTACTACCAAGAACAGAGTCTTACCCACAATAAGCATTCAGTAAATATTTGGTGAATACATTTTCTGAATAAATTATTTTCTGATGCAACAAAGATTCAAGACTCTTTCCATTTCAGTAACACGAGTCCAAATTAGCTTAAGCTAAGACATAGGAATGTGAACACATATATCATTGGGAAGTCCAAAGTTGGAACTACTTTCCAGCACAGCTGGATCAATTTAAACAAGATTATCATGGCTTTCTTTCACTCCCTGTAGTTGTTTTTCCCTCGGCACATTAGCAGCTCAATCCTTATGGCCCCATCGGACATGCACTACCAAATTCTAGGAAATACAGTTCACATGCGCTATGAAGTGAATGTTAACCCCTAAAATTGTGAAATATACAACCTACAAAAGCATACAAGCTAGTCTAAGATTCTAGACTCATTCATTCCTTCATTTAGCCAGGGAAAATGGCTGTTAATATTGGTGGTAAACAGTATTAGTCAATATCAGTAGAAAACATTTTGTATGCGTGGGTGTATGTGCACGTGTGCACATGCTTGCATGCCTAGGTACCTACATGTGTGGTGTATCTCAAGATAAGATTCTTATTTTCCTTGATCACATGCTGTATTGTCTGTCCTCAAAGAAATGGAATAACTGGAGATATTTTTCTACTCCTGTGGATGTGGTCAATAAAGTACACTTCCAAAATAAGGGGAGGGGCGCCTGGGTGGCTCAGTCGTTGGGTGTCTGCCTTCAGCTCAGGTTGTGGTCCCGGGGTCCTGGGATCGAGCTCACATCAGGGTCCCTGCTCAGCAGGAAACCTGCTTCTCCCTCTCCCACTCCCCCTGCTTGTGTTCCCTCTCTCTCTGTGTCTCTCTCTAATAAATAAAATTTTAAAACATGAACAAATAAATAAATAAAATAAGGGGAATGGGAGAAAAGTGAGAGCCAACCACAGGTAATTGCTGAGTCCAGAGGAACAATACTATCTCCTCTTACAAAAGATATCTGGTTCTAATTCTTAAGGATTGAAACAGCCAGTAAAATCCCTCCTGTGCAAATCCTTAGGGATGGAGCTGCTTATTAAATAGACTGAGTAGGGCGCCTGGGTGGCTCAAATGGTTAGGCATCTGCCTTCAGCTCAGGTCATGATCCTTGGGTCCTGGGATCGAGTCCCGCATTGGGCTCCCTGCTCCTTGGGAGCCTGCTTCTCCCTCTGCCCCTCTCTCTCTCTGTCTCTCATGAATAAATAAATAAAATCTTTTAAAAAAAATAAATTAAATAAATAAATAAATAAATAAATAGACTGAATAGATAAAACAACATATTCCAGGCTGTTAGAAGCATCATGCTAAATACAAAGTCAATACAATTGGCTGTCTATATAGAATTGATTAAAAACATATTTGCAGTGCGTGCGTGTGTGTGTGTGTGTGTGTGTTCATTGAGCACAATTCTAGTTATCAAAAAGGTATAATGATTGTAAATATTATTATTGACAACTTAATTACAAAAAATTGGTTTGGTAATAAAATTATGGATCTAAATAAAAGAACTGATATGATACTTCTCTCTTCTGTTTTCTTACTGTTGCTTCCCCCCAATTTATCTTTCTGTTTTATGTTGCCTTTGATTCCTTTTCTTCTCTAACACAATCAATATTCTCAATTCTATTTCTATTCTACTCAATTCTCATAACCTATGCTACATTCTTTTCTAGTACTACGTGCTCTTCCCTATCATATCAACTTATGTTAATTTAATCTAATTGTATATGTTGAGGATCCCCAAATATATACCAGGTTAACTCTAAATTCTATTTGATTCATCTCCAATATGTTGCTAAGACCCTTCTCTTACCCCTAGTTGTATTCCACATTCTAATCATTTCTTGGTTAAATATTGAAATGGTTTTTAAATAATCACTACTTTGTTTTCTGCCTTCAGATTCACATTATTCCTATCACTCATGCTGTTGCAAACTAACTTTTCAAAAACAGAGATCAGGTCATATTATTCCTTTCTCACTAGGCTGGTTCCCTAAAGACTAGAGAATCAATACCTGATTTTTAATTGTGAAATTCAAGGATTTTCACAGTTTGGGCTTAGCCTGCCCATCTAATTTCTCTTTCCACTTTTATCTCACTTGTCCTCTACTCTGGAGTACTAGTCATTCCCTGATTCCACCACGACCCCCAGGCAGCCTCCGCGATGGGACTTGAGATGACCCTGTGCTAGTATGTGTCCAAGACTTGAGTCAATAGGGAACACTCTGGAGATGTGCACCACACTCAGTTTGTTTTCAAAGCACCTATCAGGCTTGTCTATCTCCCTTTACACTGCAATCAGACCCTAGTTCTTTGATTCTGCTAAGCTCAAAGAAAACATAACAGTCTCTTCAATGGTCTCTTTAAAACCTCTCTCTCAATAGAGATAAAAAGAGAAATAACACATCCCTGTGAATAGCTGGGAGTGGGGGTTAGGGAATGGGGTATGTAAGCAGATTTTCCTAGTTTTTCCCTCTACAAATCCTTCATTACCATATTTCATTGTATCTGAAGAGCCATTGACTGTAAGATTCTTTAGTAATTTATATTCTGCTGAGGAAGACAACATGCTGCTAAAAAATAATATGATGTACTATTGATTTTAAAATATTCCTTGATTTCAGAGATGTCAAGATAACTACCCACTTCTCTTCTTTGGGACATGGATGTTAAGGGTGAGACTCACAGTCCACTCCTCCCTGAAGAGCCATCTAATAGCCCTTCCTGGCCACCTACTTTGACTTCAGACCAAAATGTAATTATAACATTGTTACATGTGCCATTTTACACAGCAATTTCTCCTACATCTTTTAAGATTCAGGAAAATTACAGATTTTTCTAGAAAGTCTTTTCTGATTCTTATCTGCCAAACACTTCTCACTGCCTGGGAGCATAAATCACTTTTTCTTTTTTAAACTTCTCCTCTCACAGCTTTTTGTTAATCCTATTATGACTTCGGTTTTTTTAAAAAGGGAGTCAAGAACACTCAATGTGGAAAAATGATCTTTCCAACAAATGTTGGGAACTGGATAATTACTTGTAAAAAAAGTAAAATTGGATCCCTATCTTATATCACTCACAAAAATTAACTAAAAATGGATTAAAAATTTAAACATAAGACCCTATACAATAGCACTCCTACAACAAAGCATATGGAAGAAGTTCCTCGACATTGGCCTTGGCAATAGTTTTTTAAATACAATACCAAAAGTACAAGCAATAAAAGCAAAACTCAACAAGTGGAGCTGCATCAAACTGAAGAGCTTCTGGACATCAAAAGAAACAATCAGCACAATGAAAAGACAATATATGGAATGGGAGAAAATTTTTGCAAACCATATATCAGATAAGGGATTAATATTCAGAATACATAAAGTACTCATACAACTCAATACCAAGCCCCCCCCAACCCACAAACAGTATGATTAAAAATGGACAGAGGAACTAAATAGATTCTTTTTTTCAAGGAAGTCATCCAAATAGCCAACAGGTACATGAAAAGATGCACAACACCACTCATCAGAAAAATGCAAATGGAAACCACAATGAGCTAACACCTCGCACATGTTAGAATGGCTGTCATCAAGAAGACAAGAGATTAACAAGTGTTGACAAGGATGTGGAGAAAAGGGAACTCTTCTACACAGTTAGTAGAAGGTAAATGGGTATAACCACTATGGAAAACAGTATGAAGGTTTCTCAAAAAAATTAAAAATAGAACTACCATAGGTTCCAGCAATTCCAAGTCTGGGTATATATCAAAAGGAAATGAAAATAAAATATTGAAAAGTTATCTGTACCTCCATATTTATCTTAGCATTATTCACAATAGCCAAGATATGGCAACAATTGAGGTGTCCATCAACAGATAAATGGATGAAGAAAATGTGATATATATATATATCTCACTAATCTTAATTGTTCTTTTTCTAAGATTTTATTTATTTATTTGACAGAGAGAGACACAGTGAGAGAGGGAACACAAGCAAGGGAAGTGGGAGAGGGAGAAGCAGGCTTCCCGCAGAGCAGGGAGCCCAATGTTGGGGCTCGATCCCAGGACCTTGAGATCATGACGTGAGCTGAAGGCAGATGCTTAATGACTGAGCCACCCAGGTACCCCAATCTTAATTGTTCTTACCACAAAAAAGAAATGATAATTATATGACATGACAGAAGTGTTAGCTAATCCTATTATGGTAATCATTTTGCAATCTATGTGTATCAAATCAATACACTGTACACCTTAAGCTTATACAATGCTATATGTCAATTTTATCTCAATTTAAAAAAAAAAACCTATTATGAAGCATATTACTAACTGTGGTTGTGTTCATGTCTGCCCGTCCATTTTTGTGTTTCTAGTGTCTAGCCGATTGCCTGGAACACAGGCTCTACATCTGTTGAAAAAGTGATGTATCAAAAGTTATAAAATAGGAAGCCATCCTGCTATTTCCGACGTGACCTAGCAAGGTTTTAGTACTTTGATCCTTACACATCTAGTATCTAGTCTGTAAACGTTCAGGTTACAAAATTGATTTTATTAATACACCTAGAAGTAACTGGGCTTTGTGACAAGAGACATGCCAAATTAAATCTGAAAGACTGATTTTTATTCTTTTTTTTTTAAGATTTTATTTATTTATTTGACAGAGAGAGCCACAGCAAGAGCAGGAATACAAGCAGGGGGAGTGGGAGAGGGAAAAGCAGGCTTCCCGCTGAGCAGGGAGCCTGATGAGGGGCTTGATCCCAGGACCCCGGGATCATGACCAGAGCCGAAGGCAGACGCTTAACGACTGAGCCACCCAGGTGCCCCCTAATTTTTATTCTTAAAATGTATTAGTGTATGCTGCTAAGTATAGCTGCCAAGTGGACAAAAACTTCACATAACATTGCCAGACTATTCCTTCACTTTTAAAGATCTCTACCAGAGAAACAAAATTACAACCAGAGGTTGTTTGCTATGCATGTGTATCATGAAAAATCATAACCAAAGCTGTAACAATAGTTCATCATATAGAAGTCTGGTAAACTCTCTGGTTAAATTTGTCAAGAGGAAAATGATAATTACCTTGTAAGCTGGACAAGGAGTTTTCTACTCTGAATCTTGCTGGAGAGGTATTATCACGTCTAACTAACTAGATTTTTCTTTATGCAGGTCAGTGGTCCTTTGCTTTGTCAAAATAACAGTTACTTAATTTATGTAACCAACATTTCTGTTGGTTACAATGTTTTCAGAAACACCCAGACTCAATAGAATTGATTTAAAGATTGTCTCTCAGAATATGATAATGCTGCAAATCATGAATGTCTTTATGTGTTGATTTTTATAATTTTTGGTTTTAGAGGGAAATATTTACCTGAATATTTTTTTATCCTAATTGGAAGGAAACATAAAAAATTGCAATGCAGGAAAACTTAAAATTCTGCTCTGCAAAGAAGAAAGAAAATGATTTACACTGTTAAGACAGGGTTGCAATATAATTAAGTATATGGGGTAAAATGACTAAGTACATATTTAGACTAGGTAATGGAATATATTTCTTCAATAAGAAATTTATTGGATCACAGAATAAATTCTCTTGGGAATTTCTGTGGAAAAAACAAGTTTATTTGCAGTATTGATTTTTTTTCTACCTAAGCAAGTGACTCATTGAATTCTATATTAAGAAAGAAATAATCCAAGAAAAATCTGTGATAAATCTAAAACTTGATTGCATCTAGTATAAAAGCAAAGGGATTCACTAGAAAATAAGGTAGACTATGTTAAAATTTTTGGGCTAGTTTAGTTACGACACTCTATTTTTTATCCAATAATCAACCAGATAGCCATTTCTGAACCAAGATAGCTAGTTTTATATTTGTTTTCCTATGAATATATTCATTCTAATTTCAAAAAATGAATCTCAAGTAAAAGCATAAAGAAATTTTAGGAACAGAGTTCCTTGTATGATTGAGTTGATTTGTTTTGATAATTTAGGACATGAGTCAAGTCATCAAGTTAAGTTGTGATATTCTTACCAGAAGACAGCTACAGCATGTAATGCATGACCTTTCCTCTCCCAGATAAAAATGCAGCAATTTTTCATTTAATTAGTTTTATCATATATATGTGCCGCTATAAATTTTAGATTCACATTACTTGTAAAAAACTATTCTGAAAATAAAATGAGATCACTGCTGAGGTTTTAGAGAGGGAAGCTGTTTTATGTATGTTCTAAGTTAAAACTAACCATATGCTTTCAGCTAGAGAACATCTGTGGTCACAGCTAGACCTAATCCACTGGGTTATATTCCCCATATGGATAGTGAAATATCTTTTGATTTCCTCTGCATGAATTCTTTCTACTACTCTTACATTAGAGATTTTTTCTTAACTGACACTAATTAAATAGAATTTTTTTAAAAAAGAAGTTTCCACTCTTTTGCTTTAATTGAAATTTCAGGAGAAAAGATATTATTGACAAATGGTGGACTATATACGAATAAAGCGCCATAACCTTAACATCTCTTTCTCTTCTTTCCCCAACATTTTCATTGTAAAATATCACTGTTCTTACTCCACAGTGAAAAGTCATTTCTTCCACAAATGTTGTTGTTGTTTTCCAAAAATGTATTATTATTTCTAAAGATAAAAGGGATAAAAGATGAAAGACTCAGTAATCTTGTTGGGGAAAAAAAAATATATATATATAGGTATCACCATTGAGCTTGGTTACTTTTATTGTGATGTAAAGATTTTTAAGCCAATTTTCTTTTGCTGTCTCTAGAGTCACTATCTATAAATAAAATGGCCAATAGTCACCATATTTTACTATGACTACATGAGCTTTGCCTTCCATAAAAATCACATCTTCTTGAAGGTCAACAACTAATCTGTTTTAATACAATACACCACTGACATTCGTGGTCAGTTAAAAAGAAACATATCCATTCCCAAAATGTTGCACCTTGTTAAAACAGATATCTTTTTAAGTATCTAACATCTGTTTCTTTTCTATGAATAAAACTATTTAGTTGTCAGATTCATAGTATAGAGAAATAATTGTAAGACACCTTTTAGTTTTTAAGAGATCACAGTTAATTCAGTTCATTTTTGTATTTTTGTTCTCTTACTCTAAAAATGCTTTTTGTCCATATTGTTGTTTATAAGAGGTGGAAAGCTCTCAATTACAGGCTCTTAAAATATGCACAAAAATGTTGATTAAAAAGTATTGGGATTCCTCAGATTTCTATTATGTTAGACAGATATTGCTGAAATTAAAACAATACAGATCTCAAAACCTAAAACTGATACTTCAAATTGTTCAGGCAATATGTAAAGATTTTAAAATAAGTTAAAGGGAGAAAAAATTAAGTAGGACATTTGGTAATCATGCATAAGCAATAAGGTTATTTGAGATCAATTTTTAACAAGCATTTCAGTCAAAGATCTTATGCTTATTGACACATAAGCTAGGTATTCAAAGATCTTATGCTTATTGACACATAAGCTAGGTAAAGTTATCTCTCAAATTTGTTAATCATAAACCAAAATAGGTTTAAATTTAGCATCACAAAGATTATCATTATTACTTTGATTTGAAAGCATGTACACTAATACTTATTTCCTAATATTTGTTTCAGCACTTGGAGAAATTTCAGTACAAGAAAAATTTGCTCCAATTTCATGCTCTGTATCTTCCAGAAAAGCAATGCTATTGATAGACCACGACATTTAATTCAAATACTTGATTTTTTTTTTTACATTGCTTGAATGTTTGGGATAGAAATATAGAATAATGGCAATATAAAACAAAGAAGTTTTATGTCTACCTGAAAATGACATTTAACTTTGTTAAAATAGCTAAACTATAGATTTAGAAAATTGCTTAACTTTTAAAGACATTTTCTAAACACACAGAAGGCCTGTCTTACAGAAATCACTCAAAAGTTTTAAATGAATGAATGAATGAGTACAATTTCTGTCTATGTTTTTCTAACATTAGCATTTAGTATCGTGTTGGGTGTCCCCAAGACCACCCCCAAATTCAATGATTCACTTGGAGGACTTACAGGACACAGTATATATATATATATATATGTATATATATATATATATGGTCTTATTCATGACTGTGGTTTATTACAGTGACAGGATTCAAAGCTAAATCAGCAAAGGGAAAAGATGCATGGGGTGAAGTCCAGAGGAAACCAGGCACAAGCATATAAAAGTCCTCTCCCAGTGGAGTCCCACAGGATGAGCTTAATTCCTCCATCAATTAGTTGTGACAGCACATATACAGTGTTGTCTACAAGGCAGGCTGTCTTGATCCTAGTATTCCAGGAATTTTACTGGAAGTTGGTCACATGATTGACCATAATCACTGACATTCCAGACACCCAGAAAGAAAGCAGATACTCAGGAGCACCTGGATGCTCAGTTGGTTAAGCGTCAGACTCTTGATCTCAGGGTTGTGAAATGGATCCCCGCCTCAGGCCACACACTGGGTGTGGAGCCTGCTTAAGATTCTTTTTCTCCCTCTGCCTGTGTCCCTCCCCCTCTCCAAAAAAAAAGGAAAAAAGGGGGGAAAAAAAGGCAGGTGCTCAGCATAAACTGCATTTTATAGATTAAGTATAATGAGCCACTCTTGTCATTTAGCAAAATTTTATGTCACTGTGAGAAACTTTTCCCCAGCTAAGCCTCTAGGACCACAGCCAAGGGCCAATCTGACAAGCAGGCCTTTCTAAGGATAGCAGTATTGGGACTGCTATATTGTTTTCTGTACTTGGATGAAAAAGAAAAAAGCAGATGTCAGCATCTGTATTAGATGTTTTCTAATGAACATTGTTTTGATTCTCTTAACAAGGAAGGAAATTGAAATCAAATACTATGTTTAGAGCTCAGATAGTAGGTGTGCTGGGTATCTTCCACCTTCTTCTACAGATTCATCCTCTACTTTGTGACTCAGAGGCATCAATGGACTGCATCAACAAGCTGTCTACCCCCCAGCTTCTGCTTAGGTTTGGCACAGCAAAAGATTGGTAGGAGGTGCGTGAGTTTATTAAATTTATGAATATTGCATTAAGTCCACAGGACTTCTGCCAGGGCCCTGACTGATGCAGTTTTGGGGAGCAAGAATGGCTCCAGGACAACCTCTCAGAAGGAGATTCTGAGAGCCTCCTCTGAAAAGCACACATCAATAGCTTCCTAACTAAGAGATAATGGCATATTTGTAAACCATGCCACATAGTGAGACCATTATTACTTAGATTATCACTGGTCGTGCATGAGATAGCATATAGATGGAGGGCAAAGTATTGGGACATAAAGTAGCTATGGCATTCAGTCCCTATGGTGACAAAAACGAGTATAAATATTACAGCTTCCTCTGATAGCCCTAGAGAAGAAGCCCCAGGAAGAAGGAGGCATTTATGGCTGTAAATATCCAATATAGAACACAAATGGAAAATCAGAAAACTCTGAAAGTAACTTTAAAGAAGTACCTCATCTCCTTCTGCAATAAGGCATCTAGAACTGAAGATGACACTCGCATCTTGATTTTAAGTCACAGAGTTGCAGCACAAATTAAATGTCCAACCATCCCAGGACTTTAAGCAGAAGGAGTGGGGCTTTATGCCACATGTCTGATTCTGACATGATAGGAGACAGGATGAGGCTGAAAACCGCACTTTCAAATCCTCCCTGAACTTCTGCTGCTAGAAGCAGCTGCTCTTCACACCCACTCTGTTGAAAACACCAGCCTTCTCCTGTATAAGGCTTTTAATAACTGCACTGATGTAATTTGCCACATATGGAGGCTTACATTCACCACTGCACAATGTCTTCTGTCCCTTTCTTTCAATGGACAGACATGACTAATGGGCAGATGTGACTATCTTACAATATCTCACTCCTTCCTTTCAGCAGGGAATAATACAGTCCTTTTGTCAAACTCAAATTTTAGACTAAGATGTTTCTATAACCATACACAAAGAAAGGAACCGCTAGAATTTTTTTGGGGGGGAGGGGCAGAGGGATGGACATAAATACAAGGTCTTTGTTGACTACATTTTTTGAGCTTGAGTTATCTGTGTTTTTGGTTTCATAGAATTCATATTATCTCTTTCCTCCTGGGCAGTCCAAAATGCCTCCTCAGTGACTTACATCCTGGAAACGTTATCCACTGAGCTAGCACTGTGCTATTCTGTCCTCTCTCAGACATGTTTGTGCCCCTGGCCAGCTTCTTGTGTGTAATGATGGAGTTGCATCATACCTCAATTCCTCTTGACAGACAGATTAAGTTCCACATTGGTTTTAACCTCTTAAAGAATCCTCCTATGGTACAGAAACATGAATGCCATTTTACTTTCCATGTAACACCATTAAATACTCCCTCGGACTGTAGCAAACTGTGATTTAACCCTGTAATCACTGTCTAATTGACTTGTTTTCCCTTACATTGGGTAAATGTTCCTTTTTAGACCTCACAACTCTTGAAAGTATCAAGGGCACAAATGAATATTCATGGGAATCCTTTCCCTTACTCTGACATGGGTTGGATTTAATTTATTCTTGGTACCAGGAGACCATCTTCCCTTTTTTTCTCCTGTTTGTCTGACTCGTGTTGATTTAGTTCTTAGACCAGCTAGCAGAGACTTGAAGGATAGAGTAAAAATTTTCTTCTTCAACAAATTCAATAGAAGCTTGTAAAAAGCATATTTGGGGTTAGATACAGTGACAATTGTGACACAAGCTGTTGAAAGTTCAGCAATGTAGTGGTTGGAGCAAGCAAGAACGTTTGCGTTTTATGGATGTGATTGTTTTGTGTGGGAAAAAAAAAATGGTAACATATGAGACCAAAGGCTACAGCTATACTCAAGATAAAGAACCAAGGGCATTTGGAAACGGCAGGATGAAAAGATCTGTCTCTCTTTTCCTGTATCTCTCAAGAGGTTAAAAGAAACGAGGCAGTCAAGAAAGTAGAAATAGAATCAGACATTGCTAACGTTAGGTTTAAAACAATCTTTACCTGGATCATTCTTGCTGTAAAACTACATATCTTCCATTCCATGTAATCTGCAGCAAAGAAAGCATCTTTTGTTTTCATCTGCAAGCAAGAAAAGAGGTACTGGGATGTTAATGGAATTTTGAGAATCATGGGCTAGAACAGTGGTTTTTTAAAATTGACCGCACATTCAAATAAACTGAAACAGAGAAAATTCTGATGCCCAGGATGCACCTCAGATCAGTCCAATCTGAATCTCCATGAAAGGGAACCAGACCTTCAATTTTGTTGTTGTTGTTGTTAATCTCCCCAGGAGATTCTACTATAATAGCCAAGGTTAAGAACAAAACTGACTAAACTTCCAAAAATTAATCCTTGCCAAAGTAAGCAACAGTACTTGCATGGTCTTCTGTTTTTTCATGAAATTTGGTTTCAACCACTTGGGATATTTTAAAGAACTTAAAAAGGCAAAGATATTACATTACAACCCTTTGTAAGTAGGAAACTTAAGGACAGAACTAAAGTGATTAGTTCTGGGACTTCTATTCAAATGACTCTTCCCTTGTTTTTCTTGAAGTACTTGCTCAAATCAGCTTTTAATCCTTCAATAAAGTAATACAGTTTCTATCAGCCTAGAGTTGATACCTTTATTTTAGATGTAATGGGCTTTTCAAGACATTGAAAGCTGAGACATTTGAAAACACTTAACTAGCCAATTAACCCCAAGTATCAGATTCCTATATAACTCTTCAAAGCAATTTCTAGAATCAGTTTTTTTTTCCTCTAATGTATTTTCACAGTGAAAATTTACTGTTTAAGAACTGGAAAGATGTATATACTTTTCAGCAAATCATATCTGTACAATCTTTTTTTCCCCCAACCATTTTGTAAATGTTACTCTGTCCTACTGGTAATGATGAGAAAGTTACAAACATGGTAAGTGCTTTTGGAAATAACTGAAGCTGATTATCTAACCCTAAAATATTTTTCTGCTATTGCAAACCAAGGAATGGGTCATTTCTTTGTATATATTATGTAACAAATATTTATCGAGTATCTACTCTGTGCAAGTCTCCATGCCAAGCATTACAGAATATTAAACAATGACCCAGACACATTGTCATCTGTTCATTTAGAGAAAGATATACAGGAAAATGGTTTTTAACTGCAAAATTCTTTTTTTTTTAAAGATTTTATTTATTTGACAGAGAGAGACACAGCAAGAGAGGGAACACAAGCAGGGGAGAGGGAGAGGGAGAAGCAGGCTTCCCGTGGAGCAGGGAGCCCGATGCGGGCCCGATCCCAGGACCCTGGTATCACTACCTGAGCCAAAGGCAGCCGCTTAACCGATTGAGCCACTCAGGAGCCCCTAACTGCAAAATTCTATAGAATTGAAAGAAATTATTTTCTTCTTGGCTCTGAACAGTCATTCACCAGTAATATTACAGATTGTTTTTGCTTGCCCATTTATTGGGAATAAGACTGGGATTCGGAATGCATATTTAAAAGTAATTATAATTTTAATATTCTCTTGTACAAAAGATTGATGTTAAGCTACCTCAGGCAAAATCATCTGAGTAAATAACCCACTTTTATAAAGGTTTAATTAAAGGGTCACAATCTAAAATCCCTTTAAGATTGTACTGGTAAACTGAATGGAAATAGTACAATAGAGTGTGAGGACTGTGGTGAACTAAAGCCACATGTTGTCATTATTGGTTTTGGAATATAGGTGAGGTACAGTGGGGTGGAGTCAGGAGCCAACAACCAAGAAAGAATTCTTGGAGACGTCCTGGGTGCAGAATGGTGGTTTATTAAAGCACAGGGGACAGGACCCGTGGGCAGAAAGAGCTGCTGCACCGGGGTTGTGAGGGGTGGCTGATTATAGACTATGGGGTTAGGGGAGGTAAGGAAAAAGGGAGGTTTTCAGAAAGTACTTTCATATGTTAAAGAAGACTCACAGGATACCGGGATACCAGAGGCCTTGCCATTGTCAAGTTAAGGTTGTTTACCCCTCTAGGAAGGCATTAACAGTAAGATAGTTGGGAGCTTCCTGGAGGAACATTACACTCCGCCCACTTCAAGTATCTGTCAATGGGCTCTCGATCTCTCTGTCAAGTAAATAAATAAAATCTCGAGAGACCTCAAGCAGGGGGAGGGCAGAGGGAGAGGGAGAAGCGGACTTCCAGCTGAGCAGGGAGCCCGATATGGGACTTGATTCCAGAGCCCTAGGATCATGACCTGAGCTAAAGGCAGATGCTTAACCGACTGAGCCACCCAGGCACTGCTTTATTAACTTTCACAGTAACCTCAAATACCTATAATAAGCAGTAAGTACATTGGTTCAAACTGTCAGTATTTGGAAAAAGCTACGTATAAACTAAGAATACAATAAAACTATTTTAGCATGATAAAAAAAGTTATCTCAAGCAAGGAGCCAAATTTAAACTTTATGTTGAAACTTTAGAGTCATACCCATAAAAATTATAACAGAAATAATGTCCATTAATGATATTTAATATTGTTCTGGAAATATTAGCCTATAAATTAACACAAAAAGAAATCAGATTACTCAAAATCAGAAAAATGATATAAATGTAAAAATCTACTTGGCATATGATTATGTACCTGGAAACCTCATGAAAATAAAATAAAAACTGTTCAGCTTTGTAACAATTCATTATACCAGCAATGGCTAGTTGAGAAATGTAACAGAAAACTATTTCATTTATAAAATAATAAGTATCACATGATATACTACAGAGGAAACATATAGGATCTATATGAAGAAAAATGCTAAGTTTTACTGAGATGCCTAAAAGAAAGCTCAAAAAAATGCATACTATCATTGATGAGGGATATATGTGACATTCCTCAGGCCTCCTGGCTGTCCTGAAGGAAAAACAAATAGTTGACTTGTAGAGATCCCAATCCTGCAAGACCTGAGTCTCCCTCAGTTTACTTACAAAAGCCTTAGCAATAGCTTCCAGAAGGGAATGTAAATACAATTAAATGTGTTTATAACCTGCAGCCCATTGACAGATACTTGAAGTGGGCAGAGTGTAATGTTCCTCCAGGAAGCTCCCAACTATCTTACTGTTAATGCCTTCCTAGAGGGGTAAACAACCTTAACTTGACAATGGCAAGGCCTCTGGTATCCCGGTATCCTGTGAGTCTTCTTTAACATATGAAAGTACTTTCTGAAAACCTCCCTTTTTCCTTACCTCCCCTAACCCCATAGTCTATAGTCAGCCACCCCTCACAACCCCGGTGCAGCAGCTCTTTCTGCCCACGGGTCCTGTCCCCTGTGCTTTAATAAACCACCATTCTGCACCCAGGACGTCTCCAAGAATTCTTTCTTGATCATCTGAACCTCACCTATATTCCAAAACTTCATCAATCATCATGAATAGAAAATCATAAATTCAATATTTAAAGTTATATAATCTCCAATGTGTTCATAGAGAGTTGCATAACAAAATAATTCTCAAGTTTGAGGGGGAAAAAGGCAAAATGCCTTATAAAATTTTGAGAGGGAGACTTCAAGTGTCTTTCCCTGTCAAATATTAACATTTGATGAGTACTTTTTTTTAATTTAAGATTTTATTTATTTGAGAGAGAGAGCACCCACAGGAGCATGGGGGAGGGGCAGAGGCAGAGGGAGAAGCAGGCTCCCCATTGAGCAAGGAACCTGACTCTGGGCTTGATCCCAGGACCCCAGGACCATGACCTGAGCCTAAGGCAGATGCTTAACTGACTGAGCCACCCGGTGCCCACTGAGTATGTTTTTAGGACTAAACTCCTTCAGGCACTGGCAGAGTGCACCCTATAGACACAGTCCCTGCCGCCATGGAACTTAAAGTCTAAAGTAGAGATATAAGAGAGCAGAAGAATACAAAGTTACAATGCAGGGAGTTAGGTAACAGGATGTGACAAAAACAATGCTGTATGAGAGCACATAGGAGGAACTACATTAGAGAAAACAATATTGGATTTGATGCAGAAACAAACCAATCAATGAGACAGAATGCTCATAATAAGTATGAACAATTTAACTCAATTCTGGAGTTTCCTCAAAAAATTAAGAATAGAACTACCATACAATCCAGCAATCCTACCACTGGGTATATATCCAAAGGAAATGAAATCAGTATCTCTAAGAAATATCTGCAACCTCATGTTCATGGCAACATTATTCACATTGGCCAAGGTATAGAAACAACCTAAATGTCCAATGGGTGAATGAATAAAGAAAATATTCTATCTATCTAATCTTTTAGAATTTTTTCTCAGAACATCTCCATGAAAGAACAAATCATAAAGTAGGTAAGTATGCTAAATCTCATCAATTAAGAGGTAGTAGGATTTAACAGCTGAAAATGAAGTAGTACTACTGATGCTATTTATAAAAATAAATAATCTGTAATTTATATTTTCTAAGTGTTTAATGTTTGTCTTCAAGGAACATTGGCATGTAGTTGCATTTAATATTCAATTGTTTTCTTTTAATGAGATTATAGCTTTTTCAATGTGCCTTACTATTTATGTCATGAGAAACCAATGTTTTTTGTGCCATGGAAGTCATTTAAAAATTATTAACTATATAACAAGTCATTTTATGTCTAGTTTAAATAAGTTTATTTTTATAAACGCTTTGTTTCTATTTCTGTTTCTCTTAATATGACCTAACTTAAACAGCTCATATAATTTTGAGATCTTAAACTCAGGAATTTGTTAGTTCTCATTTGCTATTCTCTTGTGCCACTCAAGAATAAACATAAATTATATGTTAATATAATATCTTAGATACTAAAATGCATTAACAGTATTCAGGTCTTTCAGATATAGGGGTTTGATTATATCAAATGAAGAATGAAGTTTTCTACTAGTTTTTTTTTTTTTAAAGATTTATTTATTTATTTGAGAGAGCGAGTACATGAGAGGGGGAAAGGTCAGAGGGAGAAGCAGGCTCCCCGCTGAGCAGGGAGTCAAGTTATTTTGCCTAGATTTCTATAGAATTGGATAAATTATTCTCCATATAATTTACAAAAGTATTAACCATAAATAAAAGGCTAAATTTGATATTTCCAAGTTTAATCTCATCTCTAGCTACTGCTGTTGCTAGATGATACTTTGACTCAAGTCTAGAGCCAAGTTAACCTGTTTAAACAAGATCTTTTTGTCCATTATGACTTCTACCTCTAAAAAATGTTTTTTTTCAAATACAGAAATTGAGTTTTACATCTGTGGCCATGCTTGTACAAGATACATACAGTATTTAATAGTAAAAAGAAAAACACTTAATTTCCAGTGTGTTTAAGATTCTTTCAGTTACAATAAACTGTTGGTTTAACAAATAGCTGTATTTTAGTATATATGCATTTGGAATATAAAATCATGTTCAGCAAACTCGTTAATAAAATATCAAACTCGCATCTCTGGTACACTAAAATTCCACAAATGTTATTTAAAAAACTGTTATGCCTTCTTGGTTCTAAAAAATTTAATTTTAAAGAGTAATTGGATATCATTTTAGGGATTTTTTAGCTAGGTGATCTCATAATGATTTATATCTAATTTAGTAATAATATTTCATATTAAAAATAATATATAGGGGTGCCTGGGTGGCTCGTGAAATAAATTCGGTAAGTGTCTGCCTTCGGCTCAGGTCATGATCCCAGGGTCCTTGGATCGAGCCCCACATCAGGCTCCCTGCTCTGCGGGAAGCCTGCTTCTCCCTCTCCCACTCCCCCTGCTTGTGTTCCCTCTCTCGCTGTGTCTCTTTCTGTCAAATAAATAAATAAAATCTTTAAAAAAATAATAATAATATGTATATTTTAAAATTGTAAGTGCTCTTAAGTGACTTTTTAAAATATCAGTTTGCATATCCACACAGAAATCTTGTGATAAATAAATGTATAATATTATTCTGTGTCATTAAATTCTATAAATCACCATAATTGCTGAGAGAAATATAAGATTGGGTAGTATCCCTCAATTTTAATTTATAAAATACTATATATCTCATTAGTTCTCTGCAAACTACTCAGTTGGCCCAAAAGCATTTTGGCATGAAATAAATTACCAGAATAATGATTATTTGGGGAACCCCAAGAATTTCAAATAGGAATATACTGCATTCATAAGTATCTAACTTGTTTTGATTTTATTTCCTTTTTTGGGCTTTTACAAGTTTTTTTAAGATTTTATTTATTTATTTGACACAGAGAGAGAGCTCAAGCAGGGGGAGCAGCAGAGGGAGAGGGAGAAGCAGGCTCCCTGCTGAGCAGGAAGCCCAATGCTGGGCTGATCCTAGGACCCTGAGGTCATGACCAGAGCTGGAGGAAGCCACTTAATGACTGAGCCGCCAGGCGCCCCAGGGCTTTTACAAGTTTTCCAAACTTTTCTCCACAATTCACATTTTTGAAGGCATGCAAGTTAGTATCAAAAGAGGGAAAAACCTTGTATATTTAAGGTAAACATATTAAGCAATTGGTGAAATGTTGCTGAGTAACACAAGCTATATGAGGAAGACAAGAATGGGTTGCCCTGGATGCAGGTTAGGAAATATATTTATGCATATGATTCAAAGGTATTTCAGATCGAGATTCAGTTGTCTTTAAAGGCCGGATGAGGACCTCCTGCTTTATTTAGCCTATAAGGGTTGAGTTAAAAACAGTGTGTTTGTGTGTGTGCGTGTGTACCTGTACATATGTGTGGGTATTAAGATAATAGTGGTAGGATCAAAAACTGTACAATAGCAACAGTGTTGAAAATTGATAAGATCAGGACAGCGAGATGTTAACAGTGGCTAAAGAAGTAAGAACATTATTGAAGGAGTTTGAACATGCAGTGAAGTTCTGAGCTGAAATGGATATCAGAAATTTTAAGAAGCAATGACAGAGAGAAATAACAAAATGGAGATTTAAAGAAATCAGTGAAAAATTCAAATGAGGAATTAGGAAGAATGGAAATGTTTGACACATACATAATAAAATTTTTAAAAATTAATTGAATGATGGAATAATTTATTGGATGTCACAGTGAAGGAAGGAGATATTTTTTAAAAAATAAATTTTTATTTTGAACCAAAAATTCTTTTCATTCTTTTTTTATTCTGTCAAAAAACTATCATTTAACTTTTGATTTTGTTCAATTTTGATTTTTGAACAATTTTAGAGATACAACAAAGTTAAAAAGATAGTACTGAGTCCTGGATACCCTTCTACCTTCTTCCATATTAACATCTTATGTAACCATAGTATATTTATTAAATTTAAGAAATAAATATTGTTGTGATACTATTAACTAAACTGTCTTTTTTTTCTTTTAAAGATTTTATTTATTATTTATTTGAGAGAGCGAGCATGAGAGAGAGAGAGAGAGAGAGAGAACACATGAGAGAGGGGAGGGTCAGAGGGAGAAGCAGACTCCCCGCCGAGCAGGGAGCCCGATGTGGGACTCGATCCCGGGACTCCAGGATCATGACCTGAGCCGAAGGCAGTCGCTCAACCGACTGAGCCACCCAGGCGCCCAACTAAACTGTCTTTATTTAGATTTCGTCTGTTTTCCCTACTAATGTCCTTTATCTATTCTCAGATCCAGGCTAGGACACCACATTGCATTTAGCAATTAGGTCTCCTTAGGTAACTCCAAACTATTACTGTTTCTATTATCATTTTTTTCCTGTTTTTTTTTTTTATGAACTTGTCATTTTGAATTGTGTTGGCCAGTTGATTTGTAGAATATCCCTCAATTTGGGTTTGTCTAATGTTTCTTAATGATCAGACCTAAATTATGGGTTTTAGGGGGTACCACAGAGAAGAAGAGACCTTCACAAAGCATCATACCAAGGGTAAAAGATACAGACATAACTAATTACTGATGATGTCAACCTTGCTCCCTTGGGTAAGGTGGCATCTGCCAATTTCTCCATTGTAAAGTTACCATTTTTTTCCCTTTCCTTAAATCTTGGTTAGAACTGAATCTAACCCAAAATCAAAGGGAGGGAGGTTTAGCTCCTCTTTCTTGTAGGGACAATATCTACATATATTATCTGGAATTTGTCTATAAAAGTGATTTATCCTTTCACCCTCATTTATTGGATTTGTCCATTAATTTATTTATGTCAGCACGGACATGTATATATTTATTTTATATTTGAGATTATAATTCAACACTACCATTATTTATTTTGTTCCATACTTGACCATTAGGAGCTCTTATATTTGATACTTTTTAAAATTGTATTTTAAAATAAGACAAAATTGGAAAAACACACATAGCAAACACATGGCTTCATTAATTAGCATAAGGTAACCATCCTTGTAAATACCAGAGAATAAAAAATAGAATTTTGCTGGCTGCCCTAGGACTCCCTCCTTGATCCCTGCCCCAGTCACAGCCCCTACTTTCTCTCTGAAAGAGCCACAATTCTAACTAGTAATCCCTTCCCTGCCTTTCTTAATAGGGAAGGGAAATGCATAATTCATCAAAGTATGCATCTCTAAACACTATAGTTTTTCCCATTTTTTAAACTTGGTATGTATTTTTAATCTCTTTTTGTATGCTCCCATGAATTTCCTCTTCATTTAATTTTACCTGTTAAGGAACTCAGGAGATTACCTATACCTATGTAACTCAGGAGATATTACCTATAGAGTTTCTCAAAATCTGGACTTTGCTGGTGGCATACTCATGATATAGCTCTGCATGTTCATGGGTCCTCTGTATTTCCAGTAAATTGGTAGCTGGATTCAGACTTCATTAGGCTCATATTCATTTCCTTTGGCAAGACTATAAACTGTTATGTTTTTCCATCCTCAGACACATAATCTGATTTTTCTTTTTGTAATGTTGGTAGTCTTTAATGTTTATTGCCTAGATCCATTAATTCATGGGAGCTTGCAAAACTTTGATATTCTTATCCTGTCATGCTGATATCTGGAATAATTTTATAAGAAAAGATAGAAAAAGTGACTGATTTTTTCACTTTATTTACAGTTTTCAAGATAGTAAAATTCATTTTCTGTCATCGAACAACAGTTAACCTATTTTGGTTTTCTGAATATAAGTATGAACTGAAGATTATAAACATATTTGATGGGGATCTATCCACTGATTTTCATATACCAATTGAATTGCCAATTCTACTTTGGCCCAGTAGGATGCTCTTCAAGTTGGCTCCTGAGTTCTATTAACACAACCATAGTAATCTTTTATAACTTCCTTGAGATCTTATTTGTCAGATCTTTTATAATTCCTACCTTCTTTTATACATTTTCTGTTCCAGGCCAGATATTAGCATTATTCCAAGAAGACTTTGTTTCTTTTATAGGGACAACTGATATTTTAAGACTACAATTTGGGTGCTTGGAATATTGGGTTGGTCATGTTTCTAGATCTTCAAGTTATATATAAAAATATATGAATGAAATATATATATATATACCTATATATATAATGTAAAATACCTGTGAATTATACTAATATTTCCAACTCAAATTCAAGGCTACAGGTTTTTATCTAACTTCTTCATCATATTTGTGCCTCCTTTATTTCACACCAAGAATTTTGATTTTTAAGGACACAGGTTATGATAGAGTTAGAATAGCCCATAATTAAGCATTTACTTTATCTTAAAAATATAGGACAATTTTTTGAAGATGTTGTTATCAGGTTTTAATTTTGCTATCTAGATGCTGTGTTTTGTTTATTTTTAATGTGAAGACCTGAGAAGTTCAGGATCGATATTGTAACTGTGGCCATCCTTCTAGAATCTTCCCACTCATTTTTATTTTAAATGCAAACTTAGGGTGAGACATTAGCAAGTGATTAAGAGCTTACAAACAGGAGTGACTTTAGTGTTGAAGGGATGCTTTTCACTTATCACCCATATGTCTAGTTTCCCCATCTATAATGTGGGAACTATGTTGGTATCTACATCAGACTGTGGTTGGGAAGATTTAAAAAGTTAATAAGAGTAAAGCTCGTAGAATAAATAAAAGTGCAAATAAAAGTGAGTGATGATGTTGAACACTGCACTAGGCCCTGGAGAGATTACATACAAAAAGACAGAGAAAAAGACAGACATGGTTTCTGTTTTCACATACTTGTCTGGTAGAACAAAAAAAAAAAAGAAAATTACAGTTCAGTTGTATGCTAAATTCTGTATATTATAGAGGAAGTGCATAATATTAAAGGTAAAATGCACCAGATAAATAAGGAGATGATTTTATTGAGGCTATTGCAGTGGGGAGAGTGCCCATGAATGAAGAACAACACAAAGAAAAGGAAGGAGGCCTGGGGTTTTATGGAGGCCAGTAAACAAGGGAATCATTGAGGAAGGGTGGCAGTAGGTATTATCAGGAAATATGCCAGAGCATGATGGTCTTTTGCAGATAGCCAATTCTCAGAATGTAAAGATTGGGGGTATTTCTCAAGCATCTCTGCTTTCTGTGATTATAAAGTTCAGATAAATGTCAACATTGTCCATAATGTAGCAATACCAAATAGTGATTGATTTAATCTAGACTTAGGAGGTCAGGAAAAGCTCCTCAGAGGACATGACATCTTATGTAAAATGTTAAGAGTTAGTAGAGATTAACTAGATGAGGGAGACGAGGGGAGCAAACTTTAAAATTCTTATTCATAAGGCAATAAGTTGCTACTCAAAATTTTAGAAAAATTAAATGATTAGATCTATGGTTCAAAAAGATCATCCCCTACCTGTACATCCCCTATCTATGGAAAGTAGCCAACTTTTCTCTTTTCACAAGCCTAACTAAATTTTTCCAGGGAAAACTCAATATTTATTTATTTATTTAAAAGATTTTATTTATTCATTTTAGAGAAAGAGCATGTGAGCAGGGGAGGAGAAGATGGAAAGGGACAAGCAGACTCCTGCTGAGCTGAGTGTGGAGCCCAGCACAGGGCTGGATCCCAGGACCCTGAGATCATGGCCTGAGCTGAAATCAAGAATCAGACACTCAACCGACTGAGCTACCCAGGCACCCCGGGAAAACCTAATATTTAATTAGACTTTTAGGCATTACCGGGGTGTCTGGATTTACATTCTGATTTGACAGTTGAGATGATTTTTGTCTGATATGACTGTGTTCTCGACTTCTGTGAGATAGTGATACTGATTAAAGATGTACCTGCTCACATTTCAGCCAGTCACCTTCCCAAACTCTTACAGAAAAATGCTAATGACTTCACATCCAGGTACCTCAGTGTCAATGACTTCACTCTGATGGAGGATCTAAGGTCTTGCACATGAACATGTCTGCATCCTCTACTGGTCAACCCAAGTTGGGGATTTGCCCAATTTCAACAGGGTCTGTGATGAAAATCTAACTGGAGTGAACCCTGCTGCAATAACTCGTGAGGTATATGATGGTGGAGTTTTTCTTGGACCCATTATTTGGAGACATGTTGGTTACTAGCACACCCAGGTAGTTGTGCAAGTGAATGATATACCAGCTCATTGCTCAGGTTCCTCTTCTTTCCAACACCTGAAGGGTCAATTCCCTCCCTACAGAATGGACCTGTTTGATATTCCCTTGATGGTGACATTGATCTACTGGTTTATATTTCTGGAACTAGTTCTCTGGTGACACCTAGGCTTTGTAGGTTATAGTGAATAAAATGAGTTGCAAAGTTACTTTCCCAAACCAAACAAATGTCAGTCAGAACTGCTACCTATTGGAGTGCATCAGACCTAGAGGCTGGTGAGACACTCTGGTCTTGTCACCAATGCCAGTGGAGAAAGCCTCTTCCTAAACATGGAACCCAGACTGGATGCTGTGGAGTCTCCCTGAGTTGCAGAAGTTGGTAATCTACAGAGGACCCTACATTATGTCTGACTCTGAAGCTAACATTCTTGCCCTATACAGGAATCTTGTCCTGCCATGTAAGAAATTCTGTATCTGCTGTGTAAGAAAGAAAGCAGGAAAGAAAGAAAGATCATTCCAGGGGCAAGATGGGGAATAAATTGAATGCCTAAAATTACAGACACAGACCAGAGAGAAAGTTGTACATCCATGTGAGAAATGATGAGGATTTTAAGAGAGAAACAGGTTTCATGACTGATATTGGTAAGTTCAGTTTTGAATATGTTGGATTTAAGATGCCTCAGATGAAGGCATCACATGAAGAAATTCAATCAGTAATTGAGTACATAGGTTTGAACAGAAGAAGAGAAATCTAGACTGGGTATACAGATTTGATCATTGTCAGCATACAGAAGGCTGTGTCTTCCCTCATTTTTACTCTCCTTAACACTCTCTCTCTCTCTCTCCCCCCCTCTCTCTCATGGGTTTATAAACTCATTTTCTCTTTTTCTCATACTTAAACTGCATAATTCCTAAAATAAGTTATTTCCATTTTAAAAATATAGATTGTGTTTTAAATGGTACTCCAAGACTCTAGGAGAAAAGTCCAGGAATAAATGAACAAGAGTTGAAAGAAAGGCACACAGAATGAAACCAGAAAAGGATAGAAGAGGAAAGGGTAAGGTGGGTAAAGAAATAAAACTGCAAGCACTAAGACATTAATGTTCCTGCTCCTCACTGTATGCTTCTATTACAAAGGAAGAAATAGGGTTTACTAGAAAAATAGGGAAAAGATGTGGAGGTGAACTTACCTTCGTTATAAAGGAAAGGAAAGTTATAATTCCCAATAGGTATAGCTGGATAATAGGCTGCTAGAATTTAAGGAGAATAAAAGTTAAGTGAAGGAGAGAACAAATAGATGTATCTCAGTTGTGAGGCAAAAGCACCAAAGACATACCTTCATGTAACTACCACTGAGGTCAAGAAATAAAGCATTGCCAAAACCCTAGATTCCTACCATATGTCCCTGCCCAGTTGCAATATCTTCATTTGCCTCTGGAATTGTTATTCTGGATTTTATAGTAATAATTTCATTGGTTTTCTTTATCATTTTAATATCTACATATACATGTGTAGAAAACATAGCTTAGTTTTGATAGACCTTTTTTTTTTTTTGTAAATTGAAACATACTGGATTTAGTCTGTCTTACTTCCTTATCTGAACATTATATTTTTGAGATTCATCCAGGCTATTTGAATGTAACTAAGGGTTATTCACTTCTGCCATTTATCCATTCTACATTTGAAGACATTGGAGTTGTTTCCCGGATTAACTTTCGATAAAATATTCTGCATATAATTTTATGGGTAGGCTTTAAACATCCTTAAAATTTCAATAATTCCAAAACAACATCAAGGGAGGCAGTGAATGCAATTTTTGTTTGTTTGTTTGTTTCCAGGTAAGAGCAAAATGAGAAAGATAATCTGAGCAATGTTCCTAGCACCTTACAAGTTGGCCAAGACATTAAATTAACAGTCACATATCAATATTGCTCTAGCTTAAATCACTATTGGTGTTTGAAGGGACCTGATAAATAGTTCTTCTTTCCATGCTCTTAAATTCAGAAGCAATTGAGAAGATGAAAGTAAGACTGAATGGGAGCTCAAAATATATTTTTATTACTGATGAAGCTGAAACCAAAGAAACTGGCTCTTAGACATATGCAAACAAGAACCTTCTTAATATCTTCGCCCTCAGAATTGGGAAGAACTACTCTGCCTGTTACCGACAGTGTCAGTGGACCACAAGCCTCCTCATATCGGGATGTGTCTCTGTAAAACATTTGGTGTAGGCAAGAGAACTGAAAAGTCTGACTTCTGAGGAGGAGGATGACAAGGAGAAGGGGATGAAAGAAGAGACTAGGCTTCCTTCCTTTGTTTAATTCTTCAAACAGCTCACCAGTGGAAACCACTCTTCTCTCCCCTCCACCCCTCACCCCTAAATAGGATGATGAGAAAAGATGAGAAAAGGGTCAAAAAGTTTACATCAGTTGATGTTCCTCATACAGAAATATAGAACAAGAGAAAAGGAACTTTCTCCTCTTCAAAACTCTACTTTATAAAAAAACAAAACAAAACAACTAGAGCCCCTTCAATTGTTGTGACCCAAATCCAAGAGGGGTAGCTGAAGGAATAATTCATATCCATTTTTTAATTGTCTTGGTTATCTCTGAGCATCCATGTTTTTATTCCCTCACCAGGAGATTTCTTAGTCTCTCAGATGAATGAACAATAGACACTCAGCTGACTTAGCCCTGGTAGTTCTTCAGACATTTTCAGACATGCCTGAAAACTACAGTGGACACATCTTCAGCTCAAATGGAGCGCTCTGACAGGAGAGTTTTCAGATTTAACTCAGCCTCCTGGCTCTGTTCTGGCTCATGCTTTTCATTCAACTTGACATATCCTTTTGTCTTTCCATATGAAGCCCTGTGCAACTTCCTCTAGGATTTCCCTGAATTGAATAACTGGAGGTCTTACAAAAGAAAAACCCAAGGGCTGCCTGAATGGCTCAGTTGGTTAAGCATCTGAGCTTAGGTCATGATCTCAGGGTCCTGGGATTGAGCTCCATGTCAGGTTCCCTGCTTCTCCCTCTCCCCTGTTTGTTTGTGCTCTCTCTCTCTCTCTCAAATAAATACATAAAATCTTTAAAAAGAAAAGAAAAAAACTCAAAGTCTAGTTCAAACACACTTATGATGTTCAAAGCTTCTCTTTGTTAATACCACCAAATAGTTGTCCTGTTTCATAATTTCCTTCTTCTCGAAGAAGTCTATACCTCTTTCAGATGGCTTTGGAAGATATGTTTCTTATTTTAAGCTAAATTATGTGCTGTGATCTGAATGTTTGTGTCCCTTCAAAAGTCATATGTTGAAATCCTAATTCCCAATCTGGTGGTATTAGGAGGAGAGGTCTTTGGGAGGTGTTTAGGTCATGAAGGTGGAGCCCTCAGGAATGGGTTTAATGTTCATATGCAAGAAACCCCACAGAGCCCCCTTCCTTTACACCATGTGAAGATACAATGAGAGGTCTGCGACCCAGAAGAGGGCCCTCACCAGACCATACTCGTACCCTGATCCTGGACTTCTAGCCTCCAGACCATGAAAAATAAATTTCTGTTGTTAATAAGCTATCCAGTCTTTGGTATTTTGTTATGGCAGCCCAAATGGACAAAGAGTATGACTTCCTATAATTTACAGGTATTGGTTCTAATTGTCTCAGCAGTGACAGAGAACAAATTTACTGCCACTTTCAAATGAAAGATCCTCAGATGTTTATAGTTGCCACAGTCCCTTTTGTGAATTAAATATTCTCAGTTCTTTTAATTTTGTCTCACTTGACTTTCTTTCAATTTCTATAACCAATTTCTTTTATCTGAATATACTACTCTTTATACCCTAATGTGATTCCTAGAACTAAGGTGTAAACACTCTGGTTATAGGTTGACCAGTGCAAGGTGATTCTTTTGAACTTCTAAACATTTCTCCTGTATTTGTAGTAATACTTAATAATCTCTGAATTATCTCTCCTTTCTGTTCCATAAGCTTCTTAATACAAAATCCAGGTCCTTTTAAACGATGTCTCACCTAAAACATCAGTGCATTAAAAAAAAATTGGTGCTTCGTATAGATCAGAAAGCAAATGTGAGGTAGGCTGTATACCATTTCCCAAAGATGTTTGCTCATGTCCCGATCCCTGGAACCTCTGAGGTATTACTTTCATGGCAAAAGGGACTTTGCAGATGTGATTAACTTAAGCATCCTGAAATGAGAAGATTATTCTGGATTATCTAGGTGGGCCCAGTATAAAGCAAGAGAGGGAATGTGGTAAGAAAATGGAAGCAGAGGCCAGAGTTATTTAAGGCCACAAACCAAGGAATGCAGGCAGCCTCTAAAAACCAGAATTGGCAAGGACATGTTTTTCCCCCCAGAAGAAAATGTAGCGGGTTTCAGATTTCTGACCTCCGGAACTATAAAATAACAAATGTGTATTGTTTCAAGCCACTCAATTTGTGGCAATTTGTTACCACAATAGGAAAATAATACAGAATGAAATGATAACTTTAAATATTCCAAGATGAATATTGTTCCAAAATAATACTTTTAGAAAACAGATATTCTTTTTGTGGGTTAAAAAAATACACAGTAATTAAGATGACCTCTGGATTACCCACATTAAACTTGTATCTATAATTTTGCTTATGTAATAGAGAACTGGAAACCAACATTTCAAAAGTATCAAAGATCATATAAATGTCCCCTTCAGTGACATTTTCTTTTCTCTTTTTAGAGGACCATTTTATTGAGAATATTTCATTTTGTGGTAAGAAATATGAGTAATGCTGAAGCTCTAGGGTTCATCATACTCAACTGTTAATGGAAAAATAATTGCAACCAAACAGAAACTAAAATCACCAAGGTTTTATTTTAAAAATAACTACACTAACAGATTATTATAATTCCAGCAACCTTTTCACTAATTACTTTCTCTGGAGACATAGACAGAAAGTGGTGTATGATGTTCTCTAAGCTCATCAAATTGCTCCTGGAGTAGTAATTTCTCATTTGTAGTCTGAGTGCTTCATTCAGTACAACATTTGTCAAATCTGACATAAGGGTATGAAATCTAACAGCTTCCCACAAGGAGCCGAAAGGCAAGAGGAAACTTCATTCACCAACAGTCTGTTATGGTGCCAAAGTCTATAAAATTCCTTTAATTTGCTCATATTCACACAGAATTACAATGGAAAATCGATTAAGATTTTATTTTCTAATTTATAGTTAGCATTTTCACCATATGGTATTCAACCAGTTCTTTACCGTATGAGACAATATTCACCAAAGATTTTATAGTAATACCTGGAATCAATTTCAAAGTATGTAATCTGTAAACAGTGAAAGGCAAGAATTTGCCAGTGATTATCAATGCATGTGTTTATGCCCAGTAATGCTTTAACTTAACAATCAGTTTCAAACTTTCATCATATATTGAGCAGAAAGGGAAAATGAAGAAATTATCTGGATAATTCATAGTTATCAAAGTTTCCCTCAAGTGCTGGATACATTATACAAAATCGTGTTGGTGATTCATAAGTCAAAACATATTCTCAACTTTGGAAAGATTTCTATGGCCTGAATTAGACTTTGTGACTTCAGTGCGTCACCTACCAAATATTACAATGCAGTAAAGACTGGAACTAGATGATGGTCCATGTGATCACATCCAAACAATAAGCGAGGCAAGTTTTAGACAAGTAAAAACCAGTATTTACTTTAATTTGAAATGTGCAGGTATCTGAAATTACCGAAAGCTTCAGAGTCAAAGAGATGTGGGTTTAACAATTTTCTAATTACGATAGTTGGAACAATTATTCAACCTCATGGCTATCATTAATTTCGAGTAACACCACCTACTTCATCCTGTACCAGTGTTTAGATTAAACACAAACATCAGAAGAGCAGACTTTTTGTTGGTGCTGTTCACTCTCTACCTGCAGTGGCTACCAGAGCGCACATTCTAATCCTCATTTTAACACTGTTGAATAAATGAGTGACTAGAATATATATCACTCAATAAATGTAGCTGTTAATATTAGGCATATAGCTTCAAGTCTTCATTTCATTAAGTTTCATTCTGTCTTCAGAGATATCAGCTACCCGAGAAAAGCACTTACATCACCATGACTTCTGTCCCTATGTTCTACAAGGCTTTGCATGTGAATTTAAAGAATGTGCACGTGTTAATGTGCATTAGTTAAAGTAACAGGAGGTCCTGCAATCCATTATCCCCCAAATCTCAGAGATTTAACACAATTGAAATTCAACTTGTTCTCTTGTAAAATCTAATCAGTGTGTGTGTGTATGCAGGGGTGATCTGGGGGGAAGTCTGGATGATGCCGCTCTGTCATCAAGGACCCAGGTTCCTTCCCTCTTGAGTCAGTCCTTCCATACACCCTTACAGTGCTCTCCATTTGACAAGTGGCTGGAGAAGTGCTATATATCTGTCTCATCCTCTTTCCATGTTCATAATTTCATTTATAGAGACACCAAATTCCAAGAGAAGATAGGAAAGGTAATATGCCTCTGAGCCAGATGAAGATCCCAATTCAGTGACCAACTAGGTGTTCTCTACCCTAGTCTGCCCTTGTGGTCACCCGTTATCAATTCATTTCTCTTCCCATACATATGACACAAAACTTACTTCTTCTCCAAGTAAAACAACCCAAATCCCCATCCAGTCAGTATGTCAATCAAAAATCCAGGATCTCTGGATGATACACCATTTTTTCTATCAGGCCATGAGGTCTAGATGTGCTTCTTCAAGCTTGTAGGGGCCAAGAACAGACTGCCCCAAGATGGGCCACATTGGTATAAAGATTATTTTGAGTTAAAAAGCAATCAAAACCCAGCAGATTCAGGAAAAGCTCTTTACCTTCCTCACAACTGCCTAAAAAGAATTTAGATAGAGGAACGGCTCCAAGAGAAGAGTTACCACCATAGATAACTATATTCTACTATAAACTAACTAGGAATGGTAGACAGGAAGGAATATAGCAAGGCCTGTTTGATCAAAGTGCTCTATGTCCCATTGCTTCTGAGCAACATTTGCTTACCATTTACTTTTTTTCCATCTTCCCTTGAATTGTATTCTTTCCCTTTGAAATCCCTACCCTTGCCCCTTCCCCTTAGTTCAAAATGACATATATACCTCATTTTGTGTCACTGTCTTTGGAACTTCTGTACCTATGTGGATTCTCCATACAAAATTAAATTTGATTTTCTCCTATTAATCTGTCTCATATCAACTTGATTCTTAGTCTGACAAGGTCTGATGACTTATTAACTAAAAGATAAGTTATCTCTCTCCCCAACATTTGATGTGGAATGGTGAAATAGGAATAGGAAAATTGCAATAAAATCTTGCACTTGGGAAGGAGATGAAGAGGAAAGCCAAAGCAGTCACTGGTCCCTATCAATTCTGATATTTTGGTGGGTCCTCTTCCTGGGGACTAGAGGATGTTCCTTGATTATACTCCAAATCTGACCTGAAAGTCCCTTTTTTGCCTATTATCTCCCATGGACATGTACAAAGTCTGCATAGGAGAATGTGCCTTCCTAATGTATCCTAGAAGTCACAGCTGATTTCCTATTTAAACAAGTTTGGGGGATTGAAAGTAATTTTGAATTTCAAACAACCCAAGATGTTTTATCGGAGTTTCTATGGGTGTATGTATTTGTGTGTTCTATGGTCTGAATATTTGTGTCCCTCCAAATTCATATGTTGAAATCAAAATGCTCACTATGATGATATTAGGAAGTGGAGCATTTGGGAGGTGGCTTAAGTCATGAGGATGGAGTCCACATGAATAGGGTTAGTGCTCTTATAAAAAAAAAACCCACAGAATTCCTTAGCCCCTTCTGCCATGTTACAGTACAACAGGGAGTCCGTGACTCATAAGAGGGCCATCATAGAAACAAATGTTGGCACCCTGATCTTGGATCTGTGTTAATTTGATCCAGGCATTCTTTAAAAAACATCTGGTACTACATTTGATCTTAGCTAAAAGGCCGAGAGACATCTGGTAGTATTGGCTAGTTTTGGCAAGAAAGAATACCTTTGCATCAATGACACTAACATTTCCCAATATCAAACAGAAAGTATACCATATAATAAGTCGATTTATTCTGTAATGTGACAATGTGCTTATTCATTTCCAATTCACCCTGAAAGCTCTTTAATATCATTTCTATTGAAAGTCCAACAATCTACAGGGTCTTAGAGATTTTTCTTTTTTTGACTGACATGTACTTTGGTAAAATCAAATCTTAAAATCTCTTAAACACCAATGTATAAGTTTTACAATGTGGGGTTCAAGCAACTGTTTTCATATTCTTGTTCATGTATTTGAAAGGATAATCCTATATTTGAAATGAAGACTTAGTACATCTTTGCTGGTAATGATGACCACTTCTGTACACAATTCAGATGATATTCAGTATGAAGGAAAAAAAAAACTGGGCAAGATCTCATATTTTCACAGAAAAAATGTCAAATCTCCAAAATCAGTCTGACATAAAAATTAAAATTTCTTATAATTAATCATAAAAATTGTTTTCTGCTTTCACTTATTAAGGACCAAGTGCAACCAGACTTTTTTCTCTCACTGTAAACAATAATAAAAGTAGAAAAACATACGAAAAAAACAGTTTTCAGATGTCGGATAGCACTCAGTGGGACATGAGAGGATCCATGAGAGAAGGGAGAATACATAAGAGGAATCTTAAAAATGCCGACTTTCTACTGAGAGAAAATTTCTTATTCTGATAGGAAGGGCGGATATTCCTAAGAACCTAGAAGTCTTGATGAAGTAAAGAAACAGATCAGAGTATAGGGAGGCTAAGGAAGCTCATATTTGCAGAGTAGAGTATAAGAAACAAGAAATTATGTTGAGAAAAACCTTCAGAAATTCACATGATATCCCTTTTGAGTCTTCCATGATATAGGAATATGCACATAAATAGGGTAAAACTCCATGAAGCCAAGAAAATAGCAATTTCCAGGGAGTTATAAACTAAACAACTGTCTTACTACATAGGCCTAGGGGCTGTTGAGATTTTCACCAGTCGGAAGAGAGATATGCTGAATACTTGGGGCAATTAGTAAAAACCCAAGAAGATCATGCTGTAGGAGGAGATAGGAATTAGCCCTAAAGTAAAGACTATTTTGACTAATCCAAACAAACCCATTATAAGTAACTACCTACAAAATAAACTTTACCACTCTTTAAAAGAAACAGATAGGGGAGTCTGGGTGGCTTCGTTAATTAAGTGTCTGTCTTTGGCTCAGGTTATGATCTCCGGGTCCTGGGATGGACCTGCTAAGCAGGGAGTCTGCTTCTACCTCTCCCTCTGCCCCTCCCCTTCCCCCCTTCTTGTGTTCTCTCTCTGAAATAAATAAATAATATCTTAAAAAAAAAAAAGAAACTGATACTAGGACACATAACCAGCCAATAAAAAATAGATACAGGCATGACAGAGCTGATAGCTAGGAAACTTTGTTAGATGGTCATACCTAAGTTTAGAGATTATTTCTATCAACTCATTCACTACAAGTGCTTCCATATCTATCTTTCATTTCATTTTTTAAATTTTATTTTATTAAGTTATGTTAATCACCATACATCATTTTTGATGTAGTGTTCCATGATTCATTGTTCGCGTATAACACCCAGCGCTCCACGCAGTACGTGCCCTCTCTAATACCCATCAGCAAGCTAACCCATCCCCCACCTCCTCCCCTCTAGAACCTTCAGTTTGTTTCTCAGAGTCCGTAGTCTCTCATGGTTCGTCTCCCCTCCGATTTGCCCCCCTTCATTTTTCCCTTCCTACTGTTTTTTTTAACATATAATGTGTTATTTGTTTCAGAGTATAGTCTGTGATTCATCAGTCTTACACAATTCACAGCGTTCACCATAGAACATACCCTCCCCAATGTCTCATTTCATTTTTAATTGGTGATTGGCTTTTATAAAATTTAGTTTTGTATGTGTCATAATAAGCCAAATTAAATCAATTTTAATGTTTAAGGTATGTCCAGATATACTTGTCAGAAAAGAATTAAGTGGGAAAATAATGCTTTTACAAGATCTTTTTTCTTATCAATAGGGTAACACTAGGCTCTGGGGTAAAAATGACTTTCAACTTGCATAGTCACCAATTTAAGACTGATTATAAAACATGTTAATTTCCTCTGAGAAAAAGTCTAAAGCTTTTCAAGTCACGTGAAAAAATTTTCATACTAAAACAATATAGAATTCTCCCGACTATCATTTTTTTAAAAATATTGACTTTTAAATTCTAAATGTTTTAAAATTAATTTGAGTTGATTAATAAGCATAAGTTTTAATGAAGATAATTTTCCACTATTGAAAATGAGTTCTGTGAGTAGCTGAACATATTTAATTCAGATAACTACTGAGTCTTGCTACTGATTTATCATCTGAGTAAATGGGTATAAATCAGCTAGTAATCCATATAAATCCTACCATCTACAATAAAGTACTAGATATCAGGGAATTTACTGAAGGAATTAGTTTCTTAATATTAGCATTTCTAGCAGCTTTAAGAAGGGTCTTTTAGAAAGTGAACTATAATTTGCATATTCAGTCTTGTATCAGTGTAAATATTTTTAAATGCCATTTTGGCATTTGGCTTATGTCCATGCATTAATGTTACTAAGTTGCTTCATTTTTATAAATATAAATTTATGAGTGATTGTGCCCAAATAATTATTGCTCCTGATAAATTCATGAACAACCCACTGAGGTATTTGCTAGGATTAATGACTAATATTCAGGTCTATTTCTCAACTCATGATAAATTAAAAATATGATACTGAAGGAACAGGATCATTTGAAAAATTATAAGAATTCTATGTAAAATTTTCACTTATCCAAATACTCTAGAATATGGGAACATTGATATAATTTTCACATAGTTGATGCTATTCATATCCCCACACACTCCCTTAGATACTAGAAAGGATACCAGAAAAAATTCTTGTTCTAAAACTGGTTTTCACTTTAATTCAAGTATCACTTATCACTTTCCAGATGAAGTCAGGTACTTTTAAGCAGCATGTAATAGTAATTGTTCTAATTGGTATATAATTTTCTTAAAGGGTCAATTTTCAAGACCTTTATTAGCACATTTTTCTTAACAACATTTTTAAGTATTATAGGTTAAAATCAATTTCAAAATGTAATACTCTACCAAAAATGTATAGGTGGAAAGATTTTTAAGCCTTAATAATGGTCTACTTTCCAAGGAACGTAACAACAATCAGGAGAAGGAAAAAAACTGAATTTTTTGCAGTAGGATTTAGTTTTTATTATTTGTTGCTAATCAGAACACATTTTCAGTTGTTTAGGCCTTTTTTTAGGCCTAGAGGAATGTAAAAAAATCACCAAAAACAAGTCTTGGGAGAGACTAGACTTTTTTTTTTTTTTGAGAAGTGAGAAGTTTCCTAATTTTTGGTGTTACTCTTTATTGACATAACCATGATACAGCATTTTTAAAATAACCTTACTTAGGAAAGTATAAACTTTAATCCTATAACAACCCCTTCACCCTTATTAAAACAGCATATCGATTCATAGTTATCACAGAGATCCAATAACCAGAGAAGGGAGAAAACATGAATTGGAATAGGGAGAATAGAGTCAAGAAGATAATTTAAACAATGGTTTTAAAAGGTCACACCTAAAGTAGGCATATGAAGTTTAATTTGGTGGAGAATCCAAAACATGAAGACTATAACTGATTAATCCTAAAACTGATGCGTTTTAGAACCAGATGATATCATGGAGTTCACTTATTCAACCTCTTACATATTCACAGGTGAGAAAAATGAGGAAAAACTTAGCCAGAGAAACTTGCACCATATAATTTAGGTACTTAGAATCAAAACTGAAGTACCAATGGAGTCAAATATTTAGTGAGAGTTCTGGACCTGGCACTCTTAGGACTCTCAATGTCAAACTTAATTTTTTATGTATGTGAACATTTACTCACTTAAAAACATATTTTTAGTTTAATTCATCACTTTTTTAGATAGTATAGAGCATTACAGGAAAAATGTTACATGAATAGGAATTTTGGGGTCCTACTCAGCCACTAGCCAGTTGAGTGACCTTAACACAACCTAGTAACAGTCCATCTTTTTTCACGTGAAAAATGAATTTGATGGATTTGCAAGTCCACAAATAAATGGAAGTGTGAGATTCAATGCACTAAATTTAATAAAATTGTACAAATAAAAGCATCTGATATATAAATGCCCATTGTGTACTTTCTTCATAAGAATATAACTTTCTAGACACAAGAGTATTTTTCTAGTAACCAATGCCTTCATAAGTGTTAGCACCAATAAATGATATCTCCAAGATAATAGATATTAATTGTACAATGATAAAAATGTTCCATAATTGAAAAATCATTTTGTGTCATAATCCTTACATATGAGCAAATATTGTATAAGTACTTTTTTTGAAGGAAATAGATTGTTTTGCAAAAACAAGCAAATTGCCTTCTGAAGACTTAACAAAAGCAGAATAATCCTTCATCTGATAAATGTTAAAATGTTGTGGGCAATGAGGGAATAAACAAAATTTTTATCCTTTTTTTTCCTCAAGGTAAGTGAAAGAGATAATCTCAACGTCATTATTTTGAAAGCATTCAACTGGCATGCATTTTCCCAATAATTAAAGTTCATGACTTTACTATTCCTTGAAGGATTAATATGTAACTGTTATATGAATTTTTTCAAAACAAAAACTACAACTGCTTAAACTAAAAAGGAAGAAAATGTAAAACAGAAACCTTTCCTTTTTCTTATAGTGTTTGGTTCAGTCACAAGGGATACACCCCTTAGATGAGGCATTTTCTGAGCAAAAATATTTTTACCAAACATGTGAAAACTGCCTTTGAAAATGGTGGAATTACTTATTCAAAAGTGCTAAGATAAAATCTAAGCTATGGTGTCCTTTACCACCAGAAGAAAAATGTCTTTCCACATGTAATTTTATCTGTAACATTTAAAAAATTTCCAGGAAAAGAAACCACCAAAAAGTGGAAAAGAAAAAAGGAACATATCATCATGTTGACAACAACTGCATGCTCTTTATTTAATTTTTTTTAGTAGATGATGATGATTAGGATGATGATTATGATGAAGAATAATATTGATATAGGTACCCATCCAGTAAGGAAAATCATCTTGAGGTTAGAAAGGCAGCTGAAAATAAGGCTAAAATTGATGCTTCATAATAAGAAGTACCATTTTTCCAGTCTGCTCATATATACATTTCAAAGGAGAAACCTAAAGTCAAAAAAATAAAAATGACAAATTTTGTCATTTTTTAAACTTTAAAAAAAAGATTTCATTTATTTATATATTTATTTAGAGACAGAGCTGGGGGAGGGGGAAAGGGCGAGGAAGAGAGAGAATCTCAAGCAGATTCCCCGCTGAGCACAGAACCTGATTCAGGGCTCCATCCCAGGACACTGAGATCATGACATGAGCCAAAATCAAGAGTTGAGGCTTAACGGACTGAGTCACTCCAGTGCCCCAAATTTTGTCATTTTTAAATGCATGAACTATCTAGCATTACTAGACTTTGTGTGTGACAGAGGAGATGTGATGGGGAAATATAATCCCCTTCAATCAATGCATCATCATTTAATGTAACCTTCATACCTCCAAACACTTTTTACAGAGTAATTTCAGAGGCACTGGATTTGTGGGAAAACTATAAGCTGTGCTACAGCTGCATGATTTGCAAACTGGCTGCAACATCTAAAACGAGAGCCACAAGAGGAATCGATGCTAAGGAGGATAGGGGTGACCAGCTGTATACCAAAGTTTAAGGTTCTGTGACACAGAGGGGAACCTGAGCAGCTGGTACTCTGACCCGGCAGTGGATATGAACAGGAAAGAGGATGCCTAAGGCACATAAAATTTCTAAGATTTGTCTACTCATTATATAAGTGAATCCCAGTCTCTTTAGCTTAACCCATATTCACAGCTCCCTGCAATCCTGGTCTTTTATATCCTTCCAGTGTTAGCTTGGTCTACTTTACCTATATTCCAGCCAGATGAGCTAATTTTATTTCCTAAACATGCATCTTTGCTCACGCCCTCTCTGCGACCAGAAGTTGCCTTCTGTCAATGCTATATGCTCAAATCCTACCCAAAATTGAAGGCTTAGATAACTGTTACCTTTTCAATGAGTTTTTCTTTTCTATGATTACTTGCCACTCCCTTTCTTTCTCCTTGTCCCCACAGTGATCAAAAAGTTATCTGGCAGGACCAGTTTATGCCTTCCTTTAATTCTATAGCATTTCACTTACTTTTCTTAAGGTACTCACCATCTTTTATCTGTTCTCTCCTTAAAGTCCATTTTTGATATAGATAAATTAATAAATTAATAACTTGATAGATAAGAGAAAGGAAAAATGATTTGGGAGGATCAAATAAAACTCCATAGAGGAGTTGTGTTGTGACCTAAGCCTTGATGAGAATAATTTGGACTAATGGAAATGAGAAAGAAGGTTGGTTCAGGTTAAGAGAACAGAGTGAGCAAAGCAAATAGGAAAGTCCAAATGGTTACCAAAGAATTGTTGAAATAACATGGAGAACTGGCTGGAGAGCCATGAGATACAACATTAAAATAAGATTTTAGGGCTAGATCTTGCTCTTTAATAACAGAACTGTATATTTTGTTCAACCTTGCTTGCCCAGTGCTTTGTAGACTAATATCTGGTATTTCTTATTTGCTCTCTCAGCATCCATTTTCCTATAGATCTTCTCTTTTTCAGTCCAGCCATGATCCATCTGAAAATGAGTGATTTTCTAAAACACAAATCTGATTATACCATTCTCCTATTTAAAACTGTCTATTTTTTGTTGAAAATTTCATTGTATTAATTTAATCCCAAATTCCTAAATAGTGCACACATTAAAATATCATTTCATGCATAATTTTTCTGCTTACTTAGTATTTCCCAAACTACTGGTTTTAGATACTTTGCTTTTGAACACTCTCCTCCCTAACATGTCTATCATGGAAATCATCTTGATTATTCAAAATTGAATTCTTGCCTTTTTTCTTTGTGAAGAAATTCCTGACACATTTACCCCATTAATCGGAGAGCCATTAGGTTCTCCCACTTCTCTGTCTTTAAAACCCTGCATATGCATCTGCTATTCAAACTGTTAACACATTTTAGTACTTGCTTACTTAGGTTTTCTTCTTTTATGTAACAATAGGTTGGTTTGTGTAGTGTTTATCTGTGATGTTCCAACACTTAGTACAGACCAAAGGCTCAATACAATAATAAATGTTTGCAGAAGTTTTTAAAAATTTCATAAATTTCATAAAACTGACATGATAAAACTGTACTGAGCTTGAGGGAGGTTTTCCTGGCAGGAGGAAATGGAGGCTGCTAGCCCAGTTATAGTAGAGAGTGGAGAGTCTGGGAGAACCACACTGATTAGCTATTCTTTTTGCTACTTTGGGAAACTGGTCAGCATTGTTAATATCATAAATATGAGAAAATTTTAGGTAGGGGAATTTTGAAAGGTTAAACAACTTGCTATGAGTCTCATGAATTGACATTTGTTTTTATTTTTAATAGCTAATTCTCAATGGCAATGAAAAACATTCAAAAACTATGAACAATTATATGCCAACAAATTGGATAACGTACTAGAAATGGATAAATTCCTAGACACATACAAACTACTGAAACTGAATTATGAAGAATTGGAAAACCTGAACAGATCAGTAATGAGTAAGGAGATTTAATCAGTAAACAAAAAGTCCCAATAACAAAAACCCCCAAGAACAGTTGGTTTCACTGGTGAATTCTATCAGACACTGAATGAAAAATTAATACTAATCTTTCTCAAACTCTACCAAATAATTGAAGAGGAGGAAACACTCCCAAACTCATTATAGAAGGCATAACAAAGTCAGATAAGAATAGTAAAGGAGGGGCGCCTGGGTGGCTCAGTCGTTAAGCGTCTGCCTTCGGCTCAGGTCATGATCCCAGGGTCTTGGGATCGAGCCCCACATCGGGCTCCCTGCTCCGCGGGAAGCCTGCTTCGCTTCTCCCTCTCCCACTCCTCCTGCTTGTGTTCCCTCTCTCACTGTGTCTCTCTCTGTCAAATAAATAAATAAAATCTTTAAAAAAAAAAAAAAGAATAGTAAAGGAAAAAAAAAATCCCAAAATTCTAGGACAATATCCTTGTTCAATATAGATGTAAAATAGCTCAACAAAATACTAGTAAACTGAATTCAACAGCACTTTAAAAGTATCATACACCATGATCAAGTGGAATTTATCCCTGGGGTGCAAGGATGGTTCAGTACATGCAAATCAGTAAACAGGATATACCACATATTAGAATGAAGCATAAAAATCATATAATCATCTCAATAGATGAACAGAAGCATTTGAAAGATCCAACATCTTTTCATGAAAAAACTCTCAACAAACTGGGTACAGAAGAAATGAACCTTAATATAATAAAGGCCACATAGGACAACTCCACAGCTAACATCATATTGAACGGTGAAAGGATGAAAACTTTTCCTCTAAAACAAGAACAAGACAAGGATACCCACTATCACCACTCACATTAAATATTTTATTAGAAGTCCTGACCAGAGCAATCAAGCAAAAAAGAAATAAAAGGCATCCAAACTGTAAAGGAAGGAGTAAAATTGTCTTTGTTTATAGATATGCTCTTGTATATAAAAAATTCTAAAATGAAAAAAAACTATTAGATATTAGAAATAATCAACAAATTCAATAATATTGCAGGAAACAGAATCGGTTTACAGAAATTTTTGAGTTTCTATACACCAACATTGAAACAGCTGAAAAAGAGATAAAGGAAACAATCCCATTCACAATAGTATCAAATGTAATAAAATACTTAGATATAAATTTAAATAAAAATGTAAAAGATTTCTGCACTGAAAACTACAAGACTATGATGAAAGAAATTGAAGAAGATACAATTAGAAAGAATCTCATGTTCACAATCAGAAGAATATTAGTATACTGTTCATACTACCCAAAGCTATCTATAGATTCAATGCAATCCCTATCATTGTCATTTTCCACAGAAAATGTCATTTTCCACAGAAATAGAAAAAAAATTCTAAAATTTGTATGAAACCACAAAGGACTCTAAATAGTCAAAACATTTCTGAGAAAAAACAAAGCTGGAGGCATCACACTTCCTGATTTCAAACTATACTACCAAGCTGTAGTAAAAAAACAGTATGGTATTGGTATTAAAAATAGACAAAAAGACGAATAGAAGAGAATCAAAAACCCAAAAATAAGCCCTCTGTTAAATGGTTAGCTAATATTTGACAACAGAGCCAAGAATAATCAATGGGGAAAGTATAGTCTCTTCAATAAATAGTGTTGGGAAAACTGGATAACCACATGCAGAAGAATGAAATTGAATCCCTATCTTACACCACTTACAAAAATTAACTCAAAATGGCTTAAAGACTTAAACATAAGACCTGAAACCATAAAACTCCTAGAAGAAAACATAAGGGAAAACTCCTTGACACTGGTCTTGGCAATGATTGTTTGGATATGATACCAAAAACACAAAGAAAAGTAAAAATTAACTGGAATTTTATCAAACTAAAAAGCTTCTGCACAGCAGAAGAAACAACAAAATGAAAAGGTAACCTACAGAATGGGAGAAAATATTTGCAAATCATATATCTGATAAAGGATTAATATCCAAAATATATAAAGATTCATACAACTCAATATCAAAAAACCTAAATTTGATTAAAAAATAGGCAGAGGGACTGCATAGACATTTTTTCCATAAATGGCCAACAGGTACATAAAAATATGTTTAGCATTACTAACCATCAGGAAAATTCAATCAAACCACAATGAGGTGTCACCCACACCTGTTAGAATGGCTGCCATCAAAAAGTCAATAGATAAGTGTTGACAAGGTTGCGTAGAAAAGGGAACACTTGTGCACTGCTGGTGGGAATGTAAATTGTTACAGCCACTATGGAAAACTGTATGAGGTTCCTCACAAAATTAAAAACAGAAGTACATATGATCCAACAATCCCACTTCTTTGTATATATCCATAGAAAATGAAATCAGGATCTTGAAGAGTTATCTGCACTCTCATTCACTGCAACATTATGCAAAGTAACCAAGATAAGGAAACCAGCTAAGTATCCATCAACAGATGAATGAATAGAAATGTAGTACATATATAATGGAATATTATTCAGCCATAAGAAAAAGGAAACCTTTTCACTTGCAACAACATGGATCGACCTCAAGGGCACCATGCTAAGTAAAATAAATCAGACAGAGAAAGACAAAAACTGTATGATATCACTTATATGTGAAGTCTAAAAAAGCTAAATTCATAAAGACAGAGCGGTGGTTATTCAAGGTGGTTACTGGGGGCTGGAGGAGGGGGTGCTGAGGAAAATGTTCATCAAAGGGCACAAACTTTCATTTATGAGGTGAAAAATTTCTGGAGATCTAATGTGATTATATGGCGATAACAGTTAACAATATTGTATTATATAGTTGAAAGTTGCTATGAGAGTAAATCTGAAGTGTTCTCACCAAAGAAAGAAAATGATAATTATATGAGGTGATGGAGATATTAGCTAACAATATGGTAGTAATCATTTTGCAATTTATAAGTGTATCAAATCAATACATTGTACACCTCTAAATTATACAATATTATACTTAAGTAAAAAAATTTTTAAATCATTTGAAAAAGAACATTTGCTTTCACTGTGATATAGGTAAGGGTAAAAATTTAACATCTATATTGGCTTTATAAACTGGAAATAGGTAAACCCTTTTTAAGTTCATTAGTCCAACAAAGTACATGTGTTAGGTCCAACTGAATTTATTAAACTTAATAATTTAAATGACAGTTACTGTTAGGGCATTTGGGCATACACCAACAGGGATGATATCCAAAACTCCTTTTAGCTACCTGAAGGAAACTTAACTCATTCATAATGAATACTGAAAGTTTTCACTTTTTCTTATAGTGTCTCACCACTACAAATCAATAGAAATAGTTTAGATGGGACACAATTTTTGTCACACAGAACACAGTTTCTGACACTTTGGTCACTAAATATGTGGAGGTTTTTCCCCCACACAAAATAATTCACCAGCTGGGTTATCCTACTGAGTAAGGGACAGGCGGGGCTAGGCAGGGAGAAACAGGTAGGGGCCCATGGGATCAGGCTCACAAAATTCAAAATGTGGGAGATGAAAGGAAACCAGAGATAAGGGAACAAATCAGACCATCCTGTCCGGAGGTGAGGTCTTGTTATAACAGTTACTTGTGACCAACCAAAGAATTACCGGACCCTAAAAAGGAAGTAAGCCATTGACGGTGTTATCACTAGTCCTTACTCAATGGTGCTAGCAATAGAGATGTTAAACAAATTTAAGTTCCCTGGTTAGCTTTCTATAAAAGACCATACCTAAAAGCCCTCAGTGGCAACCTTGTCGGGACACCTCTCACTTCTGAAAGCTTTTTTTGTATCCTTGCTTAATAAAACTCTGTTGCTTTACTCACTCTCCTTTGTCTGTGAGATTCATTCTTCAACTCCGTGAGACAAGAACCTCGCTCTCTGGCATCATTACAATTCAACTTAATTCTGACACTCTCTACCCAGAGATGGCATCAGAACCCACAGGTGAAGACTTCTGTCCTATGAGACTGTCCATCCACAACCTTCAAATGCTAGTCATATGCCCAGGTTGTTACCTGTGCTTCTGATCAACCTGATATAACCCAGAGGTTCCCATGACCCCCTCCTTCATTTTGATTAATCTCCTAAAATGGCTCATAAACCTCAGAGAAACATTTACTTACCAGGGAGGCAAGAATTTCTGTTTCCTCAAAGGTCCTTCTAGCTTGACTAAGACTTAAATTAAAATGAGGGGCGCCTGGGTGGCTCAGTCGTTAAGCGTCTGGCTTTGGCTCAGGTCATGATCCCAGGGTCCTCGGATCGAGCCCCGCATCGGGCTCCCTGCTCAGCAGGAAGCCTGCTTCTCCTTCTCCCTCTCCCCCTGCTTGTGCTCCCTCTCTTGCTGTGTCTCTCTCTGTCAAATAAATAAATAAAATCTTTTAAAAAATAGACTTAAAATGAAAAAAGAAAGAATTAAATTGACATGAAACAGATTAACAGGAGAAAATCAAATATAATAGGCGTATGTACAGGGAATCCACAAAGACATGGAAATTGAAAAGCAGTCAGGCAAAATGAGGTCTATATGTCATTCCCAACTAAGGAGAAGGGGGTAGGTGTCTATGATTTCAGAGGAAGGAAATGCATTTCACAGAGTAATAAGAAGAGTAGATGTTTGGTAATTAGATACTTGCCCTAACACATAGGTGGGTCACTCAGATAAAATTTATCTCTGCTAATAACTCTTATTCTGGGAAAGATGCCATTTAGATTCTTCTGTATGGTTAAGGGAAGGACAAAACTTTCTCTTGAGCTCCCAGGGTCTCAAGTGCCTTCAGCTCAGAATAATCTACATGTTAAAGTGGCACTTTATGGGGTGAGGGGGGCTGTCCTGAAATCCTTCACTAGATCACCAGTTTATTATAAAAGGATCTAATTCAGGAAGCGATTGCAGGGTTAGAAAAATGTTCCTTTCTTCCCCTCTAGAATCTTTGGCTGGTTTAATAATTAAATTGATATAAGCTAGATTAACAGGAGAAAAGCAAATGTCATACATACAGGAGCCCCATAAAAATATGAGACCCAAAGGGCAGCCAGATAATTGAGGCTTATATAACATCCTGAGTTAAAGAAAAGAGTAGTGGTCTGAGGATACAAAAGGAAGGAAGGCGCTTCACAGGAAGGCAGAGGAGATGTTTGGAAAACAAAGGTTGCCTGGAACAAAAAGTTTCCGCAGGTAAGTTTGTTTTTTAGGTAAAAGGTATCTCTAGTAATAGCTCTTTCTGGAATAGGCTGTTTCCAGCGCAAATGTAGGCAGCCGAGGGAGAGGTAAAGAGCTTTTCTGAAAGGTTTTGATTGCTTTTTAGTTCAAAATAATCTTTATGCCAAAGAGACATATTTTGGGGTGGCAAAATCTGTTCCCTATTAAGATGCATAGGGCAAAGTATGTGGGAAAGGGCATAGAGCTTCTTGAGCACTCTCCAGGTACACCATTCTTCTAGCACCTTCCAGGTTGTGTTCGCCAACCTGGAAGCTCTCTGAACACCATCCTTGTGGGTCTTTAATGAAGGCTTCATTATACAGGCATATTGATTAAATAATTAGCCATTGGCAATTGAACTCAATCTCTAGCCCTTCTCCCTTCCCCAAAGGTGAGGGGCAGTCAGGGACTGAAACTTCTAAGCCTCTAATCACATAGCTGGTTCACCTTGCAACCAGCCCCTCCAACATCCCCCATTCCTTAGGCTACCTAAGGGCTTTTCAAAAGTCACCTCATTGATATACCAAAAGATACCTTTATTGCACTTATCACAGGGTTTTAGGAGTTGTGAGCCAGGAACACTGGACAAAAACCAGATAGGTATGAGAAATACATTTTGGTCATTCAGATGACCAAATATGTATTTCTTATAAATTACAATATTATAGTCCAGTCTCTGGTCTTCAAACACAGAGCTCTCACAGCAAAACAATAATATGTCAAGGGATACTGGTACATTGCTAGAATCTCAGTCATTAATAATTGTCCAGGCCATCATCATATCTCATGAAAATGTCTCCCAGGGCAGGACCACTCAGATTTGCAGGCTTCTATTTGATCTGCTCAGGTTCCAAAAACTGGAGCGGTCTCAGCAGTGGCTTCACCATTTCAGGCATCTGGCATACTTGGGCTAAAAGACCATATCTCTTGCTCTGAGCTTCTTTCAAGGTATAAATGGAATCTTAGATTTCTCTCTTACATATGTGGAATTGTATAAAACTTCTAGATATAAGAGATTCTACTTTGAGAAAATCTCCATTTTCCTTCCTAAAGCAAATGGCTAATGAATTCTTGACCTGGGCAAAAAGACCTTTGGACTGGCCAGAAGCAACAACTGCTTTACAAAAAACTAGGCAATGGGTGTTCTGATTGTAAGACTGTTGGTTGTGGACTTTTTGAAGACAAAATAGTTAACTAATGCATACCAGGAATAGTTTCTTTTGTTAACACCAATAGAATAGGAGATCAACCTGTAATCAAAAGCAGGTCAGCCTCTTAGTACCTATTGACAAAATTTTTTCTCTTTCATTTAAGTAAAGTCATTGTCCCTTTCCTCTTTCCCATAAAAACCCCTTGCTTTCACCCCCAGGTGGGACAGTTTTCTGATTATTCTGCTGGAATTTGTGCTCCCTGAACTGCAAGCAAATACCTAGGTGAAGGTCTTTGTTCTTTTTCAGTTTTGCCTCCTTTCTTGGTTGACAATAATGTAGGGGTCAAACACAGGCCACCCCAAGATGGGCCACTGTGACACAAAGACTATTTTGAGTTTGAAGGGATTCAGCACAGGTCTCCTCAAAATATGCCACTTTGGTATGTGGACTATTTTGAGCTGAAGGCAACTGAAATTCTGCAGGCTCAAAAGAAACTTTTGCTCCTCCCTTAACTACATAGAAGAAAATGGGGGGTCTTTCCTTGAATTAGGGTTATTACCAGAATAAATTTTATCTGAGTGACCCCTCTGTATGGCAGGGCAAACATCTAATTACCAAACATTTACTCTTCTTAGTGCCCTATGAATTGCATTCCTTCCCTTTAAAGTCCCCAAATTCTGCCCCCTTCCTCCTTAATTCAGACTGACATATATACCTCATTTTGCCTGTCTTTGGATTTCCATGTCTATGTGGATTGCCTATATGTACAAAATTAAATTTGATTTTTTTCCTGTTAATCTGTCTCATGTCAAGTTGATTCTTAGTCCAGCGAGAAGGATCTTGAAAGGGATAGGAAATTCTTCTCCCTGACAATAACATGACCCATTTATTCATTCCCTTACTCTTGGCTACTCTTTTACTTTCTCTCCATTTATACCCAAACTTTCCCAGATTTGGAAGGGTTATTTGGTTTGGCTGCTATGCTGGTCTAGATTGCATGCAGCAATATTAATCTAGCAAGTCCCTCACCATCTGTCCACTCCTTTTCACATAGAATAAGATTACTTAGGTGCAACTAGTGGGCTATTTTTACCACCAGGCAATATAGCTAAACTCATAGTTAATCCCAATTTGACAGATGGGGTAAAGGCACATCTTCTCCCATCAGGCCCCTAGGAATTGTGACATCAAAGTTGAAAGTATAGTTAGAGTTTCTTGTTTAGGAATCATCCTTGCTTCTAGCCCTTTAGTTGCAGCTCTGGTAGTATGACCACTGCATCAAGCAGGGGAAAAAAGTTGAGATGATGGGGGGGAAGAAAGTATGAAAGAATACCAGCACCTTCCCCACCCCCTCTTCCTCAGGAAAAAACAGAGAAATCTTTCCACTGAGGACACTTATTTACTCCCCTCAAATTCATGTTGGGTGTGAGCACACACTCTTGAAGTTATGTAAATCAGCCCTTTAAGCTTTTATCTTCCCCTGTTTCTGACAACCAGTATTTTATTTTTTTTATTTATTATTTTTTAAAGATTTGATTTATTTGACAGAGAGAGACACAGCAAGAGAGGGAACACAAGCAGGGGGAGTGGGAGAGGCAGGCTTCCCACAGAGCAGGGAGCCCGATGCGGGCTCAATCCCAGGACCCTGTGATCATGACCTGAGCCGAAGGCAGACACCTAATGACTGAGCCGCCCAGGTGCCCCCTAACAACCAGTGTCTTAATTGCCTATTTCAATTTTCTGTCAAACTACCCAACTTGTCTGAGAAGGGTATCTCTCTGCTCACTGTTGGATATTATCCACTGTAAAGTGAGTTCCTTAGTCTGAAGAAATGATGGTGGGCCATCCCAGTTGGTACAATATCTTCCTTACCAGTTCTTTCATAATACTCTTGAGTATTTGTATCTATCACCAGGTAAGCAAAGCCTAGTCTAGACTCAGTGTCTATTTTGGTCAAGATCCATTTGTAGTCCACCACCCCTACCCCAGGGCTACCAGCATCAGTCTGACTTGCCAGCTATGGTCAGGCCCTTCCCACCAGCTAATCTGCCACATAGCTTTCGGCAGTCTGCCTCTTTTATTTGAAGACAGAACTATTCATATAGGCATTTTGTGCCTTTGAGAATGCAAAAGGAATATGTCTAGATTCAACCCATCTCTGCATTGCTGCAGTGGTCCCATGTCAACTCATTTCACGGACCCACGTGGCCATCTCAAAGGAGCACAGAGGGATATTTGCTTGTTGATTCCAGTTACCTTCCAAACCTGGAAGAGAGTTCCTCTGATGGGCATTGACATGTTCTATTTTAATGTGTGCCTTGAATATCTGCAGTGATTTTCACAGGACTATGCCCCATATGGGCATCCCTTTAATAGTCAGGTTCCATCGCCCTCCTGCCCAACCATAGGGACAGGCCATTGGCTATTGCCCATGAGTCAGTAAAAACCCAAACATATGGGCTTCTACCACTGTCCAATCTTTCTATTGCTTTTAGGAACACAGCACACAATTCAGCACACCGGACTGATCTGTTTTTACTTTCTTTGATCAGAGTGGTGGCCTTCAAACAGGATATCAACCATTCAATTTAGAACTGCCGTCCATAAGCCACGCAGCTCTTTGTTGCTTGGTTGACAGCTGTTCATAGGGCACTGTCCATGTGTCAGTCAGGTCTGACAGCTCCTCATGTAGCTACAAAGTCAGTCTGAGGGGAAAGAGTCTTCCAGCTTTTATCTATCTCTTTGCATTCTCCAGGCAGCATGATCCTATATAAACCATTTCCATTTTATTATGGAACTCCTCTGGGCACCATCATCTCCATTAGAGCCATTCACTGATATCACTCAATAATACATTGTGGGTATTTCAGGTTTCAAGATCACTTTATGCCCTTCAGTCACTGGGGTAGCTTCAATTAATATCCAGTAGAATGGCAGTAAATACCCCTCAAATGGAAATTCTCTAAGTCCAAAGTACCAGTAGTTTCTGTAGGAGGTGGTTACATGCTCCTGCCACAAACCCCAATGCTCTTGCTCCACATAGGGTTATGGCAAAGAGAATTTGTCCCTACAAGCACTCCAGGTTCTACTGTACACACTGGGTTCAAGCAATCTTACCGGTTTCTATTTTCAATTAATATTGCTTGAAGGGCAAATTTATATGCCTTCTGTTTTACAATACCAGGTAGGGGAAAGGTTCCCCAGTCAGACAGAGTGTCCATTCCCAAAACACAATCTGGTAAAAGAGACACAATTTCTTTATATAATATCTGCTTAAACATTCCAACTTTCATAATCCTACCAAACATTGCATTTTTATACCCTCTCAATCTAATTATAGCACCAGTGAGGGCTTCACCATTGGGCTTTGGTTTATGGAAGTCCCATACCAATGAATTCTGGAAACCTCTCTTCTCCAGTTCCTAACCATTTTACCCAATCTTGTGCAAAAAGCTTTGGGTACCCGGTGAGGGGTGGAGCCAAGGGACCTTGGCCTGTTTGTTAATCTTTATCTTGATTAACCCTCCTAACTGGTTTCCAAGCAATTGCTGGTCAGATTTCTCATTGCAGTTTTTGCCTTCCTGCTTTATAAATTTCTTCAAACTGAAGAAATAAATAAAGCAGACTTGTTTGGGGCGCTTTAATGTTTGGGGACCAGCAGAGGGTCCCTCTGGCCCACCCAACCTTTGGTAGTACTATATTAAAACTTTTGTTTTAACCCCATCAATATCTGTTTTATTCATCACCTTTCCGAATAACCATCTAAAGCTTTCCACCCTACCAGGATGAGTCTTGGACTTTTCCTTTTCTGTTTCCTCTTTGTTTTACCCCATCAATATTTGCTTTATTCACTTTATTTCTTTTTTTTCACCTTATTTCTTAATAACTTTAAAAAAATTTCCACCTTTTTTGGAACAGCATCTTGACTCTCCCTTAGGGCTTTCCCTATTCTCTTGTTAATCAACCTAATATTTTATTAGCACCTGCAAAACTCTTGAGGGGAAGCTGAGACACCAAATATGATAAGGTTTCCTGATCTGTTTTGCAGTTTTGCAGCAATAAGTTTACATGGGGTGCCCATGTGAAAGAAGTCCTCTTAAACCACAGTATTTACCATGACCTGGGGAATGGGTATTTTCAATGGATGAATATCCTGGTCATCAAAAACAAATTCCACTTGGCTTGCATAGGGAGCATATCAGCTGTTTCATCTGGGGTGTTCCATTGGGCATGTATAGAGGGAGTCAAGCAGCCCTCCTTCTCATGAGAAACACACTTTACATGGATTTTATCCAGTCTACCAGGCTGGCTGTTCCCTTGGGAATTATCCCCCAAATTATTAGCCCCCAAATGAGTGCAGGTAAACTAAGTATCTGATGATCGAGTGATAGAAAAACTTGGTGGCAGGTACAAAACCTGGTGTTTGAATTGAGTATAACCAGGGTAGCAATTGATAACCTTACCATAGTCTATTCACTGAGTCAATAGAGAATATTTGAAAACACATCGTTGCTATTTTCCCAGACATTTAAGAGGATTTTCTGAGTGTGAACTAGAAGGATATTAGACAATGTGCTATTTGCTTTCACTAAAATTGGGTTGAATTGGTCAAACATATTCCCATTGAGATTTAGGAATAGCTACTACCAGAAAGTGGTGTATTACTGATTTTTATAGATCACTTTAATTCAATAAACTATTTAGTATCTACTAAAATCAATGATGGGGATAAAACAATAAATAAAACTTATTCTGTTCTATGGGAATTTAAATTTGAGGGAACATAATGTTGATACAATACAGTAAACAAAAAATGCAGCTAATTTTCTGGTTTAATCAACTAAAACATAAAATGGATTTTCATCAAAACTATTAAAATAAGGCTTTTCCTATTATGCTTACATTTTACTTAAAACAGTGGACTACTGAAAGAGATAAAGAAAGGATATATCTTTTGAAATATCAAGAAAAAATTTTTTAAAATGTATGCTTTTCCAAGGAATTATATCTGATTGCTATTTGACTACATTTAGGATTGTAATAATGATTATCATCAGGATAATAGAAAAAAGGAAAGAAAAAAGAAAATAAAAAAGCTTGGCAGAAAGAGTTTCACAATTGAGCCCTACAATATGATAGGTCCTTATTCTGAATAGACGGTGCACAATATTTTCCTTTTCTACTAGTAAAATGAGTTACTACTATGAGTCTCAGATGAAATGTATGAGGAAAATAATGCATCATTATTATTTCTGTTCATATGGCTGTTCCCTGATTTCCTGCACTTTCAGGATTCCTTTCAAATTATAGCAGACACTTTACTTATGCCCATTGCTTCACTGCTTCTTCCTCACTGTACATGAGCTCAGGGAAAGAACTCCTCTTCAGCCTTACAGAATGAGCTTTGATTAACCTCAGCTAATCATGGTTGTCTCACTCCTGTTGTTAAATCATGGGTTTAGACATGTTGTGTCACATAATTCTGGCCGACAAGCTATGAAGGTCGGAGGGCTTCTTGTAGGTTATGCTTGCACTTAATAGATATTCAATAGAAGACAATTTCTTTCTGACTCTGAACATTATTATAAAGTGATGTTTGGAATTATGGAGGCCATCTATGAAGGGGCGAATTGAAGAGGGAAAGTCAACTCATTGTGGCAGGCAGGATGTGAAAACAGGAATCACCTGGTTTCTTGACAAAATTTTTGTGCTGTTGAATGCTTTAACTGCCCTTCTTTCAGATTCCTTGTTGTGAAAAATAAATCCCCTGTGTCTAAGCAGCTTTTATTTTATTTTTTTGTCAGGAAAATCTGACTTTTATTTCTTAAATATTGTGATCTAAGCAGCTTTTAATCAGAGTCTTTTGTTTGCAGTTGAATGTATCCTATATCATACTAAAGGATAATTTTTCTAATCATGGATAAACTTTTCCCAATATCTAAGTCTCTCATCTTTCCTAGTTCTGAAATTAGTTCTGTATCAGCCTTTTTTCTACATTATCTTTTTTGACTGGTCATGTACTTTATATTTGGGAAATCTTAACTTGATACAGAGCATAACTAAATTGTTTTTATATAGTACAGAGATTCTTCCATGGATATCAGCATTACTATTCACTTACAACATCTCTTGATTCATCATGGAATTATACTCCCTTGATTTTAGAAGAGATCTATATTTAAATAATCCATATCTTATCTACATAGCTCTTTGTAATAACTTAAATTTAGACATGCTTTTGTTAAAATCTGATAATTTACTCTTATCCTTAATAAGACTTGCTGTAAAAGCATAAACATGCATTTTAAATACGTAACAGAAATCCTTTAGGTTTATCATGCACTTACTTTTTCTTGTTATAATTTCAGAGAAGGAGTATATCTGATTATCATATTATAGGTAGATTGCATATTGAAAATCATAATTTAATTATTTTTATTTAAATTACTGAAGCATGAACTGATATAAAACAAATTATTTCTATGATTCCCTATGTATGATCGGTAATTTTTAAAATTAATTATGTTCTAAATATGTACAAAATATGTCAAAATCCCTGTAGAATCAAAAGGCAGGAAATCACTCTCCTGCTCACCTATTTACCTTCAATACAAGTTACAAAGATGACATTGCCTCTACTTTATTGAAGTATCTACATAAGGAGGGGGAAATCCTCTTACTTTGGGAATTTTTGCTATGAAATTTCTAACTGGATATTTATAAATTCACTATAATTTGCATTGCTTTGTATTTTATTCCTATATTAAAAATACATCATAAAAGGTATTCTTCAACAACTGAAAAACATCTCTAAGCAAAAATTCTAGTATTAGGCCATCAGTATCTTTTCTTGTTATTACATTTACTGTAAGGAAGTAATTATACTTGTCATTATAAAACAAATAAAAAAACATGTCTCACAATTATTGCATTAATGATCCTATGGAGAAAATGCAATTTTAATTCAGACTTTTATATCCACATATAGAATATTTTCCCTAGTCATCTCTTAGAAATATTTTCAATTGAAAGCTGTGTTTGCTAATTTAGCACATTTTTTCTACTTTTAGTGTATACTTTAAAAATTCTGAATTCATCTGCATTGAAATTTTTTGGACTAAATTTTCAATTTAATTTTTTAATTTAATTTGCCATTTTAGATTGAAAGTTTGGGGGGAATTATGTTTTTATTATATAGATTATAGTATACTCTCTCTTTTTTAGTGAAAACTATTTTCTTAGTAAAAATGCATGCTCTTATCTTGTTGAATTTTTTTGAAAAGTAATTTCCTGTCTTTATTACATATTATTCTCGGATGTACATGAATGTCTTTACATCTTTAAGAAGTAGATTTTTTCAAAAACCTACATAATTAAAATTTTGTTAAATAGCTTCTCTGCTGCTGAGGTACCAGAGAATAAGCTACAAGAATTTCTGGAAATTTTTTTCTTTTTTAAAATAAATATACGGCAAATGTACTCTAATGTGAAACTCGATCTTAGTTTTGTGAATAAACTAACATTTAGAAAAGTATACTCAGCAGTAAAGCCTGAGATGCAAAACTTTGTTTGAGGATAAAAAGTATAAGGTTCAAAAAAATTTTTTGTAGGAAAAATTAGATAAAACTTTTAATCACATTTTAGATACCAGTTTTAATTGTTTAGACTTTATATGGGTGACCAGATTTCAGTGAAAATGTTTTTAGTTACAAATGATTGCATAGTGAGCTAAAATGCACCTATTACATAATTGAAATTTCATCCTATGGCTGAGATCACTACAAAACATCAAAGTTTGAAAGAAATGAGTGGCTTGGGTCCTCCTAGTTTACTTAAAGGATTAGTGTGATATAAAAAAAGACATTGTCTATGTCTTCAAATTTTATTTCATTTTTTTAAAAGATTTATTCATTTTAGAGAGAGAAGGAGAGAGCAGTGGGGAGGAGGGGCAGAGGGAGAGGGAGAGGGAGAGGGAGAGAGAGTTCCAAGCAGACTCCATGCTGAGTGCAGAGCCAGTCACGGGGCTCGATCCCATGACCCTGAGATCAGGACCTGAGCTGAAAGCAAGAGTTGGACGTTCAACCAACTGAGCCACTCAGGTGCCCCTCAAATTTTAGTTTTTGAACTTTGGTCATATATTGTTCAACTAGTTCCTCCTTGTTCTTGCTTATTTCCCTCCCTAGGTAGATCCCTAAGAGACTGAAATTTTACTGAAAGTAGAGGGAATTCCATCAAAATATTATAACTTCTCCACATTACATAAGAGATCTTGCATAACTCAGAACTATCAAATAGATTAAATTACCTTTTTTTCCCCAGGCAATTTGCTGTTGGCATAAACCAGAAAACATTAAATACCTGGTCAAAATAATACAACTTCATTAAAAACCATTAAGTAACACGTTGGAAGAACACAAAACCTCTGAAATTCTTGAGTAGCATAATGTCACAGTGAAAAGGGGCCAAATAGAATCACTTATTGTTACTGACAAACCAGTTTATCATTTTCCTTTTATTCAAGAGAGGATATTAAGACTAATAAAAATGACATGTATATTTTTAAAAGCAGAGTAAGTGTATTTCCATGCAACTTCATGCCAATTGCATTGACTTTAATTATGGTTATAACATCTATTTTCTTTACCTAAAAAACATCTATTTTTCTGTATCTAGGCAAAATTGAATCCTGAAGATCATTTCTGTATTTAAGAAATCCTAATAGTTTTATCTATGCAAAACAGAATGTGAAAATAATTATCCAAATACATGAAATCTTCATGCCTTTTCCTTTCAGTTATGTTCATGTATCAGAGACACATAGTTGGAGGCTTAGTCTGGCTGTTTACTTCAATTCCATACTTCTCTGTGGGTAAGTATTCATTCATTCGATAAAAAATTATCTCCTGCTCTGTGCCAGGAGTTGGAGAGGGCACTATTATTTTGGGAAAATATATGTCCTCTGCACAGTATTACTTTCTAGTCAAAAGGCATACATGTTAGCAAATAAGTTACATGAGAATGAAGTAAGTTCTTTTGAAACAGTAAACAATAAAGTGCATAAGTACATTAAGTTCATAAGCTCTTCCTGGAAGGGCCATAGATAACTTTACTTAAGTGGTTACATTTGGTGATGCCTGGACGGCTCAGTCGGTTGTGTCTGCCTTCGGCTCAGGTCATGATCCCAGGGTCCTGGGATCAGCCTGACTGGGGCTCCCTGCTCAGCGGGGAGTCTGCTTCTCCCTTTACCCCTCCCCCACTCGTGCACATGAATGCTCTCTTCCTCTCCCTCTCCCTCTCTCTCTCTCAAATAAATAAATAAATAAATAAAATCTTTTTTTTAAAGAAAGGTAACATTTGATGTGATAGATGTGAAGGAATTTGTCTGGTGGACAGAGAGAGAATCCAGAGCATTCTGGACTGAAGAAAGCACATCTAACTCCCCTCACGCAGGCTCCTCGAGATGAGAGAGAGAGAAAGAAAGAGAGAGGGCAGGACTGTGGTTCCTCTTATGATCTCACATAATATGTGACACACCATCATTTCCAGTTAAAAAAAAAATAGTTAGAATCAAGTTGTTTAGTCCAGTCCACACACAAAAGTAAAGGAATGAAGCTCCAGTTTTTGAAGCAGTCTCAAAAATGTGTGGGCATATTTTCAATCACCACATGGAGTTACAATGGTGAACAAGGCAAACAAAGTTTGCCCTTATGGAGATCATACTCAACTTCAGTAAGATGAAAAATCAAATAAAATCTCTAAACACGGTAATTTCAGATTATTTTAAGTCTTGGGAAAGCAATGTACAGGTGTCTGTGTTATTGAGAACCTAGTCAAAGTAGACTTCTCCCTGGAGCTTAAGTGTGATTAAGAGATGAGGAGGGAGAGAAGCAATATGAAGAGCCTTTGAAAGGACTTTTCAGGGAGAAGAACCTACCCAAGGAAACAGCAAGGTCCTGAGGCAGAAGCGAGGTAGGTGGTTTGAGGAGCAGAAAAAAAGCCATCACTGTAATAAGTGATTCCATTTGGGGCATAAGAAGTAGGAGAAGACAAGACAATACAGATGTTTCTTTGCTGCCCAAGGGAGGGAATCCCAATTTCATTACATAATGAGAAGACATTGAAGAGTTTATACATGAAAATAAAATGATCGACTCACATTTTAAAAACCCAAGTAGGAGTAACACTCATAAAAATATACAAAACTCCATTTAGAATAAAATGAAAATATTTCTGTAGAACTATGTGCAAAGTACAATGCACATTATCTAATTCTAGTAGCAAGATAAAACTCAATTTTCCTTCATCTTGGTCACAAATGTCAGCCAGCGAATGAATGAACGACAAACCAGCAAGATGCAAAATAAAAAATGTGCATTTATTTGGGGTGTTAGGGATTGCAATCTAGGAGACGCAGACTGGATTGAATTTGAAAGTGTTCTCTGGTGAGACAAAGAAGGTTAGAGTTTTTAAAGAGGAAAGAGGGAATTTACATAAATTGTTTTGAATGAAATGTGGTACTGGTATGGCTACAGTTACACTAATCTATATATGATTGGTTGCTAGGGCTAGTGTTAGGGAGGAAGTCATTTATGTTCATTTTAACATACAGCAGATGCCTTGGCTTTTAGCTGAGTTCAGCAAAACTTCTGAGAATTTGAGATAGAAGCCATTTCTAAGCCCCACTTGCTCTATTTTAAATAACCACCCTAGCAATGCGTATTCCATTTTACTCTCTCCATTATCACACACAACGACAAATATTTTTTAGCTTGAGATAAAGAGGAAGAGCAGTCAAGGCAGACAAAACAATACATGCAATTATACTAAATAATCAAAGAGCATGGGGTGGCTTCTTTTTTAATCATGCATGCACTGTTTTTATGTGAATCATGGTTTTTTTTAAAGGTGTTTTTATTTATTTATTTATTTATTTGAGAGGGAGAGAGAGCGAGAGCACAAGAGCAGGGGGAGGGAGAAGCTGGGCTGGATCCAAGGATGCTGGAATCATGACTGAGCAGAAGGCAGACACTTAACCAGCTGAGCCACCCAGGCCCCTATGTGAATCATGTTTTATATCAAATGTGTGCAATAAAACTCCCAGATGTATCTAACTCTGCAACTTTCTGAATTGATATATTACATTCACATCCAATAAGAATATCCGAAATTATAGCAGCCATGACAATTGTTCTCTTCTTAAATGTATGGAGTTACATACTGAGTCTTAGGCAAACAGCTGCACTCAAAACTCCCATACCGACATCATGAAAATTCTTAGAAAGCACTTTCAAGGGCATATCTGATGCCTTTAGAAATGTCAAGCGTATGTGTTAACTCTAGAACTCATAGCTGCGTGCAGATGATAAAAGCAAACATGTGAAAAAGCACTCAAGGGATAAAAACACAACACACATAACTATTTTTTTATCATTTTGAAATGGTAATGAGCCTCGACTCACTATCAACTTGGAAATTCCCTTTTCTTATGGTATTTCCTTGCTTTCTTTCCTCCTTCCCTCTGGTCCTTCCTCCCTCCATTCCTTTCTTCCTTTCTTCCTTCCCTCCTTTTTATCTTTCACTTTTTGTTCCTTCTCTCTCCCTTTCATCCTTTCTCTTATTGTTTCTTCTGTTTCATCTTATTCCAAAATGCACTGAAGGTGGATCTCAACTATTCACTTAACATATGAAAATACTTCAAACAAAATAATTCAACATCAATTAATACACACAACAAATATTTACTTGGAGTCTACCTTGTCCCAGGTACTTTGTCAGTCATTGATGCTAATTTAGTGATCAAATACAGGCAGCATCCCTTATGAAAATCACAGCTAGAGGGGACAGACATTAGTTAACCTTCTAATTAATGTCTAATATCACATTGACATAATGGTTCTTAAGGCAAGGGACTTTGTGTGTGAGAGTATATAAGAAAGGAATCTGACCAGACTCATGGATTATTGGCTTTATTGAGGAAGAAATACTTAAACTACAAAGAGGAGGATTTCATTAAGTGAAGAGAGATGAGGGAAAGTATCCCAATCAATGATATAGTATGTCCCAGGTCCTGTGTTGCTTGAGTGGTCAGTTGAGGAAGGAGTTGCAAGAGAGAAACAAGACACATTTGAGGAATTAAAGAACCCTGCAGGCAGAGTAGAGGGAAAGGTATACTGTTTTATGGGATAATTCTAAAGTGGCTAGCACCAAACATATCTTTTGGGGTGCTTGCTGATTTGCTCATTATACTCCTTCATCAGAAATGCTAAAACAATTGAGAAACATGCACACAAGTATGATAGGGGTATAATATTAACTTTATTGTTAAATAACCAGTTGGAGAACACAGCTTGAGCCAGCTTTCTACTTCTTATGTGTTGAATTGTGCCCTCCAAAAAGCTATGCAGAAGTCTTAACCCAATACCTCAGAATATAAATTTATTTGGAAATAGGATCATTGCAGATGTAGTTAGTTAAAATTATCTTACTGGAGTAGATTGAGTCCTTAATCCAGTATGACTCATGTCTTCATATGAAAGAGAGATACAGAGAAGAAAATGCCATATGAAGACACAGAGGCACACACAGAGAACATCATGGGATGACAGAAGTAGAGATTTGGAGCAATAGAACTGCAAACCAAGGAACTCCAAGGATTAATGGCCACCACGGGAAGTAAGGAAGAATTCTTCCCTATAGATCTCAGAAGGAACATGGAGCTGCCAGCCCCTTAATTCCAGACTTCTAGCTTCCAGAACCTTGAGGTAATAAATTTATATTGGTTTAAGACACCCACTTTGTGGTAATCCATTACAGCAGCCCTGGGAATCTAATTCACTACTCTTGCCTGCCAAGTCTCCACCTCTGGCTTTCCCCTGAGGGGAGACTTGCATTTATTTTATTTGTGAGAGAACCAAAGAAAGTGTGCTGAAGATGTGAAATATGTATACTCAGTCTCATCTCCAGTCTTCTCAACTAGATAAATATGTCATCCTTGGTGAAGAGCAAGGGAAGGAGAATGAAGGGAGGGTAGAAACCACCCTCTCATCTTCCAAGAGGATGGAAGTTTCTCTTTTATAGTCTTAGCTAGTAATGGAGGAGGATGGAAATGGTTTCCCTTTGGTCTTATAGTCCTCAAGGATTTGGTGGTTTTACCTCTTTTAAGGTAATTAGAAGAGTTTTAAAGATTTTTTATGTGTGCTTTGTTTTGTTTCGGCAGAATTACAGTATAGAAGCACACAATTAAATTTTCATTTTGAAAAGATGATTTGCCTGCAGTGAGCATAATGGATTAGAAGACCCAGAGGGAACGTGGATAACTCAGTTTTAAAAGAGAGATGCTAGAAAACTATCCTAAGATGATTTTATTGGAAATGAAACAGTTTAAGAGAGTTTTAAGGCAAAAATCTTCACAATTTGATGACAGATTGAATGACAGTGAGTTGGAAGTATTAGATATGGTAAATTGGGGAGGAAATTTCAGCAAGAAAAAAAGCGGTGAAAACAAGAAAAGCAAAACGACAAAAATAGGAAACAAAGGGTGAGATTAATTACACACAGATTGCATGGTCCATGACTCTTTCTAGATGTGGGCCATATTATTACCTCTGAGGTTTCTAGAAAACTATACAAAGAAGGAACCACATAATTTCTTACAGGAATTATAGGTTAGAAGTGAATCATTTGTTTAAAAGAAGCATAAGAATTCCTGATATTGAGACCCAAATGATAGTTTGTCCACAAATCTCTATAAAAAGAACAATTTATAATTCAGCAAATAACATCCTGGCCAAAACCTTAGCAATAACTACATCAGCAAGAAGCTTATGCTCAGTTCAATCCAAGAGTAAAATTTTAAACTGTCTTAAAGTATGAAATTTTTGCAATGTTTTGGCATTCCTGCATTAGCATTTACTCTCTCAAGGAAGTGTTAAGTTGCAGCGGGGTTAGAGGTGATAGCCCTGACAAGAGATTAGAATCTCTCTCTTCTGTATGATTAAGTGACTTACCAGACAGCTGAACTGGATGTAATGCTGGGAATTTGCTTGTGAAACTTGAGATGTTTAATAAGAACATGCATTGAGACGTATAACAAGAACAGTATCCAGGTAGAAGAATGTCATACCACTGTCAGAAGATTTCTAAGATAACATTCTTGTCTGGAGGAAGAGATTCTTTAGAAAAAAGACAAACAAACAAAGAAAAGAAGGTGATTTTCCAGGACACAGACGAACAGAAAATGGAGGCCCTGACCTTCTGTGAATGGTAAAAAAACTGTAGCCAAGGGGCACCTGGGTGGCTCAGTCAGTTTAGCATCCGACTCTTGATTTCAGCTCAGGTTCTGATCTCAGGGTCATGAGTTCAAGCCCCATGTTGCACTCCACATTGGGTGGGGAACCTACTTAAAACAAAGCAAAACGAAACAAAAACAAAAGCTGTAGCCCAAAAATAAATAAATAAATGATAAATAAATAAATAAGGCAACTCAAAAGAAAAAGAAAGTAATTACTAGGGAAGGCAGCTGACAATGCGGCCACAACTTCCCTGAAAAAGTAAACACTTAGATAAATGGGACTGATATTTTTGGTAGTTTGAATGCTTAACTGGATATGTAAATATTTCCAATGAATAAAATAATCTGATTTTCTAGTATAGGGGCCAAGGGCAGTCTACTCCAAAATGTGCTACTTTGGAATATTGGTTGTTTTAAATAAAAGTTAATTTAAGAGACAGCCCGTGCAAGAAAAACACTCAGACCCTCAACTGTCCCCCTGAAAGCAGGAAATAAATCCCCCATGTGGAAGGTACTTTTCCTATACCAAGAAGTAAAGAGACATCCTTATCACCAGAGGTAGAAAATTTAGAATTAGAAGGCCCTATAAACAACTCCTGTCACTTTTTATTAATTTATTACCCCAACCAGAATTCTGTTTAAAATTCCTTACTAATTAAAGCTCCCAAAGTTAAATTTTCTTTGTCCTGTTAATCTTACAGTTTCATTGTCTGTCTAAAAATTATAAAAACTGCCTGCCTCAGTCATTTCTTTAGATTTCAATTTCAATATTGGGCCTTCATGGGCATGTAATAAAACTTTGATTTTTTTGCTCCTATTAATCTGTTTTATGTAAATTTAATTTTGAGTCCGGCTGGAAGAACTTGAAGGGCAGAGGAAGAATTTTTCCTTCCCTTACACTGGTAATGAAAATTAGAAACTGTTTTATATACCAGATAACTTGGTTTCATATAGTAACATCCCCAGTTCTTGAATGGATTTGGTTTGTTTTATTTTAAATGTTTATCATAAATATATAATATTTTAATGTTCATTATAAGTAGACAAATATGTAATTTTTATTATGTTCAGTTAGCCAACATACAGACAAATATATTTTTAAAACTACTTATATAAGACAGTTGGATATGCTGGATAGGTTTCTTTCAGTTATAACCAAAGACCCAACTAAAAGTAGGTTAAAAAATAAGTCTTTGTTTTCTCGTATAATGAAGTCCAGAGGAAAGGTCATTGCAGGGTGAGTTAATTCAGGGCTCAATGGAGTCCCAGTGTTTTCCACCTTTCTTTTCTGCCATACTCAGCCTGCCAATGATGTCTTACTCTGTTAATGCATGATAAGTTCCTGGGCAATTCCCGGCATCACATGCAGATGTAACATCATCCAGTGGAGTACTGGGAATTTTTTTCCTCACCTGTCTCTTTTATCTAGCAAGAAAAACCTTTCCAAGAAGCGAGATTTCAATCTCACCTCATTGGTAAGGGTTGAACACATATTCATGCATAAAACTATCAGTGGCTAGACTAATAAGGTCTTTACAAATGGTTTAGATCATTCATTATTCACTCCAGGGCCTCAGGATAGGTGAGTGCCATATATGTTCTGAAACACTGACTGCATGTCAGAAGACAACCCACACAAAATTAATGTGTTTCCAGTGAGGAAGAATAATAGTAGAGGGTATGCCTACTGGGTTGGCAACCAGAAGTGGCTGCCACAGTGGGTGAAGGCATTCATTATAAGAAATGAGATAGAATGACAAATCAAAGATTTCATAGACATTTTATTTTATTTTGTTTCTGTTGCAGGGAAAAGAAAATTTATCCATGCTTGCTGGTTTCAGGAGATAGAGGAAGAGAATGAATCCAAAGGAGAGAATAAATGGATTAACTGTTATTCGAGGAGAGTAGCCAGGCCTTTGGAAAAAAAAAAAAAACTAAACAAGCTCTTTGGTGATTGCTATTGTGTTGCTGTTGTTTTGCAGTAAGGAGAAAGGCCTCTTGCTGATGGGAGGTCAAACTCTACCACAAAGGGGCAGAATGCACTCTTGTGTTTCTAGGAGTTGTTAGAAATTTGCCAAGACCCTAAAATGAATCCTGAAAGATTAGGAAAAAGGACAAGTATAGTGATTGCATTAAAAGCTGATTATTAAGCCTTTCAAGTTAAGTTTCTCCAGGATGTAAAAACCTTAAAGAGAAATGATCCCAGTTTAAACGGTTTTATATTAAATTATTTAGTTTCATAGAAATTCACTCAAAATTAGAGTTGTTGCGTGACACAGTTTCGCCAGATATGTCCTGGCTTATGTGGGCTGGGCCGGTATAATTATTAATAGCTCATATTTTTCCTCTTAAAATTGTCCTGATTGGATAATAAATTATATGCTTACCTTATCAGAACAAGGAAGATGTTCAGATGCCTGGTAACTAAAAACATAACAAATGTTCACTATGCTGTCAGTCAAAATGTTACCATAAGTCCAATCAAGTTTCATACTCTAACAAGGGATTAAATGAGAGTCAAAAGCATCATGCAGTCTACCCCACAGGGCAGGAAGGAAGTTCAGTGCAAGCCATCTCTTTTTTCTATGACGAATGTCACTTCCTAATGGATTAGATTAGTATACTGACCTCAGTGCCTCTCATCAACAACATCCTTCCTTTTGTCTCTGAGAAATGGAATGTCCTCAGAAATCATTCATATTCCAGTCTCATGACATGCTCATCAAGCTTCTGATCTATAGTAATCTGATTTAGGTACTAAATAAAATTTCTCTGTTGAGCTTCAACCTAGAAAACAAAGGCTATGAAATATAAATATCAAACTTACTATTGGATATCTCAACCTGGATATCTTTTATTAAATTACTCATTCAGTTGTCAGAAAAATTCAATTCCTTACAATTATAAAAGTGGTTCCCAATTTTCTTCCTGCCACCACCTCCCAGAATATGGAAATGGTTGTGTTTTTCTCCTTCTTCAGAAAGATTATTCTGGTGGCAATTTGGAATTTAGACCACTAGGTATTTCCAATCTGATAGGACCCATCTTCTCTGAAGAAGAACAGTTGTCAGCCAATGGGTGAATAAGGTAAGAGTTGGTTAGAAGGCATAAAGAAAACATGTGTTTAGAAAAACCATGGTAGGAGAAGGAATTTACCAAGAATAAAGAAAAGAATTTCAGAGGATAACTGGTAATATCATAAATTTGTGGTGACAATAAACTACTTATTTGGGGATATCTATAATCTATATCTATAATTTTTCCCTAGCAGCACTACCCAACCTGGAATAGAAGTGATCCAGATAGATCCTAAGATAGATTTAGAGTGAGTTGTTTTCAGAGTAGAGGTGATGAAATCAGGAGGAAAGGGCTTCGAGAGAGCTAATTTAGGTGGCTGACAATAGTACTGGGCTCTAGAGAAGATGGTTTGCTTAAAGGTGGCTAAACATGAAAATGTGTAGAAATCAAGGGACTTAGGTCCTATAGAACAAGGTGATGGGGATGAGAAAATTGGACTTAGAGGAGATTGTTATTGGTTTTTGGAATATGGATGTGAAAAAAATTTAGGAGAGCAATAGTTTTAAGAAAATCTCAGTTTGTCTCAAGAATGCTGTGGGCATGTACTATTGAAGTTAAGGGGTAAAGTTTCCTGCTATTTGATGTGTTAACAGAACGAAGACTGTTGTTAACCTCTGTTCTGCCTTGGATAGATTTTGAGATGTGCATTTTCTGGGGTGAGTCCATAGCTATCATCAGGTTTTCAAAGGCTTTTATATGTGTCAAAACGTTAAGACTGAATTAGATTTTATTTTTTATTTTATTTATTTATTTGACAGAGGGAGAGAGACAGTGTGAGAGGGAACACAAGCAGGGGGAGTGGGAGAGGGAGAAGCAGGCTTCCTGCTGAGCAGGGAGCCCGATGTGGGGCTCGATGTGGGGCTCGATCCCAGGACCCTGAGGTCATGACCTGAGCCTAAGGCAGATGCTTAACAACTGAGCCACCCAGGCGCCCCCTGAATTAGATTTTAGATGAGGCTACCTTTGATCAAAATGTTATTTCCAAAATATCTATGGTTTTTCTGCAAGGGCTGTAAATACCTTATTTCATGCCTGTGACCTATTACCCGCTCTAGCTTTATTAGTTACCCTTAGGTTTAAGAAGGAATTTTGAGCAGGGTCCAGTACATATTTGCTTTGCTCTTTTTTCTTCAACAGTCAATTTTATTTTTCTAGAAATATGGCATCAGAATTGTTAGAGGGGGAAAAAATCACAGTTTTTGGGAAACATAAAATTTTAATGAGATATGCAATAAGTTTATTTATGTGAATATATTTGATCAGAAACTACCCAAAAGTATCTTATTGAAAATGGATCTGAAACAAAGAATTTCCTATATTCTCCCTTATTTAAATTGATTGCTTAAGAAGTTAATTATGAAATTTGTTAGATGTTTATAATAAGATGACATAGGAAGTATATTAATTGGAAATTTCCTAGAGATATATCCTCTTAATCTGATTCTTAGAACTTTTAAAGGCTTTCCTTTAAGTTTCAAAACTTGGTTTTGTTTTAGTAATTCACTAAAATAATAGATGAATATGGAATCTAGAGGAGCATAGAGTTACTTGAAAATACCTGACACATTTCTTATTGTCTACCTTTGTGGAAGAAGAAATTTAGGATGAATTTGGATTTTATAAGCTGTTTTATAATGGGAAGAAAATGATTCTCATAAAAGGGAAAGAAGTGATCATTTGTAAGCTTGAAATGAAATATTTAGAAAGCTTACCTTTTGTAACGAAAATGTAATCCTAAAATTGACAGTTGATTGATTTTACAAATACTTCAGTGTATGGAAATCCATCAGGAAAATGACAAAATGATAAAAGAGAATGTTGCACAGGAATATTAGTGAAGATTGAAACTCCTGCTAAAAAAGCCATCCTACTGCTGAGAACATCATTAGAGCTATTAACCAACCAGTATGCAATGCCAAACCCACATACTTGTAGTGATTGATTAGAAAGTAACTGAATTTATACTTTGTGCATGGGGCCAAAAGAACAGAAATGATATAAACTTGCTACAAAGTACCAAGTTCTTTATATATAATATACATCAAGGAAGCTTGTATATTTAATGCAATGAAAAGGTGAAATCTTTCAAAAAAAAGTCACCAAGATTTTTAAGGAAGAAGAAATAAAATAAGACATAAATAGGAATAGGGACCAGTGATGGGGGGGAGGGAAATGAGTACCTTATGTATTTTACCTCATTACTTTGATTATAATACCTAAAATTAATTGAGCACTTTCTACTTGTCACCATTCAAAATATTGTTTATACATTAATCACCACAAGTCCACAAAGTGTTAATGGTTGGCTCATTCTACAAATAAGGAATCAGAGGCAAAGAGCAGATCATTAACTTTCCCAGGCATATGGTCAGTAAATGGCAGAACAAGGATGTGATGCCAATCTAATTGCAGGACAGATGTTTTTACCGCTCTACAATGATGGGCCTGATCACTGCCTAGCCATAATACAAACTAATTTTAAAAATATAATACTCTTTACAAATCTAAGAAATTTAGGAAGGGAGCATGATCATAAATTGTACATTACTGGTACTTTTTAGGTGGTGCTCTTGTATGACATCTTTCCAAGAATACAGGAAAAAACAGTGTGCATTTTTTTAAAGATTTTTTAAAATTTATTTATTTGGCAGAGAGAGAGAGAGCACAAGTAGGCAGAGTGGTAGGCAGAGGGAGAGGGAGAAGCAGGCTCTCTGCTGAGCAAGGAGCCTGATGGACCCTGGGATCATGACCTGAGCCGAAGGTAGACGCTTAATGACCGAGCCACCCAGGTGCCCTGCCTAGGATGTATTTTAAAAAATATATTACATTCACTGAATTTTTCTTATCAATTCTTTCAATGTTAAAATTAGGGGTAGTATAGATAATAACGACATGGTCAAAGGGAAAGAGCTCTCGATTGTTAGAATATTGTTAATATGCACAAAACACACACAAAAAATTAGTTTATTCTCATAGACTTGAGAATTTTTGGCACCAAAAAGGAAAAAAATTTTGGACCAAGTAAGAAAATTTAATTTGATATTTAACTTTTAATGAAATGCATATCTCAGTTTACAACATAGGTAAGTAGACCTCACCAAATTATTCTACAAATTGTTCTATAATAAATACTTAAATAAACAGACTTGATTGGCAGTTAATATTTCCCCAAGCTAAGCTTTATCTTTATGCTTTATAGGCTTATTTTAAGAATATTTCAATCTGTACATATTGACAAAAACTGACATTGAGTAGATCAAACCAATAGCATTTTTTCCTCGCTCTAAACATTTCAGTCTTTGAGTTCTACTAAAATGAAATATTTAAAATTTTATCTACTATTAGCTTGAAAGAACTTCGTATAAAAATGCCCTATTATAGAATATGTTTTCTAGCCTACATTTTAATATATTTGCTTCAGGTTTTTGCCTCAAGTTCCATTAGTGGAACATCCGATCAGATTTTGCAAAAACACCAGTAAACAAAACCTCATGTTCACGCTGCAATAATTTATTCTTGATCATAAATCCTGCTTAATCTCTATTATACCCAAGGCTATCCATGCACTGTATTTTACATTTATTCTTTCTTAAAACATGAAATGCTTCAATGTAGTTTATGCCTAGTATCAGTTTATGTTTAGTACTAAAATTTAAACTAAATATGTGAATGTGATTCAGTTTTAGCAAATAATGTAAATCTACACCTCACAGAAAATTCCAAAGCATTTTTTTAAAAGATTTTATTTATTTATTTGACAGAGAGAGACACAGCGAGAGAGGGAACACAAGCAGGGGGAGTGGGAGAGGGAGAAGCAGGCTTCCCGCTGAGCAGGGAGCCCAATGTGGGGCTCCATCCCAGGACCCTTGGGATCAGGACCCAAGCCAAAGGCCGATGCTTAACGACTGAGCCACCCAGGCGCCCCTCCAAAGCATTTTTTATGACTCATGTTTCTAAAACATAATTCTGCCCCATAGAATTATTCAGTAGTCATATAGATATTGCTCTAAACTTCCCTTGACCAATAGAATAGTGCAAGTAGCACAATGACAAAGGCGATTAAATTTGATCCAACAGTTGATTTTTTCTATTTCATAATCAAATTACCAAAATGTATATTGTTATATTTTCCTTAAAATGTGTTCAAACGCTCTCTAGTTGACCTAATGTGTGTATGGTAGACAGAAAATGCATTAGGAAGTGTGGCTCATTATTAACTTGTGTTTTCCTGCTTTTTCATACTTTTAGAGTAGAAAAAGATAAACATTAAGATTATGTATAATTTTAGTTAACAAAAAAATCCATGACATTAATGAAGGCCACAGTTGAAATGTATGGCTTTTATTTATCTTGTAGTTCATAAATTTAATGAGTGAAAATCAAATTTTGAGCAAGATATCTAATTTTTATAACAAAAACAGCCCCTAATTATTAAGGAGTAAGTAGAGAATTATTCAAACAAATATTATGTATAGAGATATGATAATAAATCACTCTTTCAAAAAAAAAGGTTGTTCAAATAATCTGTAATTATATTCCTTAATGTTTGTGTTTGTGTTCTTTTCATAATATATATTTAATGCTGACATTCCTTCATGTGAATTTCTGCTACTCTAATAAATATGTCCCCATGATGGTATAAAGACATTGATATGCATATTTTTTACATTATTTTTTTTAAAGATTTATTTTTATCTATTTGAGAGAGCGAGAGAGAGAGCAGGGTGGGGAGTGGGGGGAGACAGAGGGAGAAGGAGAGAGAGTCTGAAGCAGATTCCTCACTGAGTGCAGAGCCCCACTTGGGGCTCTATCACAGGACCCTGGGATCACGACCTGCGCAGAAGCCAAGGGTTGAACATTTGGGCCACCCAGGCACCCCATGGATGTCAGTTATTTTAGATGGGTTAGGCCTTTTTAAAAGCAATTATGAAAAACAGCAGTCAAGATGCCAGAAAAGGTCTTCTAGCCAGAAACAAAATGAGTAAGTCTTTCTTATTGTGTGTTAAATTGGTATGTTATAGAAAAGTCAGGGGGCTTAGCTTTCTCTTCTTTTTATGACAGATCCAGCTCATTTTCTTTACTTTTGTCTGCTCCAGGTCCTCACTGCCGGCCCACTGAGGGGCTCATGCTCAGCCTGTATCCTGCCAAGAAAGGCGGATCTTACTGGAAGAAAGCAGTATATGAACTGCAAACATTCTCCTTTCCCCATCTAAAGTACATCTTGCCTCAGTTGAGGACTCAGTGTACCCAGGAGACCCACTGTACTGCCTTACCAGGTCAGAAATCTTCCTTCCATAAATAACACACTGTCCTCGAAAATAAATCATATAACACAGAAGAGTATAAATATCACTTCTAATCCTACTGCACGGAGAAGCACTGTTACTATTTTGGTGTATATTCCTATTGCTTTATACTATATACACAACACACACACACACACACAAACACACACAAGCCATATAATACACCCCAAAATATTGCTTTAAGTGGGATTCTCCTATAAACAGGCCCTGAATGAGATTTGGAGAAGAAATCCTTTTCGTTTGAAGGTGAATCCAAGAGCACCCATAGAGGAGAAGGGACAGGCAGGTAGGAAAAAAGTCCACTGGAGGTAATTAATGGATAAGTTATCACTGCGGGAGAGCAAGGGTCAGTCCTGCTGGGAACCTCCTGGGAACTGTAGTGAGCATAGCTTAGGGTTGTCCTACCCAATGAGTGAGGAACCGGGAGTATTTATTCACAAACTCTCACCCAATGTAAGCTATGGGCTACCCTCAATGGTCTGAACTCTCTGCACTCCAGACTTGCCCTGCATATATCTGAAGCCGGAGAAAGGCCTTACGCAATTGGAGAAATCAGTTGAACAGTGTCCGAGGATGGTGGGGAGGGGCAATCTAGTAAGCCTATAGAATAATCCAAATTGTTTTTACATTGCTTTATTTTTTAAGCTTTCATATCAATGTAGCTTATCTTTTTTTTAAAGATTTTATTTATTTGACAGAGAGAGAGACAGCGGGAGAGGGAACACAAGCAGAGGGAGGGGGAGAAGGAGAAGCAGGCTTCCTGCCCAATAGGGAGCCCGATGCGGGGCTTGAGCCCAGAACCCCGGGATCATGACCTGAGCCGAAGGCAGACACTTAATTACTGAGCCACCCAGGCGTCCCTGTAGCTTATCTTTTTTAACATAGTTTTAACATCCTTATCAGTATGACAGCTTCATAACAGGATATTACTATACTATTTATTTTCTAGTTCCTACTGTAGGAAATATAAATTTTCCATAAATCTGCTATTTTAATTAACAATACACCAACTTGTTTATCAAAACCTTAGAATAGTGGAGTCAGAGTTTGCACATTATAAATTTTGACCAATATTTCCTCATTATCCATTCTAAAAGATGTACCATTGTATACTCCCAAAAATAGAACAATTAAATGCCTGCTTCCCCACATCTTTTACATTGCTGTGTTTTATCAACCTTTCTAAATCTTGCCTGCTTTTTTCTTTTAAATCCATACTAGTCATACGATGAAAGGCCAATTGCTCATTTATTCTGTTACCAAGTTGTCTATCAGGATGTTAGGTTTCTCTTCTGTACAAGCCCTGAAGAAACTCTTGTGTTTTCATTGATGAAGTCTTATAAAATCTGAAGAACTTAACACCATAGTTCTGACATTCAGTATCTTCATCTATAATTTGAAAAGGTCCTGCTACATTTTCTCTAGCTAGACTTTTCCAAGGCAAACACTCTTGCAGAACCCAGAAATACCTTTAACACTTTTAATACAAGTTAAAAGACTTCCTCATGTTGCTGAAGTTGGCTGTATAGATGAAGCTTAGATATCATCCTCAGGTAGATAATATCCAAAACAGATTTGTCGTTTTCAGTCTTATACCTTTTATAATTATACACATTTTGAAAACAAAAGCACCTTTTATAATTGCATACACTTAAAATTCAAAGCAAAACGTGTTTTCCTAGGAATTGGCCAAAATTTTGCTTTAAGATTTTATTCATGAGTCTGATGCAGAAACATTTCTATTTGTGAGTATGAATATATGCCACTATTTCACTGGGATGTCTGCAAATAGTATCCAAGCAACAGTTATTTGGTTTAACATTTTTAAACTCTAACATATTCCTAAGCTTTAAGAACATTCAGATATATTTTTTAAGATTTTATTTATTTATTTTAGAGTGGGGAGGGCAAAGGGAGAGAGAGAGAGAGAAGCAGACACTCCCTGATGAGTACGCAGCCCTAACCTGGGCTTTATTTCACAACCCCGAGACCAGGACCTGAGTCGAAATCAAGAGTCTGACGCTCAACCAACTGAGCCACCCAGGCGCCCCAGAACATTCAGAAAGAGAATCTGTTTTCTTACCGTTTCTGAGTAGAAAGCTTCTGAATTAACAAGAAATATTGTAACAATATGTTTTGCTGGGGATATATTTTAATAGTTATGCACTCTAGGAACTATTTTGTTAATTTGAGTTGTACCATCCAAAATGTCCTGTGACAATGAGGAAGTTTCGGTCAAAATGTATGATTACTATTCATTTAAAAAGGAATAATTTCTATTAAACTGGTGTGACATTTGATATCATTAAAATTAAGTAGACTTGGTTAGGTGCACTTGGAGACAGATTAGGTTCTACTTGTGGATCTTCTCTGCCTTTTGTACCTGGGTTAAGGACTAGAGTGAGGTAATTAGCATAAAGTATTAACCTGAGTTAGTTAATTAATACATAGCTCAAAACGTTTACAATCCAAGATAATGTACCACTTCATATACATCCATTTCAGTAGGCCAACATATTCTCTACAAAATAAGCTCTAAGTTCAAAAGTCAGGGTGCACTCCCATTATATAACTTAACTCAAATAGGTATAATTCCCATCTCTTCAATTTTTTTTCTTTTTAGCTCTTTAGGTTCAGTATCTGAAGCCTTTCCAGTACAAGTTAAAATTTTAAATTGACTTCTCTTTTTCCTGAATAAGAACGCTTTGAAGCCACTCACTCTAAAACAGCTAAATGACAGAATAAATACTGTCTACTCCCAAGTGGAAGTACTTGACTTTATCAGAAATAGATAACTATCACCACTAAGAAAAAGTCTCACTCTCCCTGGTAGTGAGGTCTGAATAACCTGCAGAGTCTTTCCTGACCCTGCTCTTAGTTCTAACTAACAAGGAAACTTTCTCAAATATGTCACTCCGCCACCTGTCACTCTACCTTCCTTCAACAGGAATGACCTAACACCCATCTGCTGTCTGCCAGAAATACCATGTTGTTCCTCCCTCTCCAGCATGTCCACTGGAGAAAAAATATTTTTTTTCTTAAAATTCTGTTTGCGATTATCTAAGCTCGGTTGAAATAAAAGACATAACTTTGACAGATGTGTCAACCTGTGTGGAAGATTTTTCCTCTATTAAATATATTCTTGTTTTACTCCTTTTGTCAAACAGCTCAGATAATTGTGTTTTAAATAGAAAGAAAGATATCATGGATATCAAATAATCAGTATTAATTAATATAATCCAGCCGGAATAATATTTTGATTTTGTTCTGTTTTGTTTTAGCTACTACAAACGTGTTGCTCTACATCGCCTCCCCTCCCACCCACACACATGCTATGGAGGTTTTGGTTCCTGGGATCTTGGAGGCTGAGAAGCCCTAAGCCCTGCAGGTGGCAAGCTGGAGGCCCAGGACAGCTAATGGTATAGTCCCAGTCAGAGTCCAAAGACTTGAGAACCAGGAGAACTGATGATGTACATCCCAGTCTAATAGCTGGCAGGCTTGAGGCACCAGAAGAGCCAGCGTTTTGGGTATAGTCTGAAGACAGGAAAAAACTGATATTCCAGCTCAGTGGTCAGAGGACAAGTTCCCCTTTCTTCTGTTTTGGGATAGTTAACCTTTTAAAATGCACAATTCCATTTCACCAAAATTTTAAAGTCTTACTTTGGGGAGGCTGGTGAGGATGGAGGAGGGTTGGGACAGAATGAAGATGGTTGGGGAAAGGTCCATAGGTAAGTCAGAGTGGAGAGTGGAGGTGGGGGAGTGGGTGAGCAGTGGAGGGGTGAGGGACACAGGAAGAGCACAAACAAAACTCAGATCCTGGTTACAGAATGCTTAGACCCACCTTAACCTCTCAGGGTGTCCATGATTAAAAACAACAACCACAACTACAATTACAAAACAATCTAGAGGCAAAATACAGTCACTTTCTGATCCATCTGAGGTTTCAAATATATACTGCTAGGCAGATCTACTTTGAGAAGGATGACCCAGTATTTAAAGATATCCTAGTTTGGTACCATGAGTGAAGAAGCATCAATGTCATCATTATAGTTAATTTACCCACCCAAGCCCCAACACACAATCATGAAGCTTTCTTCACATTAGTGTTTAATTAGGTGCCAAGAATGCTGACATAGCGAACATAGTAGGAAGCATGGAGATGGGCTGAGGAGAACTTAGACAGGCTCTCTGTAAGCTAGTCAGCTAGTGCGGAAGCTGTTTTGCTGCATTGGCTCATCTTGAAGGGCTTGAGCGCTACCTACAAAGCCATTCACTTGAAGTAGATGCACGGCTGAGGTGACTTTCCTTTTAAATCTATCTGGTTTCTTACTTTTAGAAAGCTTTTTATCAAAGTATAATATTCGTGTTAAAAAATGCACATCTAGTAAATGTAAATATTCATTTTTTAGCACCTGAGCACACCCCTACAAGTGCATTCAGAACAAGAAATAGAACACTACCACCCCGCAGCAGTACCCCTTATGCCTCCTGACAAGGGTAACCATTATTCTAATATCTAGACAGATAGGTTAGTTTTGCCTATTTTTGTACTTAACTTAAATGGAAAATATGCTAATTAAAAAAAATTAACAGCAGTATTAAGAAATAAAATATCATACTTTGAGCTTGCACTCTATCATAGTTCTTAAATAAGCTCCTCAGCCCAGATTATTTTTTCTTGCTCTTACATAGGATTCTCATTTGTCTAGATTAAGGTCTCTCTCTTTTACTTGTACCGTGTTTTATTTTGGCCACTTCCTCATCATTTACTTTAGAACTTGCCTGCAGATTGGACCCAGCATCCTAACTCTGATGGGTCTTTCCTTTGTCCCTTTCCTATTGCAGGCCCTATGCTCCTCCTGTTTACCAAATGGCCAATTGAATGATCTCCCTAGTCAGTGAAAGTTATCCCACCAACAAGGTTGAAAATGATCTTTGTCCTGATTTGACTTTAAGTCTACTGATATATTTCTTAGTTGCTCAGCACTAAGTCCAGGTGACCTTTACTCCTCACCCCTTTCATCTAGGTGACATGGGCCTGAATGAAATGTAGACAATCTTGTTCATGAATCACTCCTTCTACACCTGATTAGGGTATGTGGGACATATTTAGTAGTTATTAATAATGATAATTAAAATCACCATGAGTTGTTAATAACATATCAAAGTGACAAAAGAACAAATAATAATAATTAGTGTGATATTTATCCAGTCCATCCTCGTCAGAAAGCCTTGAGCATAATGCCAAAGTTCTTGAAAGTGTAAGGTATGTTAGGCAAGACCAAGGGCAACAAGTAGAAGTAGTTTGCAATCCTCCATCAAGAGGTGATGTGCTGAGATGAAAAAATATTACCATGAGCTACAGACCTTCAATCCTGTCAGACAAATAAAGTAATATTTATCTAGCTAGGGTAGTTCCAGAAATGATGGAAAAGACTCATAAAAGACATATATTTGTTCTCTTGGAGCAAATAAACTACAAGAAAACCTGACTTTAACTTTTCTTCCTGTTAGAGCTAGGCTTTGTTAAATGTCTCCAATCTGGGCTTCCAGAAATAAGTAGATAAAAGTGAGTATATGTGTGGGCCCAAACAATTGTTTATCATTAAATATGTTGAAAATCTAATTTTTGCACCTCACTGGTGATTAATAGCAAGACATGTCTAGGTACTTCTGTCATAAAGGAGGATCTTAGCCATTCCAGCAGATAGCAGGGAACTGGGAAGGGCAGGGAGAGAAAACAGAAAGAATGACTGGAAATACAGAAAATTAAAAAAAAAAACAAACAAGTTTCCCATCAGATATCACTCAGATGTGGTATCTTTGAGGAAGCAAAGAGGACTGTGCTTGGATTCCTGATGGGATGATGAGAAACTTTTCCATAAGACAATTTTTACCATCTACATTTAAGGAACTGTTGCTTTCATCCAATTTTTATAGCTTTAATTGCTGAATACCAACTATCCATGTGCACACATCCTATCTCTCAAATTATATCCCCCCACATCTATTTTCATTATATTCTCCCATGTATCTGGCACAGAGTAGAGCAGAATTGAGTATTTGGCACTCAATAGATTGTTGCTGATGAATTGACTGGATCATTTCAATTCTATAGAAAATTTTTTTACTGATTTACATTTGATCCAGATAGAGTCAGCTGAAACATAAATAATGTATTTGCAAACAGAATGTTATGAAAACACTTCGGTGTGAGGACATATCTACAGTATTAATTTAGTAACATGGGTCCTCTGATCTTTCAAAAAATTTCAGAACTATTTTCCCTGTTGGCTAACTAAATAAAGTGAAAAACATGCAAATCACAACCTAGGTTTTACCTTGGTTTACATCTAAAACTGGAGACTGTGCTTAAGAAATAGAGAAAGAAATACTATTCAGAACACTGAGATTTAACAAGTTTGGAGCTGACAATCCATGCCCCTGTACTCAGGAGATCGTGCCTGATTCTCTGTGCCACTGATTGGATGAGGAACTGCCACTGTTATAATTAGGAAAGAATGTGTGAATCTTGATGTACCAGACAGTGAAATCATTTCCACAAGCCATTTTCTAGAAGGATGAAACTATCTGTCACACAGTAAAGATGAGTTGAGAGTGCAACATTGGATCAATGGTAAGAATTAAATATTAATATGCTATAATATTTATGTTCTTATAGATTTAACTCTAAATATTTATATGATCTATCTGAATGAGCCAATTAACTGTTTTATAATAATTTAATTATGTCATTTGATTATATGAGTGATAATTTGTACATCTAAATGATGCTACATCTAGAACATTAAGAATTATATCTTTTAATAATGATGTTTCATGAAAACAACATGTCCTGAAATGCTTGGTTAGATTTTTTTTTTAATTAGTAAGAGCTGCATTAGCAAATTAGTAAGAGTTAAGAGTATTATTGTACACTAACCTTAATTGGTCATTAATTATTTCCTTAATATTTCATATTTCTTTAAAAGATTATACTTAGATTTAATTCTATCCACATTTTTATTTATTTATTTATTTATTTTAAAGATTTTATTTATTTATTTGACAGAGAGAGACACAGCGAGAGAGGGAACACAAGCAGGGGGAGTGGGAGAGGGAGAAGCAGGCTTCCCACTGAGCAGGGAGCCCATGCGGGGCTCAATCCCAGGACCATGGGATCATGACCCGAGCTGAAGGCAGACGCTTAATGACTGAGCCACCCAGGCACCCCCACATTTTATTATTTTAAAAGTACTCAGAGAAAGCAGAGACACTACCATTTATTCCTAGGAAAAAATTAATCCTGAACAAAGTATGCATCATGCAGAGTTCTTCAAATTACTAATTTTTTGTTAAATATATGTATTTTATTTGTATTAAATATGTCAAAGCAGAAAGGAGAGGCAAAGTATCTAGGCCAACTCCTACTGTGATGTGCTATTCATGACGATTCTCTGTACATTTTTAAATTGTTTTAAAACCTGAATAAAAGCAATTGTTAGAATTGTTCCAATGTACATTTATACCCATTTCCAGTATATGCTAACATTTGGTTTAGGTCATTTAAAGATTTTTTCCAGGGCACACTATAATAGTTAAATCTATGTATAAAATTAGCCAGAATATGCTTATCAGTGTGGGTATATATATATATATATATATATGACATATTGTTTCTTATTCTATAGTCTTTCCACTTTCATGAAGATGTCCTTTGAAACACAAATTTTTTGTAAATTGATGGAGACTACCTTATCTAGTTTTCCCTTTATTGCTTGTGCTTTTGGTATTGTATAAAAGAAACCATGAAGTTTTAGTTCTATGATTGCTTCTAAGAATGTTGGATTTTTCAATTCTTATATTTAGGTCCATAATCCATTTTGAATTAATTTTTTATGCAGTTTGAAGTAGGGCTCCAACTTTATTCTTTCACATGTGTATAGCTATTGTCCCAGAACCATTTGCTGAAAAGTCTGTTCTTTCCTCCCACTGAATTTTCTTGACACTTTTATCAACAACGAGTCACCCATAAATAAAAGGGCTTATTTTGGTGGAAAAATGGTGGTAGGTAGGGCTTGAGACTGTTAATATAATAATCCTAAAGGGCCTATCAAGGCTTTTGGTTGATACCTAACAAAAAGTGAGAAAAAGTGCTTTTGGGGAGTTATAGTCCATTGTTATGACCTGGCATAAAGTTCAGCAACATTGTTGCCTGTGGTAGCATAGAAAATGTCCTTAATGAACTGGAGATCCAGCTAAAAGGGATTTCCAGGCAAAGTGTTGAAAGTGCCACTTGGCTCCTTCTATTTGACAATAATAAATTAATTAAGAAGGAAAGAGATTATTTGGTGAACAAATGGTTAGATATAAAGAAGCTGAAATTTGCTGGTTTTGAAATAAAACTGTTTCTCATTCCCAGTATCTCCAGATAGCAAACAATTTTCAAATTCAAGAAATAGCTTTCTGGCAGGACACCTGGGTGACTTAGTCACTTAAACATCGGACTCTTGGTCTCAGCTCGGGTCTTGATCTCAGGGTCATGGGTTCAGGTTGTGCATTAAAACAACAACAACAACAACAAAACCCTAGCTTCCTGGCAAAGATCAAATCCAGGACACTGTCAGGAAAACAAATTCTATAGACAAAGCCAAGAAGAGTGTGACTGTTAAATTCTTTGTGATGACCTGAGAAAGACTTAAAATGGTGCCTCAGACTTTTCTAAAAGACAAAATGCCTTCTAAGGATTTTAAGGGTGTTCATTGCAGATCCTCTCAAACACAGGGCTTCTAAGCATCTTAAGACTGTTGCCCGACACAGCCTTTCAGGGAGTCCAAGGTAGATTAGGGCTTATCTCAAAGAAATTTGTGAATGGGGTTTTCACCGGTGACATAACTGCCAATACAATTCACAGAACCCTACAAAGTATTTAAGGGAATTGTATCACTGGAAACGCTATCATATTGGACTGAAGGAGGTAGGCATGGTACCAAAAGAAAATAGGCCTTTTAGATACCTGAACTTCAATGGACATGAAGCATATTTAATATAACACTCAGCTACAAGCACAAGATTCTTTTGGTGGGAAATGAAACAATATTCTGAAGGCAGATATTAAAATCTCAGAGGGTGCAGCCAAGACTTGCACAAAATTATTATCAAGAAGTAGGGCTGAACCATAATCAAAGAACTGGCAAGATGTGCTTGAATGCTTTTCAGACTTTCTGTGGCCCACTGGTGTCCCATTTTCATGCTTACTGAATGCCAATGTATTTTGGATATTTGCGGGACAGGTTACTTCTTAGTTCATGAATCTTCAGATGGAGAGGAAGAAAATCATCTAAGCTTGGACTTGATTTAGATTACAAAAATCTGGACCTCAAATCTGAACATAATGGCACCACAGATGCAAATTTAGGGGGCTACAGTGGTGCTAAGCTTTGCTTACAGGAGAATGTAAATTATTTGTGGCCAGAAGGAAAATTACTGTGGATTTAAAGTATGTCTACCAAATTTTGACACTTTCTATCATGAAAAGGAGTCTAATTCCTCCTCCCTTGAATATGAGCTGGCACTGGTGACTTCTGATGAAAAGCACACAACGGAATTGGTACATAATTTCTGAGATTTGGTGACAGAGTTTTCTACTTGGATTTCTCTCTTAGGATGTGTGCTCTAGGAACCCAGTTACCGTGCAGTGATGCAGTCCAGACCACATGGACAGGCACATGTCATTGTCTGGCCGGTACATCAGCTGAAATCCTGCCTGAAACACTGATCATCAAACATGGAAGTGATGGGGGAGGGGCGTGGGGGGATAGGTTAGTCTGGTGATGGGTATTAAAGAGGGCACATTCTGCGTAGAGCACTGGTTGTTATGCACAAACAATGAATCATGGAACAATACATCAAAAACTAATGATGTAATGTATGGTGATTAACATAACAATAAAAAATTTAGAGAATTAAAAAAAAAAACATGGAAGTGATGTAGCCTTCAAGATGATTTTGGTCACAGCAACCATCCAACTGCAATGTCATGAACAGACCGCAAGAAAAAACTAACTTGGGATGAGACCAGTCAATATTGAGAACCATGACATATAAATAAATGACTTTTTAAATTTAACATCACTAAATTTGGGGTGGTTTTGGATGCATTAATGGATAACCAGGACTCCTTCAATATTACTTTTATATGGAATCTTTGCACAATGCATATTCTCCCTCCCTCCCATCATACATATATGTAGCGTGTGTGCATGCATGTGGGTGCATGTGTGTGCATGTCTATACAGACACATACACATACACTTATTGACTTATTTATACGAAAGTTTACATTTTTTATGAAGTCACAAGTTTTCCTTTACGGTTTCTGCTCTTTGTGTTCTGCAAGTCTTTACCACTTCAAGACTGTAAATAAAGTCATGTGTCTTTTCTTCTAGTATTTTATTTTATTCTAATGTTTAAGTCATTGATCCATCTGGAATCTATTTTGTTATAAGACATTTGGTAAGGATCCATATTTTTTAAGATGACAAGCCAACATTTACTGAATAGTTTTATTCCTTCAAATAATCAGAATGTAAACCATGAATTTAGAGGCACCTGTATAGTCCCATGCACTAAAATATTCTTCCCAATTCTTTGTTGCTTCAAATTGTATTATTATTACCCAGTTCTCTTCTTGTAAGGCTCTGCTCTTGGAAACCTGTGAGAGAAAAATTTTAAGTTGGAAGCTTTTATCTACATTTTAGTGTGAATAAAGGATCTGAGCATAGTTATGGCATAAATACTGTTAGAAAACTTTGAAGTCTTGGGACTATACAAAGTAAATGTGAGAGGAAAATCACTTAGGGGGTAAAAGTGAAAACAGGTATTAAGAAACAGAAAGTAGTATTACCTGCCCAGAAATGCAAAGACTTCGAATAAAATTAATGAAGCTTCAGATTCACAGACATTCAGTTATACAGGCCCTTCCAAAGTCCTAGGATGGGTCGCAGCAATGAGGTCATACATTGTTTTTATACAATTTGCTGTCTCTTTTGCACTTCTACTTCCTGTCTTTCACACTTTCCCTGAGGTCAGAAGCATTGGCGTGGGCTTGGCAATATGGGGATCTGGCTGAAAGAAAGCTTTAGAGAAAGCATTTAATATGGGCTTAGTAGGGTATATTTATATGGTTTGTGGTTACATGATATAAGGATAAGTTATTGCTAGTTGTTCTGGTGTTGAAATTGCTTCCAAGAGTATACTGCCTACTCCCTGTGACTACTCACCCAGCACTGTGAGACAAAGATATATGGTCAAAGAGGTAAGTGCTTATTTAAATAATTGAGAAAGCTGAAATATACCATTTTTAACTGCAATTTGGAAAGACATTTTGGGCATTTCACTTAGAACAAGTGAAAAACACTCTTTATTTGGCAATACTCTCAAATTTATTTATTAAATAACTGAGGACAATTAGTGGATGGATAGATAACAAAACAAATGCAAAAATGATAAATAATATCAATAAAAATATTCTGTAATCAAGAACCAAATTACTGCCAAAACAAATTTCAGATCACATCAATAGATTTAATTAAGCAAAAATTTTAATTGAAGTTATAAATAGCCCTTTGGATTGTTTTTACAATGCAATTAAAGGAGAATAATGAATTGTTTGAGCCCATTAGTAAAAGATTTAAATTTTAGGCTGACCTGACATGAAACGCTAAACCAGTGAAGGAAACATGTAACTTTGGAGAAGGTATTAACAGTGGTGTGTTAATACATGTTTAATAACTGGTTCTTCAGGAAAAAAAAGTAAACAAAAGCCCCAATTTCTGGTTTTGCCAAGGGTATAAATACTCCCACCATGGCCACTTTAATCTACCAATATCATGTCACTGAACTCAAAGTTAGGAAGAGATGCACACAGTCAGCTCTTACGAGTACAACTTAGATGAGTGGTTTCCAGCCCTCTCATCACTGTATTACAAGGAGTATATCAACTGTAATCTGGTTCTCAAGTGTTGTTTGTTAATATTTGAGAGTAGTCATTACCCAGAAAAAGTTGAACTTCCTTGAAATATTATAGTTCATATGTGGAAAGAGAAAAGGGTTTTCTCAATTTGACAACAATCCTAAAGATGTGCATGGCATTAATAATATTCAGTTGTGAGACTGAGAAAACTTCCTATGTTATTAGTACAAATTTCAACAATCTTACTGGAGGAAAAACTGACTTGAGTATCTAAAGTTCATAAAAATATTAAAAATAATAGCCAATGGGGAGGAGATCAAAGAATATGTAGCCAGAAAATATAAGAAAGATTTTAAAAATAGATCAGGCAGTTGATGAAAATATATTATTTTTAAAACTTTGTTCTGTAAGTTTTGTTTAATTGCTACTCATAATTTACAATTTATTTTCTCATTCTAAGTAAATATTTGCTCTGTATTTAATTTTGTATTGATAATTTGCATTCTTTTTCTTAAAGAGAACCCTCAAAATTGTATTGATTTCAGACCCACAGACCCTGGATGTGCCATACAATTGATTCATAATTCATCTTAGAGCCAGCTCAACTTTCAGATGCTAAGTGATAGCCTATACAGTTGTGCTGACCTCTGATGTTAAATTTTGAAGGAGAAAAGTTTTTGTGTTCACAAATGAGTTGAGTTTTCTTCAGGATCCACCACTTACCAAATTTTATTTTTGGGTGAGTCATGTAATGTTTCTGAGTATTACTTTTTCATTTTGAAAATCAGGTTAACTTGTTTTTTAATTTTTTGTTTATTTTATTTTATTTTATTATGTTATGTTAATCACCTACATTACATCATTAGTTTTTGATGTAGCATTCCATGATTCATTGTTTGCATATAACACCCAGTGCTCCATTCAATACATGCCCTCTTTAATAACCATCACCCAGGCTAACCCATCCCCACCCCTCAGAACCCTCAGTTTGTTTCTCAGAGTCCATAGTCTCTCATGGTTCATCTCCTCCTCTGATTTCCCCCTCTTCATTTTTCCCTTCCTACTATCTTTTTTTTTCTTTTAACATATAATGTATTATTTGTTTCAGAGGTACAGGTCTGTGATTCAACAGTCTTACACAATTCACAGCACTCACCATAGCACAAACCCTCCCCAATGTCTATCACCCAGCCACCCCATCCCTCCCACCCCCTGCCACTCCAGCAACCCTCAGTTTGTTTCCTGAGATTAAGAATTCCTCATATCATTGAGATCATATGATACATGTCTTTCTCTGATTGACTTATTTCGTTTAGCATAATACCCTCTAGTTCCAACCATGTCGTTGCAAATGACAAGATGAACATATTATGAGCAACTATGTGCCAGCAAATTAGATAATCTGGAAGAAATGGATGCATTCCTAGAGATGTATAAACTACCAAAACTGAACCAGGAAGAAATAGAAAACCTGAACAGACCTATAACCACTAAGGAAATTGAAGCAGTCATCAAAAATCTCCCAACAAACAAGAGCCCAGGGCCAGATGGCTTCCCAGGGGAATTCTACCAAACATTTAAAGAAGAATTAATACCTATTCTTCTGAAACAGTTCCAAAAAAATAGAAATGGAAGGAAAACTTCCAAACTCATTTTATGAGGTCAGCATTACCTTGATCCCAAAATCAGACAAAGACCCCATCAAAAAGGAGAATTACAGACCAATATCCCTGATGAACATGGATGCAAAAATTCTCACCAAAATACTAGGTTAACTTGTTTTTGTATGCCTTTTAAGATAATTATTTTGGAGAATTGAGTTAAGTGATGTATGGGAAAATATTTTTATAGATTAATGAGATACATGTCATCCGTGAACATAGCTTTACTCTTATTGTATATATACAAGATATGTTGTGGTATTATGGTGAACTTCCACACAGGGATCCTCAAAACTTACTAAATTTTACAGAAACAACTTGGTAATATCATTTAATTATGTTAGAATGACCTATTCAAATGAATTTGTTAAGACACACTTTTTTTTAATTAAAATTCATGCAAAAATAATCTGCCTCATTCCATAAAGGATATAGGTAGCTTTCAATTAAGATGATGAGGGAGGTAAAGCTTTAGTATACACTCTGCTCCTGAATTCCTTTAAATGTCTTTAGAACTATTTTAAAATAGTATTTTATGCAATCCCATGGAGAAATAAAAAACAATTATCTTCTAGATTTAGTCAGAATTTTACAAACCCTCCTACTGTCCAGTAGAGAATTAAGAATTCTTATTTCTTTGAAATCAAGACTGACCCCAAATTGGCAGGTTGTGGGTTTTTTTTGCTGATTTTAATTCATGTTGCTACATGCATCGTAATTTTTTTAGTGCTGGTCACTGGCACTCTGTGTGGCTAATCCACATTTTGCTGCTTGAGTGACTGATGAGAAGCCTCATTATAAAATATTACTTTGTCAAAGAAGCCAGCCTTTATTTATGACCAATTAGTTCCTGGATGTTGACCTTCAGTTAAACCAATAAATAAATTGAAGCTGCTTTTGCTAGAGCTCTATAGAGGTAGTTCATGAATATATAAATAGGATAATAAAATAGATAATCAAGAAGTCATATATCTGTCCATATATGGATCTATAACTTAGCATATGATAAAATGTATTTTGTCATTATTAAAATAATATGAAGTACATTTATTCTTATAGAAAATGCCTAAAAGTAATATAAAAACCAGGACATAAGAATGGTACATATAAAATTATTGTAAGAAAACATGTCCAAATCTTTAATAGTCTATATCTCTATATTTTTGTCATGCATATATGCTAATTATTCAATAAACATGCATTATATTTTTAAGCAGAAAAAAATGACTTTTTGAGACAATCTTTAGTTCCTCTTGTTAGCCTTTTATATTTCAACTCTACTAGGCACTATAAACTAGATTTCCATTCTCCTTTATGTTGCAGTGCCCCCACCATTTATAAATGGTTTATTAGGTCTGTGGGGGTGAAGGATGGAAATTACAGAGAGTTTGAAATAACCTTGAAGTTAGAAGGCACACTTCCAAAGATTTTCCCCATTTCTGACATCGACTACAAGTTTGGGGGATTCCCCAAACGAACTTCAGGTTTGATAATTCACTGTAAGGACTCACAGAACTCACTGAAGGGAATTATTCTCATGGTTATGATTTACTACAGGGAAGGAAGACAGATTAAAAATCAGCAGAGGAATGAAGTACAATGGGTAGAATCTGAGGGAATTACCAGACCAAGGAGCTTCCTTATCCTCTCCCTACTGAGTTAGGGTACATTACTCTTCTAGCATTAATTTGTAACAATAGGCCTTGAAACCAACCAGGAAAACCTGTCCAAGCTCCAGTGTTCAGAGTTTTATCGAGGATCCACTATGTAGTCATGACTGATTGTGCACATGATAATTGAAAGTCTCCAGATCAATTAATAACACTGACCCAAAGACCTACTTCATATTGTTGGTTTCTCTGGCACTGTCAGCCTTCAACCTAAATTATATTGTTAGACTATCTAGTATCTCTTTGCAAACAGAAAACCCTAGAAATTACTTCCCAGAAGCTTTGGGCAAAGCCAAATTCTTTACACAGGGACTAGGCTGATCAATAATGTAGTGGTTTACCATGTATTCTAAATAGTATGGCATTTTATTTCTGATCTAGTCCTCCGTATCTGCTGATGTAGAAGAAGACCAAAACACGAATTGATTAAAATGTTTGACAGGTGAGACAGAATTTTTAAGAAAGCCTTCCAGGGGCACCTGGGTGGCTCAGTCATTAAGCGTCTGCCTTTGGCTGAGGTCATGGTCCCAGGGTCCTGGGATCGAGCCCCACATCGGGCTCCCTGCTCAGCAGGAAGCCTGCTTCTCCCTCTCCCACTTTCCCTGCTTGTGTTCCCTCTCTCTCTCTCTGTCAAATAAATAAATAAAATCTTAAAAAAAAAAAGAAAGCCTTCCAAAGTCAGTACTTTGTCAATTAGAATACTTATTTCATAATTAAAGAACTCGTATATCTAATTCCTAAGCTTGTTTGCTTTTATTAAGAAAAAATTGTTCAGTGGATAAAGATATTGTCTACTAAACATACAAGATTCATTTAACCTAAAATACAATTGAGTGTTTTGGTATAAATGATTAAATAATATCAACATCTAACTAAATATTTGCTCATGCATGTCTGTAAACCTAGTAAACCAGATAAACTTCATATTATTGGCAAACAACTAGGGCAGTAGGGGGAAAAAACAACATTGCTCCCAACATTATGCTTTTTAAATAAATGGACAGGTACCTAAATCTAAAGCACAGGAAGCCCATGCCCTCAATATGTGGGAAGACAAGTCTCACACATAGCACCCCAACCCAAGATCAGAATTTTCAGATTGGACTAAGTCCTTTTAAGAGAGAAGGACTTTTAAATACATATGTAGATTCTTTGTATTGAGTCATCTTTAGTATAGCATTTTTATTATTATACTTTATTATAGCATCTTCATTATTTTGATTATAAATTATATTTTGGTATAGCATTACTTAAATATTTATTTAAAAACTACACATCAATTATTTACTATATAAATCTGATTAATGCAGCTTATAAATTTTGTATAAGTATGAAACCTAAACAAGTAAACAAGTAAAAATTTACAAACTAAAATCAATCAAATTCTAATGCATATACTTATGTGTTACTTCTCTCTGATTTCACCCTCACCTATTTTTTCCAATTTTATGGAACAATATAAAAAATCACTCATTTGGGGGGAACTTGTGCTGTACTACCAAAGCATGAAGGTAAGTGTACATACTCAGTTCCTATATCCAAAATAAAAAAAAAAAAAAAGATTCCCCAAAAGAGAAAAATCAAAATGAAATATCGGCCAAAAAAGGAAATGCATTAGACACTTGGGACTAAACATTTAAAATCATCTGCCTATACTTCTATTCACAAAATGTGCATTTGTCAAATACATAAGAGGACCATTGTGAAACAGGTGCATGAGAGACAGGCAGTATGACCACCCATTAGCCATCACAATAGACACAATCAGCTGACTTTGAAGAAAAGCCGGCCATAACCATGACTCTTACATTCACTACACAACTCTAGGAAAATATCAAGTTGCTCATCTAGGCTATCAGACATTTTGAGATTATAGTTCCCAGTGTGAAGTTACTAAGAAACACAGATAAAAATGACTGTTCATCATCAATGGAAACTTCACACCTCATTGAGAGCCCAAGCAGGAACATGATCTCTTAATCACAATACACCATCAAACACCAAGTGATGAGACACTACAAAATGACTCAGTGATCAACAATGCAGATGGTTCCAGCAGCAGGAGAGGACATCCAGGGTGCCTATCAGTATTAGTATATTAGACTCCAATGCATAATCTTCTTTGAGAATAAAGTCCACGTTTAGCTCTTTGTGAAATGGTTGTATTGCGATGTTAAAAAAGGAAAGAAATTGCTGCATTGAACTGATACATAGGACTATTCTCTTCCAGTCTTTGCATGAAGGCAGAAGAAATGTGATTGCCTAGTGTTAATTCCAAGTACTTAAAACCTGCCTTGATGCATACCTAATCAACAAGTACAGCTGTGTATTGTTTTATTGTGCCTCATTGTATTGTGCTTCACAGATATGACATTTTTTTAAATATATTAGAGGTTTGTGGCAACCCTGTGTTGAGCAAGTTTATTGGTGTCATTTTTCCAATAGCATTGCTCACTTTGTGTCTCTGTGTCACATTTTGGCAATTCCTACGATATTGAAAACTTTTTCATTATTATTATATTTCTTATTGTTATCTGTGACCAGTGATTATGATAGACTGAAAGCTCAGATGATGGTTAGCATTTTCTAGCAATATTATTAAATTAAGGTGTGTATTTTTTAGACATAATGCCATTGTACATTTAACAGTATAGTGTACACATAGTATAGTGTAAACATAACTTTTATATGAAATGGGAAGCCAAAAAATTAATTTGACTCACTTTATTACAATATTCACTTTTCACTTTCTGGCAGTGGTCTGGAACTGATCTCCCAATATCTCTGAGGTATGCCTGTACAGAATATTGCAGACCTCTTACACAGAAGTTGGAGAATAGGAAAAAGAAACCATGCAGGAAAGAATTCTTCAGAGTCAAAGCTGAATCATTAAGTCCAAACATGTTTACCTGCCTCCTTTCTAAGGATTCCTAGAAAATGATCTCTCAGACACATCCCCAAATTTACTTTCCCAGATTATGCATTATTAGCTTCAGCCAAGTTTGTTATTTCTATTTTTCCTGGGTATGCAGAGCTAAATGGTGGCATGCTGGAGCCAGCTAATATTGGCTGACAAAAGTTGATTGTGTGCATCTGTCCCCATCTACATCTTCATTGATATGACATTCGTGACTGAAATTGATGATGGAGTATTTACACCACAGAGGTCAGTTAACAATGGAAGTTGTGGTTTTCCTCTCCCTGCCCCTGCTCCCCAATGAGCAAGCTGTTAAATACTTACCAACACACCACTGTACCTCAGTAGTGTTGTGCATTCATTCAAACATTTGTTATTATGGGTCACATGATTTGCCAAAAACAGGTGACCAACAGTGAGCCATATAGACATGCTCCTTGTTTCCACAGCTCTTAACAGTCTTATGTAATTGTCATGCCCCCTTCTTGTCTTATTCCTTACCTTCACCTACATATATCCTACTCATTCTTTAAGCCATATCTATTTGATAAGGCACCAGTGTCTCTCTTTCCTAAATGTTTATTGCACTTATGAAAGTAATAAATTTAGCAAATAAAAAAAATCAGATTTTCCATGTATCATCTTCTTGACTATATTTCAGGCTACTTCAAAACAGGCAAGTTTTATACTTTTTTGCAAGGTTTTCTTAGCATGACGCACATTGTGGGTGCCAGGAGCCAGAAGATAGGGGACATTCAAAATTTTGGAATTGATGGAGGGTAATGCTTTTAACATTTAAATAGAATAGTGTGGCTCATCCATTTTCTGCAGGGTTCCCTCTAATACTTACAAGGCTAGGGAAAGAAGTATAAATGGAGAATCCCAGTCTGGCTCTCACCTTCTCTTCCTGCCCCCTGACTTTGTCCTGCAACTGTAAGGGGCCCCATGCATAAACGTAATAGGGTGACCAACCTTTCCATTTTGCCTGGGACTAAGGTGTTTTGGAGGATACAGGACTTCAATGCTAAAACTGGTACAATTCCAGCAAACCATGATTGGTCACCTTTAGGATTAAGGAAAAAGGATTATGCAAACAAGCCCTCATAACACAACATCTGTTGGTCAGCGAATTCTAGGGGTTTGAAAACACAAAGCAGGACTTAGACAAGTGTCAGTGATGGAGATGGTAATTGACCTCTGTTTGGCTATATTCCTTTTAACTCACAGACTCCTTTCCCCCAGGATGATGATAGATTCTAGGCATGTAGTAGTAGAAACAGATGCAAACATGTTTATAATGTTAAAGATATTAAAAGCATGTTCATGCTATCCTCATTTCTTTTCTTCAGTCTTGCAAAGCCTTTCTTCCTGACCTCCCTGCATCCATTTTTTGCCCCTTCCAGTCTATTGACTATATTATATACAACAAGAAGGATATTCACCATATTATTTACAATAAGTGATAAAAAAGATAAAAAAGATCTAAAAAAGAGTGATAAAAAAGATTTTAAAAAGTGATATTAACCATATTATATACAACAAGAGTGATAAAACCTGTGTAAAGCTCTTCAACGGTCTTAAACAAAAGAGAAGAATACCTAATTTGGTAAATTGGGCCCTGCATGACACACAAGGCCCCCCTCATACACATACTATACTCATATTATGCCACTAACCCCCTCACTCATAGTCATACTGGCCTTACTTTAGTTCCTGAAGTGGTTCAGGTTCTTGCCTGCTTCAGAGCCTCTGCATATACCAAGACCCGCATCCATAGTCACTATATGAAATCTCTTTTTTGATAAAGTTGTCCCTGTCCATTCCTCAGGCTAGCTCAGGGCTTCATTCCAGGCTCTCAGGGCTCTGCTTTTCCTTTTTGGCACATTTTGTACTTAGCAATATGATGATATATTATTTGAGGAGCATTCAAATCCTTTCCTACACTTGTAAGCCCAGTGAGAGTGATACAACCTTCCTTGCTGCTTTCTCTCTGTATTCAGGCTTACACAGTAAATAAGACCTATTTGAGGAAAATAGGAATGTAGAAATAAAGGAAGAAAGGAGACATAAGCAAGCTTTAATATAATATGGAAAAGTTCTCTAAATTGGGAGTTTTAATATTTCTATCCTGATATGGATATTTTGTAAACCCCAATCACTTTAAGGATAGGAGTTATTTTGTCAGAACTTATTTGTTTCCCTTTTTTTTTTTAATTTATTTTTTAAGTGGGCTCCACGCTGGCTGTGGAGCCCAATATGGGGCTTGAACTAACAACTCTGAGATCAAGACCCGAGCTGAAATCAAGAGTCAGATGCTTAACTGACTGAGCCACACAGGCGCCCCTATTTGTGTCCCTTTTAACGAGAAAGCATGAGTGGAGTATAGTCACACTGGAAGGACTTTGTTCCATGTCATGGATTTGTGAAACAGCACTAAGGAATCAAAACAAAACTACAAAAATTCAAGTAGGGATTACAGAGTATTCACAAATTCTCTTTCTCTTTCATTTTCCTCCTTCCCACATTCTGATCCCAAACATAATACTTTTATAAAAACACGTATTAGAAGGAAAAAAGGGTATTAAACTCATTCTCATGTGTAAAAGATTAATAAAGCATAAATAGTTATTCTTCTATAGTTTCTAGCAGCTGTAACACTTGAAAATGCAAATAGCCTTAAGTTGAAAAATTCAGTTGGTATTTCAATTTTGTGGATGTCGTTTTGATAATAAGATCATTCCATATGGCCAAATAAAACTGCCAAAGTTTCATGTTTCTAAAGCAATTATCAAGCAATATATGCAATAGATATGTTTCCACTCTCATCTCTTTTTGAACCTTATCAGACAGCCTATGCCAAGAAACCACTTTACCTAGAGAAGGAAACCACATACTCTTTGAGAAATAGCAATTGATCTATAAATGCTGGTGGGAAATAAGAATTCTGGAAAATTGATTATTTAGACAAAGCAGACACAAACTATATTGCATAGCTGGAGACACCTTCCTTATTTACCGAAAATATGTCTTTTGTACTTAAGACAAAGCCTAGGGCAAAAGACCGATGCCCAAGATGGACAGCAGGAAGACAAGTGTTTCTCTGGCTAGTGTGGCAAAGCCCAATTCGCTACCCGGCAACCTACAGGGGAATATACCTAGCCACTATCGGCTCTGCTCATGTGCCAACAGAGGCATAGAGTGTTGCTGTATCCATGGTGGGGATGTCCTGAAAGAGTGTCTTCCTGTCGTCATCAGGACTCTATGGTTCCCACAGGGAAGATGGGCAGTGTATATAAGGCGCATGCGCCGGTGTGGGAGAGCGCGCCTCTTTCTCTTCGACGTGCGCAGACGTTCATGGTGTTGCTATGGGCCGTAGACCCGCTCGCTGTTACCGGTATTGTAAGAACAAGCCGTATCCAAAGTCTCGTTTTTGCCGAGGTGTCCCTGATGCCAAGATCCGCATCTTTGACCTGGGTCGGAAGAAGGCAAAAGTGGATGAGTTCCCACTCTGTGGCCACATGGTGTCTGATGAATATGAGCAGCTCTCCTCTGAAGCCCTGGAGGCCGCTCGAATTTGTGCCAACAAGTACATGGTGAAAAGTTGTGGCAAGGATGGCTTTCACATTCGAGTGCGGCTTCATCCCTTCCATGTCATCCGCATCAACAAGATGCTGTCCTGTGCTGGGGCTGACAGGCTCCAGACAGGGATGCGAGGTGCCTTTGGAAAGCCCCAGGGCACAGTGGCCAGAGTCCACATTGGCCAAGTCATCATGTCCATCCGCACCAAGCTTCAGAATAAGGAACATGTGATTGAAGCCTTACGCAGGGCCAAGTTCAAGTTCCCTGGGTGCCAGAAGATCCATATCTCCAAGAAGTGGGGCTTTACCAAGTTTAATGCTAATGAATTTGAAGACAAAGTGGCCAAGAAGCGCCTCATCCCTGACGGCTGTGGAGTCAAATACATTCCCAATCGCGGCCGTCTGGACAAGTGGCGAGCTCTGCACTCCTGAGGTCTTTCTTTGACAGCATTGACTCCTTTGACCATGCTGGTCTGACATGCTCACCAATAAATCTTATTTACTGACAAATAAATACTTTTTTAATATTTTAAATAGTTTTAAAATGTTTATCCAATTTTTAGAATATAGAGTACGAGAGAAATAATTTTTGTATCAAAGCAGAATTTTAATGGCAAATGAAACTTTCCTTCAAGTGCGAATGAAACAATCCATTTGTGATTTATAGAGAAAGTTACTGCAGTTCTAATCCAAACACTTTTAACTTGGGACAGTAGGGAAATATGTCAAAAGTTTTGTTTGTAGTGAAGACATAAATTATGCAGCTATCCTTACTTTGAATTAAAAAAAGAGCTAGAAAAAAATCTAAGATTTGAGGAGAAAAGATTGTTGTTGTTTATGGAAAATACACAATAGGGATGAAAATAATAATAGGCATTAATGATATTTCAATTACAATCTCTGAAACTAAAAGATCCATTCTTAATCTTGTTGCTTATGTTTTCCTTATAAATTTCTGCACATTGATTTTAGAATTTCCCATCACCTCCAATTATCAGCCTTTGGACAGTTCTTTATGAATGCAAAAGGTTTCCTCAGACAAGCCTTACATTATCTTACACTCAGGAGACAACAGTCCAATCTTTTCTTCTTCACAAAAAGGTCATAGGTTGACAACCGAGTTCACATTGCTTGTATCTGAGTCCCAGTAGAACCAACAGAAAAGAGAAAATGACACCAAATCAACTATCTGCTTTAAAGGACCCTAGAGAGAGTTTACAATCTGTAGGTGCTTGCCCTACTTAGAGTTACATTGATCATACAGGTGTGTTTGTTTGTCTCAAATTGCTTTGGAAACTACATAAGCTAAAATTTCTGGGTGTGTATTACATTTTAAAATTCTGGTTCTTTAAATTATTTAGTCTTCTGAATCTCAATCTTGCCGACAGTGCCCTCACTTCTTTGTTTTTTATTATTTTTTTTAAAGATTTTATTTATTTATTTGACAGAGAGAGAGCACAAGTAGGCAGAGCAGCAGGCAGAGGGAGAGGGAGAAGCAGACTCCCCGCTGAACAAGGAGCCCGATGCGGGGCTCAATCCCAGGACTCTGGGGCCATGACCTGAGCTGAAGGCAGCCGCTTAACGAACTGAGCCACCCAGGCGCCCCGCCCTCACTTCTTTAAAACTAACCACTTTCAGGTCAATATATTGAATGAAAGCAGCAAGAGGAGTACTAAATAGTGTAGAGACATATGCTTATTAAATTATTTCCATTAACTTAAAAAAATTCTTTTGTCAACCCTAAAAGTTTGCATCTGACAATATTTTTTTCAGGCTCCTACTATAAGGAATGTCCTACTTGTATATTTTCAAGCAAGGTTGCTGTATTAAGCTATATTTTTTATATTATATATAAATGAGAAAGATAAATACTAAATAACACAAATATATAGAAAGGGTTCTTCTGCTTAAGAAGTACTTTCCTTTTTGTGTTTTGTTTGATGCTTTAAAACTCCTGAAGTTTTCTGGGAAATTAAGCCCCGTGCAATTCATAAATGAGGGTAGACATGAGCCAGATCTTCTGGCTCCTGTCCAGTCTTGTTTACTTTCTGCCATACTGTCTTTCAAAAACAAAAACAAGCTCAAATCAAAATGCGAAGCACAACAAACAGTCCCTTAGTTACAGTGTTAATATAATGCAGTTTTGAAAATATTTTCCATCCTCATTATTTACACTTCTCTTTGGTCTCAAACTTCTCAAACATCTTGACCTTCAAACTTGGAACTCTATACTCACTCACTAAATATAGGTAGGCAGCTAAGGATAAGCCCATGAATGTCCTTGTCTGGTAGAGACTGGTAACTATGATTGTTTATGCATATAGGTATGTCAGTGAAAAGAAAATGAAAGATTCAAAATTATTACATTAAAAACTGGTGGATCTCATTAAGGTTTATTATTTGATTTTTCTGACAGTTGTCTATTATATAAGCTATTATATAAATTTTATTTCCTTTAAGGTTGATAGAAGGACACTTTCACTTTTTTTTAAACAAAATCCTATTATATTTTCTAAACCATGATTTTGTTTTTTCAGCATTTTTCTGTTTTCTGGTCATTTTAGTTATTAACAAATTGATAAGAAGACAGTTGAGCTGAAGGATAATTTGATTATATTTTTGCCAAGCTTGTCATTATTTCTAAATTTCTATTCAAAATGGAAAATTTAATTTGGGAACATATTATGTATTCATATATTCATGCACTACTGCAATGAAACAGAACTATCTGCTCTTTAAGAAAATGCAAGTACAGTTAACTAAATTCAAGTAAATATCGCCCTATAAAACTCTTTGATTTGGTTGATGGAGTCTCCAGGTTTTATGGAAAATACTGACTGAATCAGAAGATGATGAAAACTACAATTGGACCCTGCATCATTATCAATTTAGTTTTGAAAAGCACATTCCACAAATGATCATTATACAACTCACTATTTCTCCCCCCATTCAAAATATGCAATTATACTAAGCATATTTAGCCTGAAGTCCTTAATTTTTATAAAAATATACACTAGCTCTGGCATGAATTGACTGTCACTAACGTTGGCATGCATTTTATTTCCACTTTAGCAGCGTGGTACTACCTGCCTCAACAAAATTCAAGTAGGGCTTTCTGATACTTAGAGGGTCACCACGGACCTGAGGATTAAGCTGGGAGATCATGTAGCCCCAATCATCTCCTGTCTTTATGTTAATGACATGGGTTTGGGACTTTTCTTAGAGTAGTGATTTCAGTGTTTTCATAAAAATACCTACCTTTCTTTAAAGTAAGTAATGCAGAAAATAATGAGTAAAGTCAAAGTGAACTGAATTACACCATCAATAATAATTCAAAGTGAAGTCATTGCCATGCTTAACAGTGGATAATAAGGGAAATTCTGGCATTAGGACGACTGGATTTGAACCTTCCTTTCTCCACATACTTGGGCAAATTACTTAGTATCACCATTCCTTAATTTTCTTAACTGTAAAATGAGGTTAAGGCACTATAGATTATAAATTTGTTTTTAGGAGTAAATGAGAAAATGAATAGGATGGTGCCTTGCACATATTAAGTATACAGAATTAATGTTAATTTATGCTAATATCCGTGTTATCACGACTCCATTTGCTCCTGCCTCACTGCTTCTCAGCTTCTGATTTTTGCTGCTTGTAGTGTTACTATTTTTTTCATGATTTATAACCTTAATATTCTGTTTTGCAACCATTACACCCTCCAGTTGTCTAATCTGAGTTCTGTGTTTAATTGGATGCAATATTCTGATTTGAGTTTTATTTTTTATCTTCAGTTTTGTAATTTCCACTTTCATATTATTCTAGTTGGTTGTCTATTCTTGGAGCTCCTTTTGAAAAATGTTAACTGTGCTCTACCCATTATCCTTTACATATTACTCGCTAATGGAGATTTGCTTTATTTCCTTTCTCTTCCCAACAGATTAGATTTTTTATCTACCTTACCTTTTTCATTCAATACTCTTCTTTCTTTCTTCTCCTTTTTCTCATTTTTTTTTCAAAAGAACGATTATATGACTATCGTGCCATTATTTTCATCATGTTGATGTGTGATAACAGACTGTTCTATCAGACCTTCTATTTAATCCGAAAGATTGTAGGTAACTTTCTCTAGTCACACTTTCACAAAGTTTTTGTTATTTTTTGTTCACTTGTCCTCTTTCTGGGTGCCATAGTTTGAGGGTCGGATTTTGCTACCAACTCTTCCCTTGCTTCGGGATGAGAAGCTAGGGAAAGGAGGGAACTTGAAGGGTTAATTATAGCCTTTGATGGATGCTGGATTCTGACTCAACTTCTGAGAACCCATTAATTATCCTGCACCCAGGCTCACTCCTCAAGGTCAGGTGTGCAGCCCACCCTTCCAGCTGTGTGGTGTATTTCTTATCCTTGCTTCTGCTGCTGGTCAGTGCAGAACCCTGGAAAATGGTGAGCCCAAGTGCGAGCATCTTTGATGTTGCTAGTGGTTCCACCTGTCAATGGATTTTCATACAATTTTCATACAATCTGTAATAGTTACACAAGGGAAATATATACTTAGTACATTTCTTTCTATATCAGGCTATTAGTGAGACATTTTTAAATCTCGTGTTTCTCTAGGAATGTTTCTAGGAGTTTGGAGAGTTTTGAAGAGGTGCATTTCATAAATGGTCATTAAATAAACCACTATTTCTCCCCATCCCTCAAAATATGGAATTATACTAGAACTATTTAGCCAGAGATCTTCTAATTAAAAAAAAAAACACACACACACAAAAACCAGCTCTGGGCTATTACATTAGAATACATCTTCATTTTTTTTTTTCTCCTAAATTTATGATAGGCTTAGAACATGACCTTTTCCTTGGTGCCTTTTGGCCGTATTTCTTTTACTATATTTTTCATTTCATTAGGTGTTGGCAAGGAGATTCTTTCATCCTGTTTTACTTCAGTTTATTCACCCAGAAGTCCTCTTAATGTTATGGTAAAAATTATCTGTTTCTGAAACTTTAACTTTAAAACAATTCATGTAAAAAATATGCTTCCATATGTTTATAACAATTTCTAGTTATCTTTTATTGGTGTGGATCTCTAATAATTATAGCTAAAATTACTCTATCAAAATGAAGAAATTTTAATATAAATTCTAAAAACATTAATTTTGTGTTTGTGTCCATACAGAATCTCAATAATTTTTATTATGTTATAAATAATTGACCAATTAATTCTTCATATTATATAAGTTAAATAGGCTTCTCAGAGTAATTGATCAAAAGATATTTTTGTGCTCTAAATATTTAAAGGATAGGACCATGTTTATAGTAGAAATTATCATATTTTGAGAATTATACTATTAAACTCTTCAAGGGTCCTATTCATGAAATTCTCTGGTGTCCCAAGTTGACTGGTTACTGATAAAGAGAAATATGAGAGGTTTTGAAGGGGGCATGGCACCTTTTGGGAAATATGGGGTTCTTGAAGGAGCAACTATTCTTTTTCCTCTCTGGATGGGGAGAGGGGGGACAGGGAGCAGTACATCGATTTGTCAGGAAATGGTGATTTTCTTTGGCCTCTATGTTATGAGTCATTGAACAACAACAACAACAAGATGATGTTGGTAGTGGGACAGGAAGGAGATGGCAGAGCGGAGATAAAGAGTGTCAGGAGTCAGTCTCATCTCCAGTCTTGGCATAGTAAAGACAGGACTTGAATTTCCCTTGGGGTGGAGCCATTCTAGCGCTTTAAGTTTAAACAACATTGAAGAGCATTGCTTATTGGGAAGGAGCCATAGCAGCAAGAAGCTGTCTGGAGGCCCTTCACCAGGAAAGAAAGAGCCATGCCTCAGCCATATTTCCCTCCAGGGGGCTGAATAGGGAGAGGAACTCCGGGACCCTCCAAAAAACTTAAAGAAGACCCCATGAGCATCAGCATTTGGACACCAGATACATGGAGAACCGGGAGGTAGGCAGCACTACAAAGAGAACCAGCAACAGCTGAAAGGGAACATGTTTTCTGTGACTCATGGTTATTTAACAGAGAGAATATTGTTTATGCTCATATACTGTTTCCAATAGTACATATATCAAGGGATAAGGGAGGAAAAGAGAGGAATTAGAGCAGAGTGTTTCTTCTCCCTGCTCTAAGAAGCTGAAACTACTAGTCTAGGCTACACTGAAGGAACAGACAGGAGGTTTGAATAGGATAGGTGACGATTTTAATGATTAAAGGTGAGAAGTTACAGATGAGGCTTATATATCATTAAGGAAACATGCTATTAAAAAAACAACAGGGCCTCAATGGAGAACAGGTGGTAGTTTTTCTTGGAAAATAAAAATTCATATTCACGTCAATGTTTCTCCTGTCAAACCAGTTATATAACCATTTTGATGAAAAAGTTCCACAAACAATTCTAGTAAATGTCTGAATTACCAAAACTTAAAAGACATTGAAATTTCACCAAGTAAAACCTCATTCAACATAAAGAAACTTCTATACCACTACCCTAGGATGTAGGGGTTTGATTTATACATACAATGAACATCCAAGACTCTGCAATTGCATGCTGGTGTTTGGGATAAAACTGGATTATTGCTAAAAATGTAATTTTCACATGTTCTTCAAGATATTATAAAATAATTGAAAGATATCAAAATGTAACAGTCTATAAAGTCCAAATCTACTTTATCTAAAAGAAACTTGAAATTTTGGAAATTTGATTCTTACCTAGAGCTAAAAACAAATACATGTGGCAAATACCACCAATACTTATTTACTGATTTAGTGAATTTGAGGTCTATAGACGTTCCAACTTCAGAAAATCATTTGAAATGACACAATAAATTTGAAGAGGCTTTTCCCTTAAGACCCAGTAATACCACTTTCAGGTATCTATGCTAGAAAACTCTGATCTTACAGAACAAGAGACATGTGCAAAAGCCCTCATGTCGCTGTTCATAATAACAAAAAAATAAAACAACACTAATTTCCATAAAGAGGACAATGATTATATCAATTGGAGTATATTTACAATGGGAGACACTATAAAGAATGAAAATAACACAGATAAGTCTCAGAAATAAAATGTTGAGTGAAAAAAGAAAGTAAGACTCTAAAGAGTGTAATGCCTTTTTTTAAAGCTCAAAACAAGCAAAACTAGAAGAAATACTGTGTGTGTCTAAAGACATGTGTGATAAATCTAGCTTTCTTAGGGAATGCTAAAGCACAAAATTAAAGGCTAGTGGTTCATGGGTGGGACATAGCATGGCAGGGAAGGAGTAAGGATGGTCTATTGAGGGTACTCAGATTGGATTAGATTCAATAATATTAGTGTTGTTCTAATTTATGTTTTCAAGAGTTCAAGGATATTTAATATTATTATCACAATTCAGAATGGACAAACCTGTGGCAGACAGACCTTAAGGTAGGCCTCTTGATTCCTACCTCCAGAAGTTTCATGTCCATGTATAACCTTTCCTTGAGTGTGGGTGGGACTTGTGACTTGTTTCTAACTAATAAAATATGGCAAAAGGGATGGAGTATCACTCGGAGGACTATGTTATAAAGCAAGTCCTTGCAGCTCATTATCTTTAGTTTGTCAGGGTTAATCTTGCAACTTTCTCCTTCCATATAAATTTGATAAACAACTTATAAAATCACAACATTCAACTGCACTTTCAAAATTCCTGATATGACTTTTATTGAATTTATATTAATTCTACAGAGTAATCTGATGAGAAATAACATCTTTATGAAAATGGGTCATCTATCAAGTAAATTTCTAAATTCATCAGGTCTCCTTTAATGTTTTCCAATATCTTTTTATAATTTTCTCCATTATTGTTTTGTACATCTTTTGTTAGATATGCTTTTAGATGCCTTATGTTTTTTTGTTGCCACTGAAAGCATCTTATTTGTTACATTTTAAGTGTACTCTTTTATTAACTCTTTCTCCTGACTTGCTTGCATATTTCACATAGAACTATCATCTGCTAATATTAATCATTTTGTCTCTTGCTTTCCATTATTTATATTTTAATATATTTCTTATTAATACTGTACTAAAATCTTCAATATGATGTGAACAGAAATAGTAGGAGCAAATAATATTCTTACATTAATCCTGAATTTAAAGGAATTGCCTCTAACTTCTCAATGTGTAAAGATGATATTCCCTGTGTATTTAACAGATACTCTTTATGGACTAACAGAAGCTTCACCAACATTCTTTTCGGCAAAAGTTAGTTTTTTTAGATTTGTTTTCTTCTTTTTTTCTTTCACATCTAGAGGTTAAATATATTGAATGTCTTTGTGTATTGGTGTATTTTCTATAGCAATATCTAAATGATATGTATTAGAGGGCACCTGGGTGGCTCAGTTGGTTAAGTGTCTGCCTTCAGCTCAGGTCATGATCCCAGGGTCCTGGGATCCAGTCCAGCATCAGGCTCCCAGCTTAGTGGGGAGTTTTCTTCTCCCTCTGCACACCCCCCCTGCTTGTGCTCTCTCTCTCTCTTCTAAAAAAGAGAAAAATGTTATGTATTACATCAGTTTTCTTGTCATAATAAGCTACCCTTGCATTCCTGGAATAAATCTAATTTGGTGGTATAATTTTTTTATACTCCGTTGAAACAAATTTATCATTTTACTATTATTATCACATTGGTTTCAAGGATAGTCTTGTCTCATATATAGGGTTACTATGTATTGTTCTCTCTTTTCTATTTTAGAAGAGACTTATAATACTGAAATCATTTTCCTGGAAGGTTTATTAGAACTCCTTTCTAACCATTGGAGCTTGATGATTTTTGTTTTGTGTATGTGTGTATTGGGCGAAGATTTTAACTATTGATTTAATTTATTTAGTGATTATGGAAATATTCTGACTTTTTATATATTTTGTGGTATTTTTACTTTCATTTTTATTTTTAGCCATTTGGCTACTCTCCAGAGAGCTAAAAATATCAAGTAGCAATATGACATAGGTAACAGAGGCACCAACTCTCTTGTCACAATAGAGCTAAGTAATGCACTATTAGGCAGGAAGGAATGCAGAAACAAATGATTGGAAGAAAAAAATAACTAAGGAAATACAAATTGAAAATTTTTCATTTACAGTAACCAATAACCAAAGGAAAGACACGCTCAAACGAACACGCTCATATAAAAATCCCAAATAAGACCTCTCCACTGAGTCAGGTTTTTGAGCATGAATCATAACAGGTGGGGCTGGACCTTACCACAGTCTGCTCAGTCTGATCCTGGGCCGCTCTCACTGACTTTAGAATGGGAATCTCATCATCCTAGAGCAGAGATGAAATCCAGGGCCTGCTGTTGGGCCGCTGCAACATATGGATGCCACAAATCCACCATGGAAACCGCTCAAGGGCCATCTTCTACTGAATCTTCGTGGACTGCAGTGTGCTAGAAAGAATCATCTAAGAGGAGGCAGCATCCGTCTGCCCAACACAAGGGCTCGCTTCCCACCACCAGCTTACAGCCACTTGGGAGTTTTCAGACGCAAATGGACATTAGATAAAGATGTCAGTGGGGTCCCTTGTCTTCTGTTATCACAGTCTCAGGGCTGTGTCTATCTATATATCATTTTAAAATTTCCTCTTTGTTATATAATCCTTGTTGCTGGGACCTCTTCTTTCTCTATCTGTGATTGTAGAGATTCTGCTCTTTTGTCAAATCTGGAAAAATCTCATCTACTTTTTCTGCAGATATTTCTGTTCTAATTTCACTATTCTCTTTTTCTGGAACTCAGATTAAATATATGTTAGATCTCATTGTATCCCCCATGTCTCTTAAACTTTCTTTGACTTTTCCATATCTATTTCTCTGCATGACATTTGAATGATTTCTGCATATCTATTTTCCTGTTCATTATTGTTTCTTTAGCTGACTTCGGTTTGTTGTTTAACCCACCCATGGAGATTTTAATTTCTGCAATTGCATTTTTTATTTTCAGAAGCTATATTTAGTTTCTTCTGGAGAGGGGAAGATGACCACCTATACCAGTTTCACTGTGGCTCCAAAATTGGGCTGGGGGTAGACCTCTGGTCTGACTCCAGGTCCCACCTACCAGTGAAAGCTTTTTGGGAAACAACATAAGGAGAGCACACTCAGTTGCATGTGACCAAAGCCCTGGCAAATGCCTAGTTTGACCCAAGTCAGGCCTAAGGAGGCCCAGACTGGCCCATTAACAACACGGGGACCAAACCCTGCCCACAACAGGTAAAGAGAGTCATTGCAGATAGATGAACTGAAGGAAAATGCAGCTCAGCCACAACAGAAGGGCACATGCAACACATGTAAGAGACACCCTAAAGCTCCAGATCTTTGAAAAGATCAAGAAAATTGATAAACCTTTAGCCAGACTCATTGAGAGAGAGAGAGAGAAGGAGAAATGAAAGAGGAGAAATAACAATTGGCATCACAGAAATTCAAAGGATTATAAGAGAATATTATGAAAAATTACATTTCAACAAATTGGACAGCTTAGAAGAAATGAATAAATTCCTAGAAACATAATCTCCCAAAACTGAATCAAGAAGAAATAGAAAATTTGAACAGACTAATTGCTAGTAATGAAATTGAATCAGTAATAAGAAAACCAAAACCAAAACCAAAACCTCTCAACAAACAAAAGTCCAGGACCAGATGACTTCACAGGTGAATTCTAACAAACATTAACATAGTTAATACCTATTCTTGAACTATTCCAAAAAATGGAAGAAGAAGAAAAGCTTCCAAATTCATTCTAGGAGGCCAGCATTACCCTAACACCAAAACCAGATGAAGACACTACAAAAAACACTACAGGCCAAAATCTCTGATGAAACTAGTTGCAAAAATCCTCAACAAAATATTAGCAAACCAAATCCAACAATACATTAAAAAAATAATTTACCATGATCAAATGGGATTTATTCCTAGGATGCAAGGGTGGTTCCACATTCATAAATCAATCAACATGATACAGCACATCAACAAGAGAGAGGGTATAGAACATATGATCATTTCAATAGATGCAATAAAAGCATTTGGCAAGGTACAACAACCATTCAGGATAAAAACCCTCAAAAAGTATGTTTAGAGGGAACTTACTTCAACATAATAAAGGCCACATATGAAAACCCATGGTGAACATCATGCTCAATGGAGAAAAACTGAGAGCTTTTCCCGTAAGGTCAGGAACAAGACAAGGATGTCCACTTTCACCACTTTTATTCAACATAGCACTGGAAGTACTAGCCACATCAATCAGACGAGAAAAAGAAGTAAAAGGCATCCAAATTGGTAAGGAAGAAATAAAACTTGCACTATTTGCAGATGAAATGCCACTATATGTAGAAAACCCTAAAGACACCATCAAAAAACTACTAGAACTGATAAATGAATTCAGTAAAGTCACAGGATACAAAAGCAATATACAGAAATCTATTGCATTGCTATACACTAACAATGTAGTAGGAGAAAGAGAAATTAAGAAAACAGTCCCATTTATAATTTAACAAAAAATAATAAAACTTAGAAATAAACTTAGCCAAGGAGGTGAAAGACCTGTACTCTAAAAACTATAAAACATTAGTGAAGAAACTGAAGATGACATAATGGAAAGATATTCCATACTCATGGAGTTGGAAGAACAAATATTTTTAAAATGTCCATATTACCCAAAGCAATCTACAGATTTAATGCAATCCCTATCAAAATACCAATAGCATTTTTCATAGATGTATAACAAATAATCTAAAAATTTGTATGCAACCACAAAGGACCCCAAATAGCCAAAGCAATCTTGAAAAAGAAGAATAAAACTGGAGGTATCACAATCCCAGATTTCAAAATAGAATACTAAGCTGTAGTAATCAAAACAGTATGGCACTGGCACAAAAATAGACACATAGATCGATGGGCTAGAACAGAGAGTCCAGAAATGAACCCACGATTATATGGACAATTAATCTATGACAAAGCAGGAAAGAACATCCAGTGAGAAAAAGACAGTCTCTTTGACAAATGGTGTTCTAACAATTGGACAACTACATGCAAAAGAATGAAACTGGACTATTTTCCTCCACTATACAAAAAATAAGCTCAAAATGTATTTAAGACCTGAATGTGAGATCTGAAACCACAAAGATCCTAGAAGTGAGCATAGGCAGTAATTTCTCTGACATTGGCTGTAGCAACATTTTTCTAGAAATGTCTCCTAAGACAAGGGAAACAAGTGCGAAAGTAAACTATTGGGATTACATCAGAATAAAAAGCTTCTGCATGATAAAGGAAACAACCAATAAAACTAAAAGACAACTACTAAATGGGAGAAGATATTTTCAAATGACATATCTAATAAAGGGTTAGTATCTAAAATATATAAATAACTCATGCAACTCAACACCAAAAAAACAAATAATCCATTTATATTGGGCAGAAGACACGAACAGACATTTCTCCAAGAAGACTAACAGATGGCCAACAGATACATGAAAAGGTGTTCATGATTACTCATCGTCAGGAAAATGCAAATCAAACCACAATGAGGTGTTAGCTCACATCTATCAGAATGACTAAAATAAAAAATACAAGAAACAACAAGTGTTGGCAAAGATGTGGAAAAAAAGGAAACCCTCATGCGCTACTGGTGGGAATGCAAACTGTTGCAGCCCTCTGTGGAAAACAGTATTGAGTTTCCTCAAAAAAAATTAAAGATAGAATTACCATACGATCAGCAATTGAACTACTGGGTATTTACCCAAAGAATATGAAAATACTAATTTGAAAAGAAATATGCACCCTTGTGTTTATTGCAGCGTTATAATAGTCAAAATATGGAAGCAACCTAAGTGTTCATCGATAGATGAATAGATAAAGAAGAGGTTGTATATATGCACAGTGGAGTATTTATTCTGCCATAAAAAAGAATGAAATCTTGCCATTTGCTACAACATGGATGGATCTAGAAAGTATAATGCTAAGCGAAATAAGTCAGTAAGAGAAAGACAAATACCACTTGATTTCACTCATATTTGGAATTTAAGAAACAAAGCAAATGAACAACAAAAAAAGGGAAAACCAAAAAACAGACTCTTGACTACAGAGAAAAACTGCTGGTTACCAGAGGGGACATGGGTGAGTGGATGGACAAAACAGGTGAAAGGGATTAAGAGTACACTTACTGTGATGAGCACTGAATAATGTATACAACTGCTGAATCACTATATTATACAACTGAAACTAATATAACACTGTGCATTTATTATACCAGAATTGAAAAAAAGAATTGTAGGGAATATATTGGTTCAAGTTTACCACATAATCCAAAATTCTTTTTTCAAAAACACTTCTATGTGTACTTTCACCAGCAATGTATGAGAATTCCCATTCTCAAGTGTTCCTCCTCATTTCTTGACTTTTTAAACTTTTAGACAATCTCATAATTTTGAAATGGTATGGAATTGTGATTTTAATTTGCCTTTCCCTGAGGAGCTTTTTACATCTTTTTAAATGCTTTTGACCATTCATTTTTCGTCTGTGAAATGACGGTTTCTCTTTTGCAGTGTTCTGCAGCACTATTTGTATTTTGTCTTTGAATTTAGATTTTTCTAAATACCAGACCTTTATTTTTTTTTTAAAGATTTTTTATTTATTTGAGAGAGAGAGAGAATGAGAGAGAGCACGAGAGGGAAGAGGGTCAGAGGGAGAAGCAGACTCCCCGCCGAGCAGGGAGCCCGATGTGGGACTCGATCCCGGGACTCCAGGATCATGACCTGAGCTGAAGGCAGTCGCTTAACCGACTGAGCCACCCAGGTGCCCATACCAGACCTTTATTTATTTTCTATGTTGCCTTTGTCTTCTGCTTATCTGTGATTTATTTTTGCAATCTCTTTATGGAATTTTTGATGACATAAAATAAAGTTTAGGGTGTTTAGGTTTACCAATCATTTCCTCTATTGTTTTTACTTTTTATATTTTCCTAAAAAGTGTTTTTTATTGGGGCGCCTGGGTGGCTCAGTGATTAAGTGTCTGCCTTTGGCTCAGGTAATGATCCCAGGGTCCTGGGATCGAGCCCCGCATCGCTCCCCACTCAGCAGGTAGCCTGCTTCTCCCCCTCCCTCTGCTGCTTCCCCTATTTGTGCTCACTCTCTCTCTGTCAAATAAATAAAATCTTAAGTGTTTTTTATTTTCTGGTTATAAACATATTCTATATTTTTCCTCTAATAGTTTTATAAGTTTGCTTTCATTTTTAAAGTATGAATTCATCAGTTGATGGCTATTTGGATTCTTTCCATAATTTGGCTATTGTTGATAATGCTGCTATAAACATTGGGGTGCATGTGCCCCTTTGAATCAGTATTTTTGTATCCTTTGGATAAATACCCAGTAATGGAGTTGCGGGGTCATAATGTAGTTCTATTTTTAGCTTTTTGAGAAACCTAGAGTGTATTATGCTAAGCAAAATAAGTCAGAGAAAAACAAATACCATATGATTTCACTTGTATGTGGAATTTAAGAAACAAAACAGATGAACATAAGGGAAAGGAAAAAAAAAGAGAGAGAGGGAGGCATACCATAAGAGATTCTCGACTATAGAGAACAAAATTGGTGGGTGCGGCCTGGGCTAAGTGGGTGATAGGCATTAAGGGATGTTGGGATGAGCATTGGGTGTTATATATAAGTGATGAATCACTTAATCTGCTCCTGAAACTAATATTACACTATATGTTAAGTGGCTAGAATTTAAATAAAAACTTGAAACATTAAAAAAATAAAGCATGCAATCTGGAGTTAACTTTTGTGTACCATATGAGAGGAATCTAATTTTTTAAAAACTTATTAATTACCAATTGTCCTGTACCATTTTCTAAATAATCCATCATTTTCCATTAATTTATGTACCTAATTCTGGATTCTTTCTTCTGGTCCACCTAACTACCTTTCTTATCATGACTTTATAATAAACCTTGGTATTGTAGGTCTCTTCCATTCACATTTTTACTTTTTTCAATACCCTTGCATTTCCATATTAACTTGAGAATCAGCTAGTCATTTTGAAGAGAATGTGTTAGGATTTTGATTAGAATTGCATTTAATCTATAACCAAGATAGACACACATGTATGGTATATATCTTTTTCCATAGTATATATCTCCATCTATTTTGATCTTCTTAAAGTCATTCAATGAAGGTTTATGATTTTTCTATTAAGAAAATTTATCATATTTCAAGAAAACATGCTTTTACTGCTATTATAAACTATATCTTTTACTTTGTATTTTCTAATCTTTTACTACTGATATGGAAAACACAACTGAATTTTATATATTGATCTTTTAACAGGTAACCTTGTTAAAGTCTTCTGTTTATTCTAATGATTTATCCTTTGGTTCTTCTGTATTTTGTATTTTGTACATAGGTAGTCGTATCTTCTGCAAATTATGATAGCTTTATAAACAATCCAGTTTTTATGTATTTTTCTATTCTTAGTATGCTTATTAGAGTCTCCAATATTATATTAAATAGAAGTCGAGAGAGGAGATACTTTAGCTCAGGTCCTTCAGAAAGTAGGCCTTGAGAGGGTACTCCTTATGTAAGGTGAAAGCCCACAATGGAAGAGTGACAAATAAAAGGAAATGAAGCAAGTAAGATGCTAACCCACAAAGAACAATAAATATAATGTATTATAGTGAGACACAAGGAAACCTAGCAGATTGTTCATTATGTGTGTTAGCTTGGCATGTGGGGCTGTTCAAGAGAAGGAGGAACTACATGTCAGAATCTTCTCCAGAAGTGAGAAAGGAGAATTTAGCTCCTTTCTGTCCCCCACTTTTCATTGGCCAAGGTCCATTAATGATTGAACTTCTGATTTATATTATCTGGTGGCTTCTCTGGGAGCCAGATCCCATGTCCAATGCTATGCGGTATTTTTCCTAAGTCTGAAAATGGAGGAGTATTAACCAAGAGGGAAGAAGAGGGTCAAGGGACTCTGAGAAGTCCCACAGGCTTGTAACTCAATAGAGTCAACATCTTTATTCTGTTCTTGATTTTATGGTCTGATTTTAACATTTGCTGTATGATTCAATAGATAAATCACATCAGATTAAAGAAATTCCTTTCTATTCCAAAATACAGTTTTCATCAAGAATGAATATTACAGAAGATATAAAGATGTCAATTAAGCATATAAAAAGATACTCCATATCATATGTCACCAGGAAAATGCAAATAAAAACAACAATGAGATACCATTACACACCTATTAGAATGGCCAAAATCTGGAACACTGACACCAAATGCTGGTGAAGATGTGGAGCAACAGGAACTATCGTTCATTGCTGGTGGGAATGCAAAGTCATAGAGTCGTTTGGAAGTCAGTTTGGTGGTTTCTTACAAAACTGAACATACTCTTATCATAATTTCTAGCAATTGCATTTCTTGATATTTACCTAAAGGAGTTAAAAACTCATGTTCACACAAAAACCTGAACATGGATGTTTATAGCTGCTTTATTCATAATTGACAAAACTTGGAAGCAACCAAGATATCCTTCAGTAGGTAAATGGATAAATAAAACTGTAGTACACCCAGGCATTGAAATATTATTCAACACTAAAAAGAAATGAACTATCGAGTCGTGAAAAGACATGGAGTCAACTTAAATGCTTAATACTAAGTGAAAGAAGCCAATATGAAAAGTCCATATACTGTCTGATTCTAACTATATGACATTTAAAAAAGTTAAAAATATAGAGACAGTGAAAAGATTATTGTTTGCCTAGGGTTTGGGTTGGGAGTTTGGGTGAGGGAGAACAGGTGGAGCACAGAGGATTTTTATGGCAGTGAAAATACTCTGTATGATATTATAATGATGAAAACATGTCATTTTATATTTGCTCAGACTCATGGGATGTACAACACCAAGAGTGAACCATCATGTAAACTATGGACTTTGGGCTATTATGATGTGTCAATGCAGATTCATCAACTGTAACAAATATAATACTCTGGTGGTTGGTAATGGGAGAGGGTGTGCATGTGGGGGCAGGAGGTACATGGGAAATGTTTGTACTTTCTGCACCATTTTTCTGTGAACCTAAAACTGCTCTAGAGAAATCGTCTCTTAAGAAATGACTATTGAATTTTATCAGATTAAAATTACATTATATACATATTATTTGGGGGTACTTGTTTTTCTTCCTCTGTGAAACAACTGTTTCTGTCTTTTGTCAGTTTTTATAGTGCTAATTGTAAAATATTTATTGATTTGGGGTAGTTCTACATGTGTACCACATATTCGTCTGCTATCAAGTTTACCAGTTGAATTTAGCATCTACTTTCAACCATATAAATATTAGAAAATATTACAAAAGTGACACCACTGAGTAAATGATGGACTATTCAATACATGGTGCTAGAATGATTAATAGTGTATAGTTTAAAAATGAAATTAACTTTTTTAAGTTGGGACTTATTTATAGAGGATTAAAAAAACATACAGAATCTGAAGACTAATTACAAAGAGGAGATATCACCCTAAGAAATAAACACTGCCAGTGTCTTAGAAACAGCCTGTTTATCTTTAACAGGTCCCATCTTTTCCTTCATCCTTAAAGGGACCCCATCCTGATTTTTATAATAATTCCTTTCAAGTTTTCTATCAATGTTTGTATCTATAATCATTAAACTACACAGACTTGCCTATTCTTACTTTATGTAAGTAAAGTCTTGATGATTCCATTATTTACTTGTTGCCATAAAACCACAGGCCCCCTTTCCTTTCCTTGAGTTGTTTCTTATGAAAGAATGTTCTCCCTACTGCAATAGCCTGAATAAAATTATCTCCTAATAAAAGCATTTTGTCTTCCACAACACACACACACACACACACCTTAAAGGATGGGAGGGGAGGAAATGTTTTGAACAAGAAAAAATAAGTAGATTTAGTTATACTAATAATAGTTTTGTATGGTTAATTGTGACATCAGCATTAAGAGATAGTTTTCACTATGATCTCACTGATATGTGGAATTTAAGAAACAAGGCAGAGGATCATAGGGGAAGAGAGGAAAAAATGAAACAAGATGAAACCAGAGAGGGAGACAAACCATAAGAGACTCTTAATCACAGGAAACAAACTGAGGGTTGCTGGAGGGGAAAAAGGTGGAGGGACGGGGTAATTGGTGATGGACATTGGGGAGAGTATGTATTATAATGAGCACTGGGTATATATAAGACTGATGAATCACTGACCTGTACCCCTGAAACTAATAATACATTATATGTTAATTAATTGAATTTAAATTAAAAAAAGATAGTTTTCAAAAAAGGTAGAGCTATGATTCCCATCAGATATAAATATGAATGCATGCTAGATATATTTTTAATTAACGAGGAAACCAAGAAATGTTATAATGGTTTCAAAAGAGAATCTAAGGAACAGACACATTTATAGGTCAGGAATATTAAAATGAATGTATAAATGAAGACAAAATGAACTTCTTCCACAGTGGGAAAGGGAAGTCAACTGAACTTCTGCTTGACAAGGCAGAGTTTGCATGTCTAAAGACAGGGAACTTTTTTCCATTATCTTGGATATCTAAAAATTAAAGATTTGTATAATAGCATCCATAAGAACAAATCTCATAAAGCTGAATGCTGTCCTATAGATAATGCATAGTTTTTCATTGAAACAGTTATTTTTCCTATAGTGACATCAGTCTTTTTGTCCTGTTCACTTAGATCAATATTGTCACATTTAACACAACAGATGACTATGTGTGATGAACACTGCAATGTTATTTTCCTTCCCTTTTGCTATTAGGTCTCCTTTCAAATCACTAGAATACCCACATTAGCCTTTTTCTATTATATTTTATGTTCCACTCACTGTGCAGCCTGTCCAACCTCATTTAATTCTTTTTTTCTCATAAACCTGTTCACACTTGGAAGTTTCCTCACGCAAGTGAAGATTTTGTAGTGCTTCAGTAGCTCAGAGCCAGAGAGGCAGAGAAAGCCCCTCTTTGCTTGACAAATGACGTATTTCAAGAACAGACATGATATCCATTATTGTACGACTGCTATGTGAATTTGTAACTTGGGTATTTAGAGGTGGTATTTTTTTTTAATGGTTGATGTAACTTCTTGCTGCAATTGCAGGGCTCCTGTTTCAAGACTGCTCTTGTTTATCATTATTTGGAAGCCCTTTTTAGAGATGAAGACATTTTAATTTTATTTCAGGGAAAGGTCTTTGTGTAAGCAATTATAGGTCACTTCTCAATTTTATTATAAGTCACTGTTAACTGGGAATACCAGTTTTACTAATTTGTTTTAGTAGTATGTAGGAGCGGGTTCTACTACCTACTTACCATACATCTAATACCTTTCTCCCTGAGTTAATTTCCTCATATTTCAGTTGTTTTTTGGTTGTTTCTTGTCTTAAAAATTGAAAATACATTCTTTTTCTCCCTATGCGGCAACTGAGGTCATATGCACAGAGCTCATGAGTTTCTAGGTGCAGCTGGATAATGTAGGGATTGAGAGAGAGCATGGATTTTACTTCCCATCTCTACCACTTTGTAACTACACAAATTCTTGAAGTGTTAGTTTCTTCTCTTTTAAAAAAATTTATTTTTAAGTAATCTCTACACCCAACGTGGGGATGGAATTCATGACCCTGAGATCAAGAGTACATGCTCTTCCCACTGAGCCAGCCAGGTGCCCCATATTAGTTTCTTCTGTAAAATTGGAAACAAAACTAAATGGGATAGTCCCTATAAAGTGCCTCATACAATGATCATTAAATAATAAAAATTAATAATCATTAGCTATTATTATATCACAATGCCCTGCTCACCACTTTCCCTTGCTTCTGGACCCTTCTATATTCTTGAATATAAAATTAGAAGACCAGTACTACTGGAGAAAATAATAATATAATAATAATAGCTTGTATTTACTGAGAATTAACTATACACAATTCAACATACAAAGTATTATTCTTATGTCGCTAAATGGAAATTTTTTCCCGAGTAAAAAAACAAACTTCATTCATAATTTAATTTTTTTAAAATAACAACTTGTGATATAATTCACATACCGTAGAATATACACATTCAAAATACAATTCAGTGGTGTTTCATATACTGAGTTATGCTGCCATTACCATCATCAACTCTACATTTTCATCATCCCCAAGAAAACCTCATACTCAGCATTTGTCCCCAACCCCCAGTCCTAGGCAACCACTAATCTACTCTCTCTTTCTCTGTGTATATAGATTTACCTATTTTGGACATTTCGTATAAATGCAATCATACAGAAAAACTAATGATGTAATGTATGGTGATTAACATAACAATAAAAAATTATAAAAAAAATAAATGCAATCATATAATATGCAGCTTTTTGTGTCCAGTTCCTTTTACTTAGCATAATATTTTCAAGGTTCATGCATGTTGTAGCACGTATCAGTATTTCATTTCTTTTTTGTTAATAAATATTATTTCATGATAGAGGTATGCCACATTTTGTTTATTTACTTATTAGCTGATGGACATTTAAGTTGCTTCGATTTCTGGCTGTCATGAACAAGAATGCTGCAATGAATATTTGTGTACAAGTTTTTTTGTGGTCACATGTTTTCATTTCTCTTAGGTATATACCTAGGAATAGAATTGCTAGGTCATATGATAAATCTATGCATAACCTTTTATGTTTTATTAAAATTTTTTGACACAAAAAACTGTATATAACTAGCATACAACTTGATGAATTTGGAGATAAGTGTACACCCATGAAACTATCATAACCATTTATGCCACAAAACTGTCCATTACCTCCAAAAGGTTTCCTCCCACCCTTTTATTCATTATTATTACTATTATCTTGGGATAAGAACACTAAACATAAGATCTACCCTGTTAGCAAGTTTTAAAGTATAGAACACATAGTTTATGTTAAATGGGAAGAAGAAGATAAAGTTCAGATAGAATGAGATTGTGAATATTTGAATTTAAGATTGGGAGTTTATCCTGAATTATCCAGGATTCTTACATGGTCCATAAATGAGGAGAAGGAAACAGGAGAGTCAGAACCAGAGAGACGGGTTTTCCATGAGAAAGATTAACTGGCCATTGCTAGCTTTGAAGAAATAAGCAGGTCTCTAGAAGCTTGAAAGGTCTAGAAAATGGATTATCTCACAGACTTCAGAAAGTAACCCCAGCTGCCGACCCCCAGCCGTAGACAACCACTAATCTACTCTTTTGAGTAAATTTTACTCTGGTAAGATCCAGTTTAGATTTCTGATCTCCAGAACTAGAGGATGATAGATTTGTGTTGTTTTAGGCCAGTAAATGTGTACTAGTTTATTATAGCAGCAATAGGAAACTAATTAAAATGGCTTGTGTTAGAATAGGGGCAGGGCATAAAGAGGAGTGAAGAGTATGGGGAGGTTGTTTTGGAGCTAGGTTCTATAAAACACGATGATGGATTAGATAGGGTGGAGGTGGGAGGCCAAGATATAGATTAAGATTTTCTTCAGGAATGGGCTTTAAAAAAATTAAATGTTTAGCATGATATAGACCAGGAGTTGGCAAACTTTTCTGTAAAGGGCTAGATAATATTTCAAGCTTTGTGGGCCAAATGGTCTCTTCTGCAGGTACTCAATACTATCACTGCAGTGGGAAAACAGAGATAATATGAAAAGAGATGGGCAGGGCTGTATCAGAATAAAAGCTGATTCACAAAATCAGACTACAAGTCAAATTTGGCCCATGGTGTATAGTGTTCCAATCTCTGCTGTAGACTATCAGAGAATTTATTTGACATTTTCCATTTCTTAAAAATATATATACATAATTTAAAAAAATGTATACCACTTCATAGAGATGGCTCCAATATCAAAAAAGTCCTTCATTATGAAAGATGCTGTAAGGTAAACCAGTGGGATTATAAGTGTGATTTATTACTATTATCATTAGTAGTTAACATTTGTTAGCTAGCTAACATTTGTTGCACATTTAACATATTAAGAATTTTTTATGTACTATGTCACTTAAGCTTTTCAAAACCCAATGAGCTACTTATCACCATTATCCTTGGTTTTACAAATGAAGTAACTAAGGGTTAGGGGATTAGTAAATAACCAAGGATTAGAAAGAATATTTCTTGTTAAACAACCTTTAATAAGCAGCAGAGTTCTGATTTCGATCTAAATGTGCTAAACTGAAGTCCAACCAACCAATCACCTTAACACTGCACTGCAGTTTGTGTCAATATTATGAGGTCTCTTGGTCAATTATCTCTAAGAATTATGTGAATGTTTTTAAGAATATAAAATATGCAAATTTTGGAAGGCTCAAAGGAGGTTCTGACAAAAATCTAATAAGATTTCCTTTTAAAATCACTAATCCTGGACTTGTGAAAACCTCACATCTGACTCAGGCATATTTTTAAATAGACCTATTTAGGATATAGTTACTTATGGTCTGTATAAAAAATGGAAACACATTTACTTCCACTTTGCATAAAACACGTACAGATCTGGGAAGTATATTACAATCCTAAATACTGTTTAACTGTGGAGAAAAAGGGAACATAACAGCCTGTATTACCATTTAGTACCCTCAAAATCACTTCTTCATCTATTTCAAGAGCTATTCTGCTTTAAAACATTTCTCTGCTTACTTCTTTTGTTAAAAAGAAGACATTCATGTATTTTTCAACTAAGTGTTTCACAAACCTCTCTGAGAAATCAATCTGTGACTCAAGGGAAACTTACAATTAAAACGGCTGATTTTATTTTATTATTTTATTTTATTTGTTAGAGAGACGGAGTGGGGGGTGGTGCAGAGGGAGAGGGAGAAGCAGATCCCCCCCCCCACTTCACTGAGCAAGGAGTCCGATGCAGGGCTCAATCCCAGGACCCTGGGATCATGACCTGAGCCGGAGGCAGTCACATAACTGACTGAGCCACCCATGTACCCTAAAATGGCTGATTTTAGATTAAAGGATATTAACCCCAACTGTCCAAATATATTTACTTTTAAGCAAAATTTATCAGTGGAATTGATTCTTCTCTACTCATCTCTTAGCATACAGTTGAAAGAATAATGCAATGTAGACATACAAAATTTTCAGGTGAGCAGGATTATGATTTCTAATATTAAATGAAGTAGCGACAAGAGAGGTTGCTGACTAGTGAGTGGCTATAGGAGTTTACAGGAATCTGGTTTACAAATTTTACCTACACTATCAACACAAAATACTTTCACATGAATTTTGTATGAGGAAAAAAATTCGTGAAACAGAAAATCCAAAGTTCAGTATATTGTGATTAGTGGTGTTAAAACAATTACATAGTTGCCTTTAATGGAGTTTTCCTATTTGCAAACTTTTAAGCCCAGAGGCTTTAGCATCTTATTCATTTCATTGAACATAGAAAATCCTGCATCTGTCTTTTTTGGCAGAACAAATTCCATTGTTTTTATAAATATAAATAAGTACCAGAAATTTCTGTGCACAAAGTTTTGTTTCCTCCATTAATAACAAGGTTCTTATCTGCAAGTTCTTGACATCACTAGCATAGTACAGGAAAGAACTTTTGATGGAGTAAAATCAAAGTTTTCCTTTAAAACAATATTACTGGGCGCCTGGGTGGCTCAGATGGTTGAGCGTCTGCCTTCAGCTCAGGTGGTGATCCCAGGGTCCTGGGATCGAGTCCCGCATCGGGCTCCCTGCTCCTTGGGAGCCTGCTTCCCCCTCTGCTTCTCTCTCTCTCTCTCTCTCCCTCTCTCTCTCCCTCTGTCTCTCATGAATAAATAAATAAAATCTTTAAAAAAATAAAAAATAAAACAATATTACTGCTTTTAAGATGACATTTGCTTTGAAGTCAAGTATGGCTTCTGTTTATAATGTATTATAACCTTTAAATCATTTTTTTTTCAGTTTACAGTGAAAGGTTGGTTGTACAAGTATTTTATAAAAACAAGGGAATTGAAATGAAAAACTAAAAAGTGAAGATAGGCGAGAGTACTTCATTCTGTAGTTAATCTGAGGGTTAAAACAAAAATATAAAAGCAGCCTATATTGGCAGCAGCTCTCTCTGCCCACAGGTCCTGTCCCTGTGCTTAAATAAAATCACCTTTTGCGCCAAAAAAAAAAAAAAAAAAAAAAAAAAAGGCCATATCCCTGCAACTCTAAGACTGGAGGGCCTAGAAGGATAAAGCATGGTGACTGGTCTACAGCAAAGGTGGGTTTGAAGGGTAAGTTGGATTTTAGTTCTAAAAAAATCTAGGTCAGGGTTATTATGAAAGTAACTAAGTGAGAAATATCAATCAGACAAAGAGTATTTGATAGCTAATATGGAAACAGCAAAACCGCTAGATAAGCAGAGGAAAAAACACTGTTCTTGGGCACAGGAATGGCTCAGCAGCTTTCTAGCACGCTAAAACTAGCTGTAATCACACATTTTCGTTTGCTACTCTCTATCACCCTGATGGCCAATTTATCCACAGTAGCACATTTACAGGCCTGTTTATGGAATTGAAATTCTTCACCAGAGCTGATGCTACTTTGCCTTGGAGCACTATAGGATTTAATTGAACCAGCATGAAAGAACTGATGAATGGCTTTGCCTTCAACGAAGAAAGTGGTGCAGGGCAGAATTTCAATGGAAGATTTTATCCAATACTTAGTGGCTGGGATACAAAATTGCCGACTATTGAAGTGTTACCTTTTTTCTTTCCCTCTAAGATTACATTGCCTAATTATTATTTTCTTTGCCACATCCTCTTGTTTTTCTTTCTGTTATGTTTGCTGTGCCAAGCCCCCTCAGCTCAAGTCTGTATGGCAGGGCCAAATTAGATATAATTGCAGATGTCAGTCTTTTTACTTTACGATGCCTCATTAAGATATCCCCAAAGAATAGCATTTCAGATTGCTGCCACTCATGGAGTTACTGAGAAGGAACACTGTAACACAGTTGTAACCAAATTATGTACACCTTATATATACCTTGTCTTTAGACCGCACAAACAGTACACAATTCCTTTGTGTCCTATTATTCTTTTTTAATGCCTATTTCTTTTGGCCCTTTGTTACTTAAATCTTTTATTTTCCTCTTTAGGTGGTTTTTCGTATTAAATATTTACTATTCCAGTGGATTTTTTCCTCTTTACCCATCCTCCTGTCACAGTGCCCCCCTTCCTATCCTGATATTGTTATTTTTGTCTTGCTTCTCTGTAGTGATAGTTATTAAACATCTCATACTTGCATAACTGTACAAAGTATTTCCTAAAAATCAATAATTTCTCAAATACTTGTTTTAGTCTAAGGGTTTCAAATTTTGATCTTCCTTTCCTCCCGTTATATTTTTCCCTTTCTCTTATTTAATGGAATTGTTTTCATTTTATTTCTCTTGTTACCATGTAACAAAAGCTAACCACAAGTTATATTTATATTCTTTCTGTTTTTTAATGTTCTAATACTCACTTGTTGCTTTTAACCTTGCCTTCTCAGATTTTACTGAATGCCCAAAAAAGTGATTAACAGAATGATATTGCTCACTTAATTTGGTAAGTTACATAACTAATTAGTTACATAACTAATTCATATTTATCTGTTTTCTCACCATCTCACTACAAGTGGAAAAATTTGTCATTTTAATTTCTTTCCTCTTTCAATGGATATTGTTTTTCTACTCTATATTTATTCTTGGATATTTCACTCATTCCACCTTACTTAAACATGATTTCAAATTTATCCTAATTAAGCACTGATCTCTCTAACTTACCTCTACCTAATTTTCTTCTCTTAATATTTCCTGGTCAATTATGATTTGCTTTAACCCCTTTACTTTTTTACTTGTCTCCCATCAGTTATGTCTTCTGATTTCTCTGCCTTTTAATTTACCTACCTATGTCAGACTTCAGAAATTACTGCCCTGAATTATTTTTTAAAAGATTTATTTATTTATGAGAGAGAGAGAGAGAGAGAGAGAGAGCAGGGGGAGGGGCAGAGTGAGAGGGAAAGAGAGAATCTCAAGCAGACTGTGATGAGCATGGAGTCTAATATGGGGCTCAATCCCACGACCCTGAGATCATGACCTGAGCTGAATCCAAGAGTTGGATACTTAACCAACTGAGCCACCCAGGCACCCCACTACCCTGAATTTTATCACGCAGTTTTTATGCATCTGTTGTTCACATTCTACTTTCTGTATTTAGCACATAAATATTCAATCAAGACATAGTTACTACTGAACATGTCCTCTAGTTATTTATATGGCTCAGTGGAACCCCACGGCCATTTCTCCTTTTACATTTATAAAAACGTCCATCTCATAATCTGGTCCACTTTAGGAGTAGAGGTAAGAATGATCAACAAACATGTAATACAAAATGTCCTTTTTTTCTGGCTTGGAGATTATAAAAATTACTTGAAGATTGTTTTATCTAATATTCAGAAACTCACTTTGTATTAAACCTTGGGAATTTCCTCTTAGCCATTTTTTCATGGCATACTTGATTCATATCTTCCCTACAACTTCTTTGATCTCTTCCTTTTTTTTTTTCTTTCTAGGAATGAATCAGAATATGAAGGATGCAAAGCATCAGCTTAGTGGGTGTGTACTTTTTAAAGTGGGTGTGTACTTTTTAAAGAAACATCTGCATTCGGAAAGAAAGAGAATAAGTGAAAAAGTAAAGTAAATTTTTAACCAAGCAGGAAATGTTAAAGATCACAGAGGCAAAATAGATAAGGATTCCAACATGGAAGAAACTGGGGAAAAAGCAATGCATGGTGATTGAATATAGAACAATACTTTTTCTTGATTACTTCTCTCTTACTCAAACTTGCTTGTTTTTCTTGGAATTTATTTTTATTTCTTACTTTACTTCTAAGTAAAACCAAGAATCAGTATGTGTTTCTCCTGAATCTTATTGCTATAAGCAGTAAAATTTCTAGCTGGGATAGTTCCTGGCGCAAATATTCAGCCAGGAAAATAGGAGAGTCAGTCCTGTAAAATAGTAGAAAATATAAATATTGGTCTCTGCCCTGATTCCTGGCACAGAGCTCCTAAATCCCTATAAATTCCTGAATGATAAGAACTCTAGGAGCATCTCTTATTCTAATATTTGGTCTTTGACCCTGTTCTTGAGACAGGGCTCCTAAACCCTTGTAAAATCTCCTATTTGATAAGAACACTAGGAGCGTTTTATCCTAATGAGGTGACTCCAGGCTGTGGGAGGCTCCTAGAGGAGGGATGGTCACCATTAAGACCAAGCCATGATTAGAAGCTTGGCATTTTCAGCCCTAACCCCCATCCTCCAGAGAGGGAAGAGGGGGTGGAGATGGAGTTAATAATTGATCATGCTTGCATGAAAAAGCCTCAATAAAAATTCCAATAGTACAGGATTCAGAGAACTTCCAGGTTGGTGAGCACATCCACCTGCTGGGAGGGTGATGCACCTCAACTCCACAGGGACAGAAACTCCTGTGCTTGGGACCCTCCCAGACCTCTCCCTATGAATCTCTTCATCTGGCTGTTCATTTGCATCCTTTATTGTATCTTCTTAATAAACTAATAAACATAAGTGTTTCCCTGAGATCTATGAGCCATCTAACAAATTAATTGAACCTGAGAAGGAGGTCGAGGGAACCTTTGACTTATAGCTATTTGGTCAGAAGCAAAGGTGATAAGCTAGGCTCGTGACTGGTGCCTGAAGTGTGTGTGCATGGCAGGGGGTGGGGAAGCAGACTTCATGATGGGAATGAGCCCTTTGCTTGTGGGATATGATGATATTTCCAGGTAGATAGTATCAGAATTGAGTTAAAAGTATAGGACACCTGGCTGGTGTCTGACAGTTGCTGCAGAAGTTAATGCAGAAAAAATCCTTCATGCATTTAGTGACCCAAAGTATCACAAGTGAAGTGTCTTCTGTGAAGGTAAGGGTGACACACAGGATGAAGAAACAGACAGTAAGAAAGAACAGGGTTTTTCCCTACATAGGAAGGAAAAAAAGCTGAAAGTTCTTGCTCTGCAGTACCACAATAACAAAAGTAATAAAGTGGGCCAAACTTGACTTCCAATCCCACAGCTGTGTTTGAGTGTGTGTGTGTGTGTTGTGTGTGTGTGTGTGTGTAGGGATAAGAAAGGGATGGCATAGACGAACCAATGACAGCTTCTTGAATGAAGGATGAAGCTCTGATGGAAACCTTGGGAATGAAAGGAAAATGCAAAACAACAAGTGCAGAGAGATTTGAAGGGGTGTAGTGGTACCTTAAGTAAAGGATATGAAGCAGATTTCAGTTGGATACAATGAATGAGTTCAAAGGGGGAACTGCATATAAAGCAAGAAAGATTCCCTAAGGTATGGTGAGAGAGCTAAGTCACTTTTAATTAAGTGGAGTTAAAATGGGTGAGGAGAAACTATTACAGGCACCACGCTACTTTGGACATTTTATACGCCATTAAATAATTCAACTCAACAAACATCCTATGAGTACCTATTAAGAACTGTGCTGGACAAGGACACAAGGACAAATGAAGCATGTTTCCTATGCTTGAGGAATTTGTAGCATACTATGGAGAGATAGACATATATGCAGATGGTGAATACATGACATAATTTGACAAATTCTATTTCAGGTAAAGTGCAGAGAATAGTTTGATTTGTTTCTTTTGTTTCGCTGAGATAAAGATGGAAAGCTTAAAGCATGAAGTTGAATGTGAGTTAGATCTTCAGAGATGGGTTTCATTTTGGTGTTGGAGATGAAAGAAAGAGTACTCTAAGTTAAAGGTATATAGCTAAGACATGAGTGGTCAGGATCTAACTGGATTAAGTACAGTACTTACCTGTGTAAGTGTTAGTGAAGAGTTTGTTGGAATCATGCAAACATGATAGAAGGAGGTGATTGGGGCTAGATTATTGTTACATATTTTATTTTATTCTGTGGATCATAAAAAGCTAAGAAAGCCTTTTGACTTAGAGTATAACTATGATCATGGTTATGCTTTTAAAAATTGTTAGCTATAAAGGGATGATGATAAATTATATGTGGAAGAAGATTAATGATAAGTTAATACAATAGTTTATGAAGAGTTAATAAGATATTACTTAAAAATAGAAAGCACTGACTTTAAGAGAATGCAAAATTGATTGAGAATTGAAAATATTGAACTGAAGTGAGTATACATATATATATATATATATATATATGGAGTAAGAGAAAGAGAAAGTGACTCAATGTTTCCAAACTTGAATGGTTCAAAGATGTAGTTCTCATTCTTAGACATGGATTGCTTCAATTTACTATTTGATTTAGATGTATATAAATTTGCCTGTGTGGTTCCCAGTAATAATGTTTTCCAATTCCTGTGGGAGAATACTCTGCGTAGTATTTTAATATAGTCTGTTTATACTTTCCATAGACTTTATGCAAGATTTTAAGTACAAGGAATTTTCTTTCCTTGAAAGGAGATGGGTATATTTTAAACTTTAATAGAGGTTTACTTAGAAAATCACAGATGTGTTGGGACTCCCTTCAAATTATGAGATGATATGAGACACAAAACTATTTTCTCTTAAAGATCAGAAGAAAATCTGAAAATCCTTTGAGCATTTCTCAAGCCAACTGTACATACCAAGCGATGTGGCAAATTGAAATACTTAATTAAAGAGCTCATATATATTTGCTTCAGATGTATGTGATTGAGAAGAAACATTTACAATAGTTTTGGGTTGAATTTTCTCACATTTTTATTTCATGGCTTTTATGCAGGCCTCCACATGAATAAAATACTTTCTTGTGGTTAAGCAATATAGTGCAGTTTGGACAATATGTATCTCATCAAGATCCAATCATGAAAAAAGAACAAAAGAACAAAAGGGGGAAATGCCTTGAATAGAATAACTCCCAACAGATAGGTATTGATTACTAGAGAGCCAATGAACAACATGCCAAGCAGCAAAATTAGTTATCTTACAGCTGTGTCATATGCAAGGCTGAAATCCCAAATCCGAAACAGAAGTTGCTTCAAGCCACAGAGCCTGAATGTAGGCAGAAGACATTTTTACTGAAGTGCTATCATTGGCCCTTTAAAGGGCAAGCCAGGCATTGGCATATGAACCAAGAAACGAAAGGGACTAAGACACCATCTCTCTCGCTTGCATGAAAATCTATAAAGATAAGCAGGCTGCCTCTGAGAGAAGTGAGAGTTGCTTTCTCTTGGCCTGTGCTCTGAAGTCCTGGAGGTTGTTTGAGGTGCAGAAAATGACTCCAGGTGGCACAGACACAGGCAACGGGGTGAAAATCTACTAAGCCCTTTCCTCTTCCAAGAATCTCCAGTTAACATCTTCTTTGCCTTTGGTTTCTCTAAAGACTTTGTTTGAAGGAAGGCTTCAAGAGGAGAGGGGGGTGAGGGAATGGGTTAGCCTGGTGATGGGTATTCAAGAGGGCACGTACTGCATGGAGCACTGGGTGTTATACACAAACAATGAATCATGGAACACTACATCAAAAACTAATGATGTAATGTATGGTGATTAACATAACATAATAATAAAAAAAGAATAAATGAGTTTAGGAAAAAACTAATGATGTGATATATGGTGACTAACATAACATAAATAAAATTAAAAAAAAAGAAAGAAGAAGAAAGGCTTCGAGAGGCTAGTGGTTGTTGTTCCTCTGAGAGCACTGGTTCAGACAGACCAATGCTGGGAAACATTAATTCAAGATATTAAAATGTATGGGGCGCCTGGGTGGCTCAGTCAGTTAAGTGTCTGCCTTCAGCTCAAGTCGTGATCCCAGGGTCTTGGGATCGAGTCCCGCATCAGGCTCCTTGCTCAGCGGGAAGCCTGCTTCTCCCTCTCCTGCTCCCTCTGCTTGTGCTTGCTCTCTCACTCTCTGACAAATAAATAAATAAAATTTTTAAAAAGAAAATATTAAAATGTAAAGAGGTAACAGGTAACATTTTCTCACCTCTATAGTTTACATAACTGGGGTTGTGAATTCTTTGGAGAGACAAATTAAGAAGACTCAAAGAGAGTCATTCCTGATTTCCTTGCACTATATTGTACCTTTTCAATGTTTACAATTTTGCACAAAAGAAGAAAAAAATTTGTTATTAACTTGCAGAGCTTTTTTACCCAACCCCCCAAAAAGTAGAAAATGATATTCAGAATTACAAATAAAAATTTAAGGCACTTGATATTCATTTCTTTATTCAAAAATAAGCAGTAGAATCTTGTCAGCTTTTACCCCATGAAAACTTTCAGGATTCTCTTCGTCAGTTACACTTTTTATAGGGACTCACTCACACACACACACACACACACACACACACACACACACTGCACACCCATATACCCGCGCACAGGCACAGACACTTGTGCCCAGGGGAGGGTAGAGGAAAGGGGAAACCTAGAAGGAGTCATGGGGATGGCGTGCATCTGTTCTATGCGCATGAGCAGGGCGGGTTTAGCAGGAGCATGAGAAAAAGCTTCCAGGGAAATGCCCAGTAGTTGAGTGCTGTATTCACTGCAATCTCCCTACCCCAGGACCTCAGCAGCTGCCCTCCAGACTTAATTTTCTGCTAAAGTTTTTCAGGTTTGATAAAATTATTACTATTATCCAGATACAAATGGAGGAAATAATGGGCCTTTTTCCAAAAAAGTATTGGTTGAATGCATATTCAAACATTGGTGAGGAAAGGAAGAGAAAACACATCTCTTCTGTACTTAACTCTATGCCAGATACTTCTCAACAGCCATTTCATCTAATCTTCACATAGTTCTAGGAGACATGTGTTCTTGTCTCAATTTTACAGATTAAAACTTTGAATCTCAGAGAAGTCTCTTGCCCAGTGCCACACAGTTCATAAGAAACGGAACCTGGATTTGAGCCCAGAACTCGCTGGATAGATGGTTCCTATTTTATGAAACAGGGTCAGTCAAAACCAAGTAACAATTAAAAATAAGAATAATTCTAATAACAAGTGATTCAGGCACTGTTGGTGGCTGGTTGTAAGTACAGTTGGTGTTGGAGGTATCCCTCTAATCACATTACATACATTTTCATCTCTCCACCTCCCACACCGTATCACTCTGACGAAGATATATGTGTGGGTAATAGAACTGAAAGGGGGGGTACACTCCCTAGAAACCATTCACCAAAATTTTTCAAAGTCTCAGTACAGGGGGCAATTAAAATGACATATTGTTCATACTGTTTTATTCTTAAATTAAGCTTATACATGATTGGTGGGTTAAAAAATAATAATAATTAAACAAACAAACAAACAAAGGTTTAGGTTTCTACCAGGACATGATTCTCCAAAGCTTGGTGGTTCTCTCTCTGGTGCAAAATTGAGCTGACATACTTTCATTAAATATAATAATTTCCTTAAATTAAAAAAATGTTTTATGCAGTTCCAAATTGCTTTCCTGGGTGTTTTCATCTTGAGAACAGCAGGTGAATATGAACAAGTTCAAGCCTATTTTTATTTTCCAGTAAATCCCAAATGCCTTAGCTTTGCAAGCTAATAGCATCCAAAAAACATGCTGATCTTGGCAGGAAGGAGAGTCCTCAGAGAGACCAGGCTGAGTGAAAGAACACAGCTCTGGGCTTTTATGAGAAAATTTAAAAGCAATCAATGTAAATATGAAAACTTTAAGGTTCATATCTTCCTAACTCCAAAATTTGAAAGAGTATGTTCTAAATGAATTAACCTGAATTTCTTTTTAACCTAGATCAAAGTGTATTTCAGAGTAAAACCAGCTGAAGTGATGTAACAACAAACACCAGGCACACACAGTACCATGAAGAAATAAATAAAATATGGTCATTGAAATCAATATATATATTTTTAAATCAAGGCAGCCATGACTAATTGTGAAACTGTAGAAATAATGCAAAACTGTTATTCTTTACTGTGACACTGACAGTCCAGTTTCTGGAATCACACCACTTTGTGGAGAATGGTTGAGAATGTGTTGCTTGGGGTCTGTAACACCAGGAAAACTGTCTTCCATAAAAAATATTTATTTATTTTATGCTCCTTTGGTTTTATGTTCCTAAAAAGTAACTGTCCTTATGAATGAACACTCTTCTCTCATTTCGATGTGTACTAGTTCAATTATTTGAATGCAGGAAAATTTCTTGTAATTATAATTTCAACAATAGATTTGTAGAATGCACCTAAGTTCCCATTGGAATGTTGAATGAATGATTGATACGGCTGACTTGTACCTCAATATGTAGCCCTGAAATTCTGTGTTCTTGCTATACTAGGAATAATTCCCCTATTAAAAATAACACATTACTCTTAAGCGGCAGGGGAAGTATGTACTTTACATATTTTTAAATGCATAACAGGGAACCATTCAAACGAAACTCCTTTACCTTTTGACAAAGATGACAATGATGATAATAAAAATGCAATTTTTCTTTGGAAGAGCCATAGAGGCTCTTAGAAATAGATATGTCTTTAATAAAATGTGCATAGTTAGAGTAAGTAAAATTATAAATGTCCATAAGAATCATGATAAAGCAAATTCTGCACCAAAGGGCAGGCAAAGCATGGAGATATTTCAAGGGAGACAATGAATCTGTTCTCTTCAACCTCTATTTGGGGCATTTTTCAGGTTGTAAAGAAAGGTGGAGACCTCAGCTCACAGCTCATGTTTCAGAAGCTGAAGTCTTAGCTCTGTGGACAGACAACTTGGGGTTGATCCTTAACCTTTCAGAGGGATGACAGGGGGATAAGCAGTGAACAGAGCAGACAGAACGGCCTCAGAAGCCAGGGAGGTAGAAGAGCTCATGATGCTACTCCAAATACAAGTTATATTTTAATTATTATCATATGTTTTTCAAAAATAAATGAACAAATGAACCTCTTTTTGTATAGTTCCATGGTACACGTTCAGAAATTTGCTAAATATATAGTGTCCCTGCCATCTACAATAAAACATTAATGTTTATAAAGGGATTATTCATAGCTCAGTGAATAAAAAATATTTCAACGCACCAAGCTATATATAAAGTAAAAATCAGTAATAGCAATCATTCATTCAATAGCCCAATGGGAAATTAAATTTACTCTAAAATTTTTATTTATTATTATTGTTTAGGCTGTACCTTCAAAAAAATCTCTTGGAGAAGTTGCAAAGGAAATTTATCACACCCAAATAATTTCACAAGCAATTAGTCCATGAGAGCTTATAGAGATCCAAAAGGTATATACTTGCTTTCTGGATTTATGCTTTTTAGGCTTTGGGGGCACTCAGATTGATATCTGCAAATAGCTGTAGATAATTCAGTTATAGAACTCAAGATTCAGTTCGATGATCAGTTAACAAACATAATTGAATGTCAGAAATGTGCCTGGCATACTGAAGAGCACTGTGATACACTAGTGAGTTGGACAGACTTGGGACCTTATCTGGTTCACAGGCTAGTGGTAAAGGTGGGATATTGAATATAGAATTTGAGGAAATCCTCCAATTTTTAAAATAATTATACATTGTACAATTTTTGACCAAATTATGATGACAACTTCCTCTGAGGCCCTGACATTTATGCTGGGACCAGAAAGACAGAGAGATGTGGATTAGTCCTGTTTATTTGTATGTTAGATGGGGAGGCCCCAAGCATCCATGGGATTGCCACGTGATAATGTTCAGCATGAAGAGGGGGGAAAAGGGGCTAATAACAGAGTCCTTGACTAATACCAATATTGTATGTTGGAGAGAAAGTGAGTACAGAACTAGTGGTATCACTAAATTTAACTAAAATAAAAACTGAGAAGAGACAATGGGGTTTTACAGATAGAGAATGAAAAATCATCCTAACAACACTGTACAGGAAAGTATGGAAAGAGAGAGATGCTGAAGCTGGAGAGCAGTGGGTTGAGGGAATGAGAAAATTAAGATGGTAAGTACCACCATTCTTTCCACAAAACCGATTCTGATGATGATGGTGGTGGTGGTAGTAGTAGCAGAAGAAGGGATATTAACCAGATCTTATTATAGCACTTTTTTTTTAAGATTTTATTTATTTGGGAGAGAGAGAATGAGAGAGAGAGAAAGCACATGGGGGGAGGGTCAGAGGGAGAAGCAGACTCCCTGCTGAGCAGGGAGCGCAATGCGGGACTCGATCCCGGGACTCCAGGATCATGACCTGAGCCGAAGGCAGTCGCTTAACCAACTGAGCCACCCAGGCGCCCTTATTATAGCACTTAATAGAGAAGAAACTCCTTAGACTAACTTACATGACTTAATTTATTTAATCCTCAAAGATGTAGTTTGTTCACAAATGAGTAAATTAAGGCATAGAAAGTTTAAGCAATTTGCCCAAAGTTCATAAAGCTAGTAAATGGAGGGCCAGGAATTATCCAGGCAGTCTGAATCCTGAGTCTATGTTGTTAACATCTATGCTAGTATAGAAAGAAATGTATGGAATAGTGGTTTTTTGAAGTCATAAAATGCTAAGTACTTTACATATGGTATCTCAATTCATATTCAAAAGACCACTACATGGAAAATAAAACTGATATTCCCATGTTAGAGACAAGGAAACTAAAGTTTAGGAAAGTTAGATAAGTTAAATAAGTATGGAAGTCATATTAAGGTCTGTCTAATTTCTTATCCATTCCTCTTCCCTGTTTCTTCAAACTCTCTCTTTACTCCAATTTGTCTTTGACATATGAACAAGCTCAAGTATGGCTCATATTTAAACACACACACACACACACACACACACACACACACACACACAGTCCCATAATGTTTATTTTCTTTAGCATAATGTTTCCTGCTTATCTTTCCTAAGCTTTGATGTTTCCTTGTCTCTAACTGTGAATTACTGTACGAGTACAAATTATGAATCTCTGAAGGAACATTAAGTCTCTTAGTACCATCATATGTCGATCACTCCTGGAAACTGCAAAACCATTATGAATGTGCAATAGTTATCATATTATCAAACATGTAAAAGCAAGCCCACATGAATGATGCAATGGATATAATGAGTGAGTATATAACACATTTCTGAGCATACGACTAGGAGGTATTACCTAGCGCAGTATTTTCAAACTGAGTGATAATAAAATCTTAGAGAATTCTCCTTCCTTGTAATTTTGAAATGAAACATAATAATTAGAGTAATTAACCATAAATTTCCAAATGGAATTTACTTTGTTCTTTGAAAGCCAACCATCAGTGATAAAAATGTAAGAAAAGAAACTGATGTATATAGAATTTAGTTTCAATAGATGAAACTTTAGTCACTGAAAAAATCCCCCGAAAAATTGTTCAAAGCCCTAAATTCAGTGTTAGCATCTAAATAATTATTACATGGCTTTTTAAGTAACCTATAAATAAGTCTGTATTTCTACATAGACAATAAGAGAAACAATACAGTATATTTGTCAGACACAAATATGCTAGTGATAATTTGTCAAATGAGCAGTTTAACAATGTCACTGATTTCCGGTCAGTTAAGGTGGTGTTCTTTATGAGAACATGTGGACAAATACTTAAGCATAGAAATTATCGCACTGAGCATAAGGTATTTATTTCTCTTTTATTTATTTATAGGTATGGGAGAGGAGAGCCAACAAATACATGCTCTAAGAACTCCTGAGTTCCCACATTTGTTAAGCAATTATTCATTTTTGGTTCACTCCAGTTATTAATCTCCAAGTCAAGTATATGATATAAAGTCATTACAAGGAACAGGGTGGATATTGTGGAATATTTAACTTCTGTTTTTGAGATGAACAGGGTGAAATAGTGTAGAGCACATCTGAAAATGTCACTGAGTGATGAGCTAGAAAACATGACCTCTTCAATCAAGACACTAAAATTTCATCAGATCCAATAGTTTACAGTGGAAATGGCATGAGCTTTCACTTTGATATTCTGCAGTTGTATACTCTCAGCTAGGAAAGCTTTTTGAGCTTCAGTTTTCTTATCACTGAAATGGGGTAGCAATAACTGTCAGAATTGTTAGAAGATTTATAATTTTGGTAAAAACTTAGCATTGACTTTTGAATATTAAATGTTCAAAGGTAACTACTATTGTACTTTAACCTAGTAGTTTAATAATTTTAATGTTATAATTTTTCATTTATAGATACATATTTAAATGTACTTTCATGCTATGACATAGAACATTAGAACCCATTTTTAACCACTGTTTAGGATTTTGGGTTGACTTTTTAAAAAATTACCTTTTATATTTTGAAATAGTTTAAGACTTAGAGACTATGGACTCCTGGAAACAAACTGAGGGTTTTAGAGGGGAGGGGGTTGGAGGGACGGGTGAGCCGGTGATGGGTATTAAGGAGGGCACGTATTGCATGGAGCATTGGGTGTTATACACAAACAATGAATCATGGATCACTACATCAGAAACTAATGATGTACTGTATGGTGACTAACATAACATAATAAAATTAAATTAAATTAAAAAAAAGAAACAGTTTAAGACTTAGAAGAAATTACAAAAATAATACAAGTTCCCATGTACCCTTCAATCAGCTTCCACAGTGTAGTATCTTCCACAGCCACAGTACATTGTCATAACCAGGAAATTAATGTTGATACAGTATTATTAACTCAGGTAACTTTTAACATGGATCAGTTTCTGTATTATTCTGCACTAATATGAGATATATGTCAAATGCATGATCAGCTGTATAAGTCAGGTTATCAGCCAGGTTAATATATTTAAAGCAATTATTACCAAGATGCAGACTGTATTAAGCCTAGGGTTTGGAGGAATCATCTAACCAGATCAAATTATTTTTCTATCACGAGCCAAAAATCATATGTATTTTAACATTATTTGGTGTTTCCATTCCAATATATGATGCTTGGTATCAAATCTCATCACCGTACTTATCAGCTATATAACTTGGGTTGTTGTCTTAACTTCCCTTTGCCTGATTTTCCTTATCTGTGAAAGATCATAATAGCATAATAACATATTGTTGTGTTGATAAAATTAGTTAATATATGAATGCTGGTAATTTACCTATTGTCTTTCTGCTCCAGGCTTACTAATTCTATCCTCTGCTCTGTGATGCTGAGACAAGAACTCTGCAAGGTACATTTCTAGAACTTTCACACCAAAGGAAGGCCAAACACACCCATGCCTATTATGTTTCACCAATGCAAGGCCCACAAAGGAGATTAGAGACCACTGGGTGTTCTATGCAAACAATGTATCACGGAACACTACATCAAAAACTAATGATGTGATGTATAGTGATTAACATAACATAATAAAATAAAATTTAAAAAAATAAAATAAAATAAAAAAGTGGAAATGTGGCACTTCTTCTAAGGAAGATGCTTCCTTCTTGTTTTTAAGTCCTGGTCAGTATCACTTCATCAGCCAGCTTATAGCAGTCCTACCTTTCATTTTACCCCTTTGTTAATCAGAATGAGACCTTGCTCATGCCTCCTCTCCCAGAGTGTGACACAGCCTCACAATGAGCATCTGATGGGTCACATCTCTTTTTCTGGTGTCTGAGCTCCTTGCCAATGAAAAATAGAATTCTGGTAATTTCCAAACCTAAAGTAGTTGTCTTGCATGGAGAAAATTATTTTCCCCAAGTTATATCCCCATCATCTCTCACTGCCTTTAGATGCGTAACTAGTGTTGGATCTGATCATGTTCTAGGAAGGACAAGTACAAAGTTTGACTTAGAGGGAAATATCTTACACCCCAGAAGAATCGTACCACTTAAAATTTTTAGTATGCAGAATCCTGAAAAATACATGTGGGAATGTTAGGTCAAGCAGGAATGAATAGACCTTTGATTTATCCAATTTATAGATTTAAAGACAAATGAACAGAGATTTTGGATTTAATGTATTAGTTTGAACAGTTTGCTTAAATGTTTGACAGAAACCATGGGTCAAAGGGGACTAATATTAATAAGGTTAAGATGCCACACTTCCCTGGCATGCTGAAGAGGGAATAATGCAAAGGATTAAAAAAACGAGAATGTAGAAGTGGATATTATTATATGCACTCTGCATATTTACTCCATACCACATCCTCTGAGGGAAACCAGAAACTCTCCCTTCAGTAAAGCAGTAGGAAATAAGGATGCCCCAGCATCCCTGTAAAGCTTTGTGGCTGTTCTCTCTAAGTTAAGAATACGATGAGAGTTGTTACCATTGAGATGAGCTCCTTGGTTTCAACCAGGATTATGGGACCCCAACTGATAAAATATGCAAAATGTCTAGTAGAATATCTATCATATAGCAAGTGATCTATTAATGTTAACTAACACTAATCTTACATTCTTGGCCCCCAGTTGAAGAATTTCACCTTCCATTATGCTTGCATCATTGCTACTGTGGTCCAGTAGTATTACCAATAATAAAGATACCACGTTGGATGTATAATGTACTTTACATAAATTAAATTGCATATCTATATATTAGCATTTCCAGTTGAAAAATGAGAAAGAGGTTTGCCAACTTTAGGTAAAGAATTCAGTAGTCAGCTATATGCCTTCTTTTCTACGTTTTGTAGAAGTAATAGATATTCAACTGGCAATCACTTATATGACTAGTTGAGTTTCCTCCCTTGGTTAATGGACAAAAGACCTCTATTGTGTTCATCTATATGAATTGTTACAATGGGGGCATCTTGAAAATGTGTGAGGGCATTTTGGTGGCTACAGTGACAGAGGTGAGGTACTTACTGCTGGCATTTAGTGGGCAGAAGCCAGCATGTTATATATCCTGCACAGCAGAGCACAGCCTTTGTCCAGCATTATTCTCAAATATTCTGTCGTAACTCTAAATCAATAACTCCCGCATCGGGCTCCCTGCTCGGCGGGAGTCTGCTTCTCCCTCTGACCCTCTCCCCTCTCATGTGCTCTCTCTCTCATTCTCTCTCTCAAATAAATAAATAAAAAATCTTAAAAAAAAAAACTCTTACTTTTTAAATAAGCTTTATGAAATTCCAGGACTGTAGAGGAAATGTGTTATAAAGAGCAAGATTTAAATGGAATAAAGGATAAAATGGAATGAAGCCATTTTCTCAAAATTGTTGGATAATTTATTCACTTGGACCATACTATCCATTCTGTGTATTGCAGCATTAGTAACTATAAAAATTGAAAAGATTTCAGTCTAGTAACAGTAACTGCAAAAACTAAATCCTATTGAAAATACTTAACAGAGAAATGTAAGTTTACTTTAACACACTTAGAACCAAGTGTTTTTAAATTGGCACAACACATAAAACCCAGAGATATCTTTGAATTTAATTAATTAATTTTATTGTAAAATAGCTTACATTATTTATAGCCTATTTATTTTTAGTTTATTTAGCACTGTGATAGAACACTATGACGAGAAGATTATATATTGAGATTATCTTTTAAAGTATATGCCCTGGAGCTTTATGTTTTTAATCATAAAGGCAGATTACATTATTTACAAATTTCATTCAGAGTAGTGAAAGTTGGTATTGGTGTGATTGTACATGCACAGGTGCACATGTAATATTATATTAACATTATGAAGGTCCTTATTATGTCCTATGCATTGGGTTATGAACGTTTCATTAGTAGCCTCTGTTGATTCTCATAGCTAACATTTTGAAATGGACACTTCTTTTTTTTAATTTTATTTATTTATTTATTTATTTATTTATTTATTTATTTATTGGAGAGAGAGACAAACAGCATGAGAGGAGAGAGGGTCAGGGGGAGAAGCAGGCTCCCTGCTGAGCTGGGAGCCTGATGTGGAACTTGATCCCAAGCATCTGGGATCATGACCTGAGCCAAAGGCAGTCGCTTAACCAACTGAGCCACCCAGCACCTAAAATGGATACTTCTATTCTCCATTTACTTGTGGGTCCTCAATTACTGGTAATCAAACAGATATTTTAACATAACAAGTTCAAAACTGAACTCCTATACCTTCTCCTCAAATTGACTAGGTCGGTTAAGGAAACTCAATGCTTCAAGGATGAATGCACAAAAATAAAACACCGAAACCAACAAACCAAACATACAAAAACAAAATATAACAACACTTCAATCTATTCTTGACATCTGTCTTACACTTATAACCCAATGGTAAGAAATGATATTGACTCTGCCTTCAAACTATATTCGAAATATATCCAGAATCCAGCTCTTCTCATCACCTCCAGTCTACTGTGGTTCAAGAGTCTCTCTCTCCCTCCCTCTCTCTCTCTCTTAATTATTGCAATAAGCTTCCAACTGGTACTCTTGCTTCTACTCTTGTCTCTGAATGTCTATTTTCAATATAGCAGTGACTTTTTTAAGGCACAAGTCAGATCATTACGGGTTCTAGATCAAAATCCTCTAGTGGCTCCTCCTTTTCTCTATCTTGGGATAAAAGCAGAGTCCTTAATATAATACACAAGGCCCAATATCATTAGCCATGTGGCCTCTGTGATTTCATATTGGATTCCTCTACTCTTGTCACTTTGTCATTTCACTATAACTACACTGACCACACTTCACTATGATCACATTCTACAGTTCCTCATCCACACCTCAGGGCTTTTGAATTGACTGTTTCACTATCTGGAAGTCTCCTCCCACAAGGACTGTTCTTCACCTAGAAGTTTTTGTCAAGAGTGTGCTCAAATCTTCTCTTTTCCTTGAAGCTTATCTTGACTACTCTACTTACAAATGTGAAGGCATACTTTTCCCCATAGCATTCCTCATAGCACTAGTACCCTAGGTCCTGCTTTACGCGTTTGCACCCCACAGTACATACTTAGGTGTGTCAGAACAAAATTTGCACTGGGAAAATTTAAATAGGTAAGAAAGACTTAATTCAAGGCTATTGTAATAGGAGAGAGGGACCAGGATACTGTCTGAATTCTGTTGAAACAAAGGCCTGAGAGTCTTTTAAGAGCTGCGGTGGAAAGGATCATAGGCTATTTGTGTTTGCTAATTGACTTTACAGCAAGGAGAAGTAAAATTTCTTATATCTTCATGACAGGAGGTAGTTTTAGAACTTGGAGCAAAGTGTCCATTGAATACAGGCTCCTACCCTATCAGGGACACTAGGAGACAGGGGCAGTATTTTCCTTGGTGATTATACTGATGGTTCTCAGGTCCTTCAGCTATAAAACTCCTTAGCTTTTAAAAAGATTTACGTCGCAAATGGGAAGATAAAGAATTTACAGTAAGAAGTTTTCTAAAGTGAATGCCCTAAGAAAGAAGGAGGAGAAGCACGTCTGTGGTTAGTCCATCTGGATTCTGTAAGTGAGAAGTAAGTCCAGGGCCTAGAGGGAGAAAGAAGTCTGTCTAAAGTTTAGTCAAGCTGGAGGGAAACATTAAAAGCCATCTCGGTCAGGTTTAATATTGTTTTTTTTTTTTCTCTATCTAGAATATACATTCTATAAGGGCAGGGTTTTATACTGTTCACCTTTGTTTAAAAAAAAAAAAAAAAGTCCTGGAGAAAATTTCTCCTGCTGGATGGGACTAAGGTAATGGTATCATTTGTTTGCTTTAAATATGTCACAACTTAAAGCAAAGAAAAAATTTGGTCATGAAAAGATATTTAGTTGCAAAGGATAAGGTTAAGTTAATTTTATAATGGTTGAAGTGTAGACATGCATAAATACAAGGAGGTATACTTTTCTTAAAATTCTTTTCAGCCTGTTTGGCCATCTGGTTCTCTGACCTGCACTTACTTTCCATCATACTGGGAACTTAAAATGAGTTTAAAAGATGTGTATTTTTTTCTTCTGCTATAATATGGTTTTGTTTATTCCTTGTACTTTTTACAACTACTGATGATCTGAGCACAGTGATATGGTGATGGAAATGCTTTTATACATGCTAGAAGATTTTATTAGTGCAACTGATATAAACCAATCTGAACATTGCAGTTTTATTCTACAGTTGGGCTCTGTTTATGGGCTGTGCAGAATGTGATACAAGCCAAGGAGTGGCCGTTGTGAAGTTACATAAACTCTGACTTAAACTTATCTTTAAAAAAGACCAGATATGAATTCTAAGGAAATTATATATTCCCTCAAGATTCTTTTATTACTGAGTGAGGAAAAAAAAAAAAAAAGTCTTACCTAATCAAACTGAGCTACAATCGGTTCAAAAGAAACTCAGTATCAGGAAAGGAAGTATCATGTGGCCCAACTATTTTAGATTTTCTTTTGAAATCTTGGTATTTAGATTTGCTTAGATTTTCTTTTGTCATTTTGGTATTATCATAAATATGTAGATATTAACAAATAGGGTGAGAATAATCAATAATTTATTAAATAAGGTATGTAGGTTCCATCTGCTCTTTTTAAGAATTACAAGGTCTATTGCAAATATTTACATTTTGACAAGTGTCAACTGTCTTACTATAATTTGAATTTAGAATATATGGAAAACGTTCATATTAACAGTATTGTACATTTAATATGATATTTTATGGATTAAAGACTGGTAGGAAGATGTCATGTATATTAAAATTTTGAAACAAATGACTCTTAAACCTGAACAAATCTTAGTGAAAGTTCTTGGTATTTTACGAAAAATAAGGCCCCAAAAGGTTAAATAGTTTCCTTAAGGTCACATAACTAGATAAATGGGAAAAGGGACTAGAATAAAGATTTTCTAGTATGGTCCTGGGGTAGTTATTACATAAAGCTCTTGATAGTGCTGGACTACATACCCATGTGACTTAAAGCTTATTCAGTCTGACTTTTCATTTATTTCATGCCCCATATTACTTTTAAAACCTCTGTCTGGTCCTCAAAAGAAGAGCATACTTTGTTGGGAGAGATTCATATTACCATTGTCATCTAACATTATCTCCATGAAACAAAGCCATCCCTATTATTCAAAATCTTCAAATGCTTATATTCAGAGTAGGCATATTCCAATTATCAGCGAATGGTTAACCTAAAAGATTCTTTTTTAATTGGTCTTAATTCTTAATTGATGAGCTATAAATACTCAAAAGAGCTTCCAAATGAAAACTACACTTATTTCTCCTTGAGAAAGGAAGGATTACAACATAATTTGACATGCTATAAAATATTCATCAGTAAAGTAGCCTCCTTGCTACTAAAAACAAAAAGAAGGTAAGATATGAGTTCTGTAGTTTAGCTACAGAAATGAATTTCAAATCCATTTTGAAATGCTTAATTTTAACTGCTTCATTCTCTGGAGCTCTTTGAGAAAACCCTATGTGAATGTTATTGAGGAAAAGACTGTTAAAAAATCACAAAATTGATTTGAAGTTCAGCAGCCAAGAGGATCTTCCCCTGATGCTTTTTGATTGTGCAAGCCACTTTAATCCACTATATTTTAAAGGACAGACATATGGAATATTTGAGAAATCCATATATTTTTTCTATAAAAATTATTTTAGAAGTGATTTCTATTCTTTGTATTTTGAAAAACAAAATGATATCTAACAGGTGATAAGACATATATATGGAAACAAATTAAATAAAACTGTTGGTATTGAATGAATTTTTTATTAGATATATAAATCTTCGGTTCTTTTATTAAATCCAGTAAAGATTTATTAAATTTTCCTTGATTTAAAATATTTCTGAATGGTAATATAAAAGATGGATGGATTTTAATCCAGTTTTCATAATGATCCAATGGGTTGGTACAACATTTTGATGTAGGGAATGTAGAGATATCATGAAAGAAGATTTATTTTTAAATTACAATTTTTGAAAGTTAAAATAGTTTCTTCAGTACATTCAACTGCCATCAGTCACTGGGTTTTCTCCTTAATATCTTTGTAGCAATGATCAATTTTTAATTCAGATGAATTATAAGGGACATATTTGTAAAAAAGTTTATCAAAAAACTTTCAAAAATGAGAAACATTGCATTATTGATATATATAACATATGAATAAGTAAATAAATGAACAGATAAAATGTTGCTATGTTTATGGGTAATTATATTTTTGAGGCAGTTCTTCAATATACTACATAATATCCTCTTTATTTGGTCCCATTTTATCCATTTTCAAGCCAAAATTAATTGTGCTTTTCATGTCTCTCATTTCTTTTACCTCACTGACATTGTGTATTTTGAGTGTATATGTGTGTCTGAAAAACAGAGTCACCTTCATAACTCAATTCTAGAAACAATAAAGGGCTGTAGTATACACCAGTGGGGAGCAGGAAACTGCTCTGCTCACACTGTTTTTGGTTGATTACCCAAATCACTCATGTTCCAGATTCCATCTAGAAGAATCTCCTCTCCTCCCTAGTAGATCACTAATTTAGTGATGTGCACTGAACTGGAACTGCCATCTTTTTCATCCATCTCCTTTCATTCATTCAACAAAGATAACATGGGAGCTTCCCTCATCTCAAGCATTCTTGTGGATCTTGCAGCTACAGAAGTAAACAAAGCAGACTATCCCTTCCCCTCACAAAGCTTACATTTTAGAGGCAAAAGAAAGGCAACAAACAAACAAGTAAATATATATGTCAAGTGGTAATAAGTGCAATGACATTTACCAAAGAAGCTAAAAGAATATGGGAAATTGTTATATATGATATTCCAGAAAGGCTTCCCTGATAATGTGACTTTAGGGGACACCTGTTAGAAGCAAAGGTTTGAACTATGATATCTGGGGGGAATGTGCTTGGCTTATTTAAGGAAAACAAGGAGGTCAGTATAGCTAGTATGAAGTGAAGTAAGTGACAATAATAGAAGAAAAAGAATTAGATTATATATGTCCTTACAGGCCACTCTGAGTACTTGGGTTTTCCCTCTGAGTGATATAGTAAAGTTATTAGAGAATGGAGACTAGTTAGGATACAACTGGAATTTTCAGGTTGTTGAAATGAAGGGTAGTGAGAAATGGTTGAGTTTGGGGTATATTTTGAAACTTTGTTGATTGATTAAATGTGGGATGTGAAAGATATCTCAGGAAAGAAAGATGATGTCTTGAGGATCACTCTAGCTTTGAAGCCTGAACAAATGGAATTAAGAAGTTGCCAAATATTGAGATGGGGGGAACTGGAGCAGGTTTGGGAAGGGTATGGAGAATCTTTCTTCAGACATACTAAATTTGAGCTGCCTAGTAGGATGCTAAGTGACTTCAAATAGGCATTTGTGTAAAAAGTCTGGGGTACAAGGAAGAAGTCCCAACTGGAAATGTAAATTAGTAATCACTAGAGCACGAGTGATTTTTAACAACAGGAGACTACATGAAATCATCCAGATAGTCAGTATAAATAGAGAACACACGAAAACCACATCAAAAGTGAGAGTTGGTAAAAAGTGGAACAAGCTGGTTTTTTTTTTTTTTAAGTTGTAGTCAGTAACTCAGAGAAGAACCAAGAGAAAACGAATTTCCTGGATAAAATAACTGATCAAAGGATGGACATTTTAGTTTGGATTCCACTGAAGGCAGAGCCTGAGGTAAAGATTAAGTACAGGTTGTTTACTTGGGAGGTGATCATGAAGCTAGAACGAGGGAATGGCAAAACTGAATCAGGAAGGATCAACATAAAAGGGTATTATTAATCTAGACACCACTGTGAGAAACAGGGCCTTCTAAGAATTAATAGATGATGGCTAAGGCATGACTCACCATTTCATCATTGATGGAGGATTGCTCCCTGGGACACTGACTCTCCTATCTTACCAGGCTGCACATGTACATGGGCTCCTATGGCTTCGTCGAAGGTCCCGAGAACAAAAGCAGAAAAAATCTGTATTTTGCTCAAGGAGAAATAGTTCTAGAATAAGTCTACGCTTGGGGCACCTGGGTGGGTCTGTTGGTTAAGTGTCTGCCTTCGGCTCAGCTCATGATCTCAGGGTCCTGGATCAAGCCTCGCTTCGGGCTCCCTGCTCAGTGGGAAGTCTGCTTCTCGCTCTACCTCTGCCTGCTGCTCCCCCTGCTTGTGCTCTCTCTCTCTGTCAAATAAGTAAATAAAATATTTTTAAAAAGATAGAATAAGTCTGAACTTGCACAGAACAGTCTACTTTACTGCAGATGAAATCAGAAGTGGCCAAAGGAATTAGACATAAGGATAGGACATGTGGCCAAAAGAGCGCTGTGAATTGTGTAAGACTGATGAATCACAGACCTATACCTCTGAAACAAATAATACATTTTATATCAAAAGAAGAAGAAGAAGAAGAAGAAGAAGAAGAAGAAGAAGAAGAAG